>NW_015386291.1:968479-972548 GCF_001527695.2 Protobothrops mucrosquamatus
ATATATATATATATATATATTTATTCTAAATATATATTATTCTATATATATATTTATTTCAAGTGTAATTTAAAATTTAAAAATATATTATTAAGAATCTTCCTGTATCATATTTTATTAAATCAAATGCATGGTCATCACTTGTTATTGTTGTTCAGTCGGTAAGTCATGTCTGACTATTCACAACACCATGGACCACAGCATGCCAGCCCCTCCCCCCATCCTCCATTGTCTCCTGGAATCTGCCCAAACTTATGTTTATTGTGTCAATGAGACTATTTAAACATCTCATTCTCTGCTCTCCCCTTCTCCTTTTGCCTTCAATCTTTCCCAACATCAGAGTCTTTTCCAATGAGTCCTCTCTTCTCATTAGGTGGCTAAAGTATTTGAGCTTCAGCTTCAGAATCTGTCCTTCCAAAGAACAGTTGATTTCCTTTAGGATTGACTGATTTGATCTTGAAGTTCAAGGAACTCTCAAGAATCTTTTGCAGCATCACAATTCAAAAGCATCTATTATTTGGCTTTCAGCTTTCCTTATGGATATATGTTTCTACTGGGAAAACCATACCTTTGGCTATATGGATCTTTGTCTGCAAGGTGATGTCTCTGCTTTTTAATATGCTGTCTAGGTTTGCCATAGCTTTCCTTCCAAGGAGAAGCATCTCTTAAATTTCATGGCTGCAGTTGCCATCTGCAGTAATCTTGGAGCCTAAGAAAATAAAATCTGTTACTGCTTCCATTTCTTTCCTTTCTATTTGCCAGGAAGTGATGGGATCAGATGCCATGATCTTAGTTTTTTAATGCTGAGTTTCAAGCCAACTTTTGCACTCTCCTCTTTCACCCTCATCAAGAGGCTCCTTAGTTCATCATTTTTTGCCATTAGAGTGGTATCATCTGCATATTTGAGATTGTTGATATTTCTCCCAGCAATCTTACTTCCTGCTTGTGATTCATCTGGACCAGCATTTCACATGATGTAGTCTTTACTTTTAAAAAAGCAGGGTAACAATATACAGCCTTGTCAACTGTCCCAACTTGGTCAGTTAGGAAAGAAAGAATCCTGCCCCATGATTAGTCAAAAGTATACTTTATTAAAGCCAAAGCAGTTACAAAAGAGGCAAAGCTGGATCTGAGATTTTCGTGCACAAAAGATACAATAGCTTTCTCTCGTTCCCAGCCAGCCCCCTGGTTATCAGTCAATGTCCAATCAGGTATTAATTAATTGTTTGGAAAATGGTCCCTGTCTTCATATGCTCATCAGCTCTGCATTCTTTTGGTGTGACCTTGAGATGGCTGGTGCCTCTCATGGGACAGTACTGCTTGGTTTTGATTCCTCTGAGTTTCCTCCCTGCATCCCTACCCCCATTGCTCCCTCCCTCCATAAACTGATGACCTGCCTCAGCTAAACCTCCCAAGAAATCAGAACTTTTGAAACATGCACCATTTCAACAGGAACTTTTATTGGGGATGCTGACTACAGGAAAGTAAGACAAGATTTGATGGTTTCCCATGCGAAACCATGCATTCAAAGTAGGAATCCAAACCCCACCCCAGCTGTCCATCCAGTCGGTTCAAACAGAGCCAATCCAAAGGTATCAAATTGTTGTGGGAACAAACTGATAAGGCACTGCTCTCAAGGTTGTCAGGTCTCTCCGCGGCTTCTTCCCTCCATCCAGAGATAAGGCAGATGGCCGGAAGCACATTCCTTTCTCATCCCAAGAAAGGGATGGGATACTTCAAACAGGAAAGAACAAAGCAAGGGAAATACACTGCAGAATACCTATAAGCCTCCCCCAATAGAATGGCAAAACCCGAAAAAGGGAAAGAGGGGGAAAAAGGGTTCTGACATGCCACCCCTCCTTAAAAAAATGAGAGATCCACCTGGAGAAAGACAAAATAACAGGGAGATAAAATAAATAGAGCAGTTAGTCAGGTTTGTCAGGGTAACAAGCATGGAATCCTTTCAGCAACCTAGGGGTCTCACATGTTTTTTATGGACCCATTCATTTTGGGAGGCTGGGAGGTCTTTCCAGGCCACTAAATATTGGGTTGATCCATAGTGCTTCTTGGAGTCTAAAATTTCTTTAATTTCAAAATGTTGCTCTCCTTCCACCATAATAGGTTGTGGTGGCGGAGGTACAGCAGGTCTTAAGGTGAATTTAATTCAAATTTTAGCAGGCTACAGTGAAACACCAGATGAACCTGTCTCAATGTTTTTGGGAACTCCAATTCTACTGTGACTGGGTTAATGATGCGTTTGATGGGGAAGGATCCCACAAATTTTGGCCCTAACTTCTTAGAGGGTTGTAAGGATTTTAGGAACCTTGTGGAAAAGTATACCCTGTCCTCCACTTTGAAAGGCTTTGGCTCCACCCATTTTTTGTCTGCCTGAACTTTATAAGCTTTTCTAGCCTCATCTAACAGTTTTCTAACCACTGACCATGTATTTTGAAGTTGGGTGATCCACTCCTTCAGGGATGGGATGGTTGGTTCGTTGGCTGGCAATTTAGGCATCGGGTTGAAGCTCTGTCCTGTAGCCACCTGGAATGGGGTGTAGCCGGTACTAGAGTGCACTGCATTGTTGTAGGCCACCTCAGTAAAAGTTAATAGGTCAGTCCAATTGTCTTGTTGGTAATTTATAAAGCATCTTAGGTATGTACTGAGTTCATTTGTTCTGTCCCCCCATTTGTTTGTGGATGATGACTAGATGACAAGCCCTGGTCGGTACCTAGCAGACCCAGAAAAGCTTTCCAGAACTCCCAGGTGAATTGGACCCCCCTATCTGATATTATGCATTGGGGGGCTCCATGCAGCTGGTATATGTGCTGCATAAATAGTTTGGCTAAAGCTTTAGCAGTGGGGATCTTTTGGTATGGTATAAAGTGGACCTGCTTGGAGAATAGATCTGTCACTAACCAAATGACAGTATTTCCAGTGGTCTCCGGTAGTTCTATGATAAAATCCATTGAAATCTCTCTCCAGGGTGCTGAAGGGCTTGCAAAAGGCCAGACATTTTTCCTTGCCTCCGCTTTGCTGCAGCACAAATGGGGCAACTAGCTACATAGCTTTCTCTGTCTTTTTTAAGGATGGCCACCAGAATTGTCTCTTTATTAAGTGGAGGGTTTTCACGAAACCAACATGTCCAACTTAACTTCGAGTCATGGCAAAGTTGCATGAATTTCAGTCTTTGGGTTGCAGGTATATACAATTTCCCCCCTACCCACTGCAGTCCATTATTCATTGAGCAGAGATTTTTGTGATCACGAAACCATTCATCCTTTTCTAGTGCTTGTGTAAACTCTGTGCCTGCTGTGCTGTCCAAAGGTCCCAGATTCTTTGCTTGCGCTCTCGTAACAAGGGCAACTAATTGTTTTGTTGGTAACAGTAGCTTAATAACCTCGGCTTTTGCCCTGTTGTATTGTGGCATTCTTTTTTTTTTATTGAAAAGTTTTATAAAAGTTACAATATAAACCCCAAAACCAACCCACCCTAACCCCCCTTCTCCCTCCCCCACTTCCCAGAACTGAATACAGGGTTACAAATATAATAATCATAATCTAACTAACATTAACCAACTATATAAATAACCAAGTCCATAATGCGCGTTAACTCCCCTTTAACATAAATATAATAATACCTAATTAAAACATAAACAAATTAGTATCCTAATTATTAAACAATAGAATATCCATATTGTTAAACAATACTAATACTAAAAGTAATAATAATATCATATCATTAAAACTAATAAAAATTTCACTATAATAAACTATTAATACTAATAATACTCTAAAATTTACTCATAAGCTAAATGGAACTTTTTAGTCCCATATTTATTCTGAATATAATCTATCCATCTTCTCCAAACCAAAATGTATCTTTCTTGTGAGTGATCCTTCAAATAGGCAGAAATCTTAGCCATTTCTGCTAAATTTGACACTTTAAGCGTCCATTCTTCTATAGTAGGCAAGCAATCCTTCTTCCAATATTGCCCTACTAATAACCTTGCAGCTGTTATCAAATTCAACATCAAATTAGTTTCTTTAGTATCACAATCTGTAATAACACC
>NW_015386291.1:975119-978669 GCF_001527695.2 Protobothrops mucrosquamatus
CTTCTTCCAGCTCTTTACGTTTTTGCATCTGCTTACGCCTGTATCCATTATTCATATGAATCAAAACCCCTCTCATATAAGCTTTACTAGCATCCCAAACCATTGCCATCGAAGTGCCTTTATGCATATTCAAAGCAAAAAATTCTTTCAAATATTCTCTACATTTCTGCGAAAGCACCTCATATCTAAATAAATTTTCATTCAATCTCCAAGATCTTCTGTTCCCGTCTTCAGCAAATAACTCCAACCATACAGGGCTATGATCCGACAATGTTCTAGAACAGTGGTTCTCAACCTTTCTAATGCCATGACCCCATAATACAGTTCCCCATGTTGTGGTGACCCCCAACCACTTATACATCGCCGGGTGCCAGGGGCGTGGCCAAGTGGGTGTGGCCACCAAGTGGGCGTGGCCACCATGTTGTGGTGACCCCCAACCATAAAATTATTCTCATTGCTATTTCATAACTGTAATTTTGCTACATTATGAATCGCAATGTAAATATCTGATATGCAGGATGTATTTTCATTTTTACAAATTGAACATAATTAAAGCATAGTGATTATGCTTTCCTCTCTCCCTCTCTTTCCTCTCTCTTCTCTGTCCCTCTTTCCTCTTTTTATCTTTCCTCTCCCCGTTTCTTTTTCCTCTCTCTCTCTCTCTCTTTCCTCTCTTTTTCTCTTTCTCTTTCTCTTTCCTCTCTCTCTTCTCTCTCTTTTCTCCCTCTTTCATCTTTCCTTTCTTTTTCCTCTTTCTCTCTTTCCTTTCTCTCTTTCTTTCCTCTCTCTCTTCTCTCTATCCCTCTTTTTCTCTTTCCTCTTTTTCTCTTTCCTCTTCCCCGTTTCTCTCTTTCCTCTCTTTTTCTTTCTCTCTTTTTCTTTCTCTTTCTCTTTCCTCTCTTTCTCTTTCTTTCTCTGTTCCCTCCCTTTCTCTTTCTTTCCTCTTTTCCTCTGTTTCTCTCTCTTTCCTCTCTCTCTTACGGCAGCATCGTCGGGGGTTCCCGGCGCCCCCGGCCTGGCCTCCGCTGTGTCCTCAGCCAAACGAGCGGGGACGGGGAGCAGGACGGGAGGCAGCGGCTCCGGCGGTCACTGCTGCATCATCAGGGGTCCCCACTGGGACGGCCGACGCCCCCGCCGGGACTATGCACTGCCCGGCCTCCTCCTCCGTCCATCGATGGAGCCGCAGTGGGGGCTGGTGCTGCGCAGCCTGCCAGCACCTCCGCCAGCTCGGCTGCTCCCCCCCAGGCACCCCTCTTCCTCCCGGCGCCCGCCCGAGCAGCAGGAGGAAGGAGAGAAGGGCGAGAAAACTGCTGCCGCCGTTTCAGCCGTGACTCCGCGCTGCCCGGCCTCGTCCTCCGTCCATCCGATTAAGCCGCGGTGGGGGCTGGTGCCACGTGGCCTGCCAGCCCCTCCGCCAGCTCGGCTTCTCCCCCCAGGCACCCATCTTCCTCCCGGTGCCCGCCCGAGCTGCCTTGGAGGCAGCAGGAGGAAGGAGAGGAGAAGAG
Source organism: Protobothrops mucrosquamatus (assembly GCF_001527695.2). Taxonomy (NCBI): domain Eukaryota; kingdom Metazoa; phylum Chordata; class Lepidosauria; order Squamata; family Viperidae; genus Protobothrops; species Protobothrops mucrosquamatus. The sequence goes on from NW_015386291.1 coordinate 976,625, forward strand.
CGAGAAAACCGCTGATGCCGTTTCCGCCGCGACTCCGCACTGCCCGGCCTCGTCCTCTGTCCATCCGATTAAGCCGCGGTGGGGGCTGGTGCCGCGCGGCCTGCCAGCCCCTCCGCCAGCTCGGCTGCTCCCCCCAGGCACCCCTCTTCCTCCCGGCGCCCGCCCGAGCTGCTTTGGAGGCAGCAGGAGGAAGGAGAGGAGAAGGGTGAGAAAACCGCTGCCGCCATCCCAGCTGCGACTCCGCGCAGCCTGGCCTCGCCCTCCGCCCATTCGATGAAGCTGCGGTGGGGGCTGGGGCCGTGCGGCCCACTAGCCCCTCCACCAGCCCGGCTGCTCCCCCCAGGCACCCCTCTTCCTCCCAGCACCCGCCCAAGCTGCTTTGGAGGCAGCAGGAGGAAGGAGAGGAGAAGGGTGAGAAAACCGCTGCCGCCGTCCCAGCCGCGACTCCGCGCTGCCTGGCCTCGCCCTCCGCCCATTCCATAAAGCTGCGGTGGGGGCTGGGGCCGTGCGGCCCGCTAGCCCCTCCACCAGCCCGGCTGCTCCCCCCCAGGCACCCCTTTTGCCCCGGCGCCTGCCTGAGCCGCTTTGGGGGCAGCAGGAGGAAGGAGAGAAGGGTGAGAAAACCCCTGCTGCCGTCCCAGACGTGACTCCGCGCTGCCTGGCCTCACCCTCCGCCCATTCAATGAAGCCGTGGTGGGGGCTGGGGCCACGCGGCCCGCTAGCCCCTCCACCAGCCCGGCTGCTCCTCCCAGGCACCCCTCTTACCCCAGCGCCCGCCCGAGCCGCCTTGGGGGCAACAGGAGGAAAGGGAGGAGGAAGAGGATGGCAAGGAAGCCGCCGCCAGCACTGGGCCCCAGGAGGCAGCTCTCCTCTTCTACCTTTGCTGAATCTCCTTCTTCCTTCCCGGCAGCCTGGACTCCGGCGCGCCTTCCTGGCCAGCGGGTGCAATGGTCGGGCTGGCCGGGGATCACAGGGGCTGGTCTCCCTTGGGCCGTGGCTTGCGGGAGGGCTGTCCCGTTCAGCGGAGCCTCCAGCGGGCCACTCCCAGCAGGGATCCCGGGGCTTCCCCGGGCGGCTCCAAGGCCACGAGGCCCTGGCTGCGCTTCTCCCAGGGGGTGGGGCACCCGGGTGCAGGGCCAATCAGGAGCCCTGCAGGAGGTAAGTCCGCCTGAGAGAGAGAGAGAAGTGAAAGTGCCTCTCTGTCTCTCTCTGCAAATGGCGGAGGCCATGCGGAGCCCGATGAGGAGCTGTGTCTCGGTTCCTAAGACCATCGGAAATATGTGTTTTCCAATGGTCTTAGGCGACCCCTGTGAAACGGTCGTTCGACCCCCAAAAGGGTCGCGACCCACAGGTTGAGAACCGCTGTTCTAGAAAAAATCTTAGCATTCTTGACCCTGGAGAAAAGATCAGTAGTAATTAAAAAGAAGTCAATTCTGGAGAATGATTGATGCCTATCCGGAAAAAAAGTAAAGTCTCTATCTTCCACATTCCGTTCTCGCCAAATATCTCTAAATTCCAAATCATCTTTCAAATAAAAAAAAACTTTAGGTAATTTGGAATAATTAGGAGAATTTTTGAAAGATCCCTTCTTGTCTTTACTTGAGTCCAAAACGCCATGCCAATCACCCATCATAATAACAGATTTATAATCCAATTCAATTAGTTTTTGATGTAAGAACTTATAAAACTTTTTTTTTGTTGATTAGGGGCGTATAATCCAATAATAAGAACTTTCTTGCCTTGTAGCACTAGTTCAATAATAACATATTTTCCTTGTATATCAGATTCGATTAATCTAGCTGATAAATCTCTTCTTACATAAATAACCACTCCCCCCTTTTTATCTGGGCAGAGGCAATAAAATGTGATCCCAACTGAGAACTAATCAAATACTTTTGATCTTTCGCCACAATATGAGTCTCCTGCAAGCAAACAATATCATTTTTATGTTGTTTCAAGTAGTGAAATACTTTCTTTCTTTTCTGTGGTGAATTCAGGCCATTAACATTCCATGTCAGTAGCTTTGCCATCCTTGGTGGCCTGGA
>NW_015386291.1:978967-995222 GCF_001527695.2 Protobothrops mucrosquamatus
ATTTCTTTTAAAATTATAATATTTTGATCTGCAATTTGAAATCTCTGTTTATAAAAAGCCTGGATAATTGCATTTCGAAGTGATCTCCTGGAAAAATAAATAACCACATCTCTAGGTAAATTTTTCTGCCTCGCAATCCATGAATTAACCCTAAATATTTTATCCATCTCTCTTAATAATTCCTCAGATTCACATCCCACAATAGGAGCTATAGCCTTTGCCACCTCCTCTTTCAAATCTTCTTGTGAATCCTCCTTTAATCTTCTTATTCGCAATGCAAATTCCATATCTCTATATTGTGAGATGGTAACTTCATCCTCTGTTATATCAATCTTATTTTCAACTTTAGCAACTCTGCTTTCTAGTTTTTCAGTATTTTCCACAACTTCATCCACCCAGTCATCCAAACGTTCAATATGTGTAGCTAACCCTTGAAATGCAAGCAATATATCTTCCCTCATTTCTCTATTTTTATTCTCAAGAAGGTCAGCCATCTCCTCCTTTATTTCTTGTGTTGCTAGCTTTAAAGCATCTTGAATATCTTTAAGCGTAAATGCAGGTGGGGGGGAGAAGGTGGGGGGGATCTTGGTTTAGATTGCACTGCAGGCTGTATTACAGGAGAGGAGATTGTACCTTTAGAAACAGCAGAAATTCCCAAACGCTTTGAAGCTATTTTCCTGTCTGTAAAAATCCACTTCTTATAAGTTTCACTTTCCCCCTTTCAAACAAAGAAACAGCATTCCGGCGCCATTTTTCCCTTTTAAGTCCAATTAGAATATGGAGAAGATTATTTCTCCCCGAGTTAAAGTTTCCAGCACTTGCAGTTTTAAATTCTCCTGGTCAGCTCTGTCTGCTTTTAAATTACTCACAAATCCCTTTAAAATGCAGATGTGGATGCGGCGTCTTGCTTTGCTCCTGAAGCTCCGAGCAAAGGCGTCCTGGAGTGCGGAGAAAGCCTCGGGCTCCGAGGGAACTCACCCTCCGACCTCCAAATAATTAAGGAGGTCTAGGGGAGGAAAACTCTCCTCCCCCTCTTCTCCCGAGGAGGAGGTTTTCAAGCCGCGGGACAACTGATTTTTGCTGTCTCCGCGCGCTTTTCACACAATCACAGGGCTGGCAGCTAAAAGAAAGCCGCCATCAGCGCAGCATCACCACCGGAAGCTATTTTGTATTGTGGCATTCTTGATAGAGCATCCGCTAGGACGTTTTCCCCCCAGGCAAATACCAGATGGTAAAGTTGAAGTGGTTGAAGTGTTGGGACCACCAAGCTTGCCTGGGGTATAGCTTCCTTGGGGTCTTTAAGGCTTCAAGATTTTTGTGATCAATCCATACTTGAAAGGGGATTTTATTCCCTTTCAGGAAGTGCCTCCAAGTGAGGAGGGCCCAACACACAACATATGCTGCCTTCTCCCACACTGCCCACTTTTGCTCGGTCTCTGTGAGCTTTTTCGAGATGTAGGCGCAAGGCTGCAAATGGCCCTCCTGGTTTTCCAGAGTAATACCGCTCCCACCTCAACATCACTGGCATCAGCCTGAATAACAAATGGTTTCTCCGGGTCTGGTGTTTAAGTACCGGCTCGACACAGAAAAGCCTTTTTAACTTTTCAAAAGCCGCCTGACATTCCATAGTCCATTTCAAGGGCTGGCTGGGCTTCGGCTTGTCCTCCCCCTTCATTTTTAACAAATTGGTAATGGGGAGTATGATTTGCGCAAACGAGGGGATGAATTGCCAGTAGAAGTTAGCAAAACCCAGGAGACTTTGCAGTTACCTCCTGGTTTGTGGCGGTGGCCATTCCAGTACAGCCCGCACTTTCTCTGGATCTATCTCCATCCCCTTGTGGGAAATGTGGTAGCCTAGGTCAGGGCTTCTCAACCGGTGGTACGCCTACCACCTGTGGTACTTTGCCACGTGGCAGGTAGTACGCAACTGCTAGCCAAATGTAGCAGGGGAGGGGAATGAGCAGAAGCAACCCAAGCCTGAGGGAGAGGGAGCTGCAGCTGCAGGACTGTCTGGGCTCGGCAGAAGCCCCAGGAGCCAGCAAGGCTGATTGGCTCTAGCTGATTGGTGCTTCCGGAAGCAGTGTGGAGCTGGAGGTGAACTGAAGAAAAAAGGGGGGGAGGAGAGTCCTTTTTGTAAGGGGGGGTGGATGTCAATGCTGCTAACATTGGATTTGAGAACATATGGAGATGCAGCCTTTTTCTTTCTGTTACTTTACTCTTAGAATTAGATGACATTGGGGGAGAGGGAGGAACGTGATGGGAGTTAGTTAGACATACAATATTGTAATAAGAGATGATAAGGCATGGCGGGATAAAGAACTGGGCAGAAAGTCAGCATTTCAAACTAATTGGAGAATGTGATTTATGACTGTTAGTTGTAGGAGGGAATTGTGCTTTGATTTATGTGCTGAGGGGAGGGGAAGTCAGATTTTGGCTTCAACCATGTATGTGCCGATGCCATGTTATTTGAATAAAGATTCTTTAAGGTAAACAATGCCTCAAAGTTCTTTGAAGAGTAACATCTGTTGGAACCATGACATTAGTGAATGAACTCCCAATGTTCACCTATTTCTAAGCGTATTGGCTCTGTCATTTGTGTGACCAAAGTTCCTCCCATTGGCTTGCTCAAATCTCACAGGTTTGGAGAGCACCCTTGATCATATACCCAGTTTGAGGGCAGGTGGTAAGCTAATAATGCACCGGGAGCACCCCGGGTCCATGAGCACTTTCTTTCTTTTTTAAAAAAAAGTTTTATTAATTTTTCAAATTTTAACATCCAGATACTTAGGAAGCAGCGTCGTGCTAGGGAAATCAGTCAATAACAAAATCATTCATATATATCTCAGGTTACATCAATAACATTTCCTTACTGTTTCCCACAAATATTATATCATATTCATGTTAATAAGTTTCTAACTAGGCCAGGGGTGTCAAACTCAATTTCATTGAGGGCCGCATCAGTATTGTGGTTGCCCTCGGGGTGTGTGTGGCTAGGGTGGGTTTGGCCTACTGGGTGGGCGTGGCCAGCTCTACATCATTCACGTCAAAGGTGACTGTGGGGGCCTGGGCAGGAGTGGGACAGATCTGAGGGTCTCTGGCAGAAGGGGGTGGGACCAAGGCAAGTGCCAAGACATGGTCCACTGGAGGAGCCTCACTGTTCCTCTCAGACCATGCGGGGGGGCTTGATGGTGGTACGGGCTGCCAGGAGCCCTGGACAGCAGAGATCAAATGCCCAGCCTGGCCCTTGAGCACCCGCAGCACCAAGCCCAGCCCCACTTCTCCAAGGGGGCGCCCAGCTGCACTTACCTCCTCCTCAAGGCTGCTGCTGCTGTGCTTGCTCTCCTTAACCAGGTTGCTCATGATGGGTACGAGGGCAAAGTCAGAGGGAGGCCAATTTCCTCCATGAGAGGAGACCCGGCTTTGTATCCAAAGCTTCCTTAGCAACAGGATGGGAGACACCCATGATAGACCAGGAGGGAGGGGGCAAGGGGATGGTGAAAGGGCAGCAGGGCAGGACTAAGGCAGGACTTCCCTCAGACCCTCCCTCTCCTTTCCTTCTTTCCTTCCTTCCTAAGTACAGAGTGATAGGAAAATATTAGAGATGAGGGAGGGAGAAAAACAGTTAAGAAATGCAGCCGGGGAGGTGTCACCCTTCGTGAGGAATGAAGAAATGCACCATCGCCTGGAAGTGGCCAGCACATGGCCCTCACCTACTTCATATACCTGGCTTGGTGGGCTCTGGGGGAGGGGATGCCATGAGCAGCGTGAGAGTCAACGTTACCTGCGCAATGCCGTCCAGCCCCCAGCCTGCCCGGTTTCGGCAGGCAGCGAGGCACTCTCCTCGCAGGCTGGGAGCTGGCCGGCCTCGCGTTTCTTTTGGGATTTGCGCCACCTGGCTCAGTCTCCTGGCAGTGTGAGGAGAGCAACCTGCTGCCTGCCGAAACCCCTCCCCCAGAGCCCATCAAGCTGGATATGTGAAGTAGGTGAGGGTCATTTGCTGGCCACTTCCAGGCGATGGTGCATTTCTTCATTCCTCACAAAGGGTGACACCTCCCCAGCATGCATCCAGGGGGTGGGGCCGATGTGGCAGGGGCTGGCTCCTCACTGTTTTCAGACAGCCTTGTGGAGCTAAGACTGAATGCGTTTCAGCATAGATGGCCACCACAAAATTGTACATTGGCTCCCGGCCGGCCTGGGTCAGGGCCAAGGCAGCTCACTGTTTCCAGGATGGCTTTGTGGGCCACATGAAACCACTTCGCAGGCCGCATCTGGCCCCCGGGCCTTGTGTTTGACATGTCTGAACTAGGCTCAATCAATCAGTACAGTTATCAATAGTATTTTACTTATATATATCCAAGTCTTGTTTAGAGGTTTTATTTAATTCCAATTTATACATTCCAATTTAGCCTTTTATAACCAATGTTTAAACTTTGGATAACCTTGATTTCCCTCATTTCATTATAATATAATTAACATAACTAAAATAAACATATTATTCCAAAATGTACCTTCTTTATAGACAAATATATTCTGATTCTCATTCTAATAACTCCTCCTTTAATAACAAAATATCTTTCATTATCACAAATCTATTTCCATATAACAATTAAAGTTATAGTCTAACAGTTAATTTTAACTCCCATTATAAATCTAAGTGCTAAATATTAAAAAAAAATCTCTAAAAAGCTGCTCTACCCATTAAGTAGATTTCTAAATCCCATTATTAAATCTAACTCTGGCTTTCCTTTTGTGCCAAGTAGGTTTCCATGCCAGTGCCTCTAAAACCTCGGATGTATCTCCCTTCATTCCTACACCTGTTGTTTGAATCAAGGGAGAATGTCCAGTTATCAGTCTTTCAAAAGAACTGGCCCCTTTGTAATTGTTAAGTTGTTGCTCTAATAATTCAAATCTCCATGTTTGGTTTAGGGTATTTATAGTCAGTTCAGTAGTCTGGTCCTCTTCTTCTTCTTGCAATTTCATCTGAGTAGAATAGAGAGTCATATCCGGTGTTGTTGTTATTTGGTTATCTAAATTGTCTAAGTTCTCTGCTTTTGGAGTTACAGGTGCTGTAATTAAAGTCAGTGATTGATCATCAAAGTTCTCAGCCACTTGTGCATGTTGTATGAAGTCTTCTTTAATGTTAAATTGTTCATCTTCTGTTATTTTTTGGGTTATAGGTTGATCAGTTTGAGTCTGAGGTTCAATTTGTAGTTTTGTAAAAATGTCTTTGGCTTTCACTCCTGAAATAATTAGCTCTGTTGCTTCACGGATTTTTTCAAGGATAAGTTTGTAATTAAGTTGTGGATAGGATTCATCCATTTCCATGGTGATTAAAGATAGTCCTTTATGTTTAGTAAAACTCATCTCTTGTCCACCTCCACAATTTGTAGGAATTATTGTCACCACAGCTGTTTCTACATCTTATCTTTTTTGATAGTATGAAGGACAAATCAAAGTAGTCAACAAGCACAATTGAAAAAAGAAATTCCAGTTGCTATGCCAAATTTTGCCACAAGATGTCCCCAGCAGACCACAAAATCTTTTCCCAAATGCCAAATAGCCTCTTATTCAGTTAAAACACACAAAAAAGCTGAGTTTTTGTAAAGTTAATAGTTAAAGAAGTTTTAAAAAATGCTAAATCTCTATAATAAAAAGTTTTGGGCCCCCAAGGTATCCACAAAACAAAGATCCATTATTTGGTTGTTGCAGTTAGTAATTCTTTCCTTTTCTTTCCAAGCTGTAAAATCCCACGTATGCAAACACCACTGAATTGAGAGTGGGGAAATGAATTTCAAAAGGCTTTCACGGGACAGTAATTAGGGAAAAAGAAAGGTTAAAAAAGGATCTCACCCAAATCCTCCACTCCTGCTTCATATGCTTAGCTGTTATTGGGACTTTCGGCTGGTGCGACTAGGTGATCGGCCATGTTAATGGCCGATCTTTTCTTCGTCGGTCCTAGGGAGCTGCCTTGGATCAAACGGAAGGGCTGCCGCCCTTCCGCGATCTTGTGAGGGTCCTTCCCAATGGTGGTCGCCCCTCCAGAGCGACTTTTGACCCTTTCCAGGGTCTTCCGATGAAGGGAAACCAGACGGCAGGGAGAAGCTTCCCTCCGCGCATCCGAAGGCGTTGCGTCCGGAACCGGAAGTCCAGCACTTTCAAATCTACTCATGCACCCGTCTTGGGGACTATGAGTTTGGCTGCGAGAGAAAAGGGTGGAATGGGTTGACTTATCATCAGGTTGTTCTCCCCCTCGTCGCTGTCGTAGGAGGGCAGAGCGGTGGCAGGTCCAGCTTGGGCCTTGGCGTTCTCCTGCGTGGGCGACGTAACCTGGGCAATGGGTTCTTATGTGATCCAGTTTGACTTCTCTTTTGCCGGCTGCTGGACTGATTTCTTTTCTGATTCTCCAGCAGCCCGGGGAACGTGATTCTTGAGAGGTTCCCTCCTGCAAATCTACTTCGGTCGCTTTTGAAGAACTTGCTTTTAGCAGGATCATCTCGAGGGGCTTGGAGTCTCCACTGGGCAGAGGCCACTCCGATGACCAGATAGCTCTTGCATTTTGGGGGTCGTCCCCAGCTGTAAGGCCTGAGAAGATTCCTTCTCCATTGGTGCGCTGGCTTGCGCTCCCTCCGCTGATGCGGCAGCCATGGCTGGGCTGCTGGATCCAGGCAGTTCTTCCTTCTCCATGTTGAGATCTTCCCCAAGTCTTTGTCATTCTATACCTTGACTTAGGGACGGTGACTGGAGCTCAGGACCCCAAGGTGGTCAAGGTAGAAAATGGTAGTTTTGGGGTTAATGTCAAGGTTCTGATAGATGAAACCCATCAAAAGAACTTTGAGGCAAAATTCTTCCTTAAAGAAACTTTATTCAGGATACAAAGTATCGGCACTACATAGTTGAACCCAAAAACTAAATTCCCTTCCCCGGGACACAAATAAACTGTCATAAATCATATTCCCCATTTAGCTTAAAGCGCGGGCTTTCTCCTAAGCTCCTCAGCCCACTAAAACATTATCAGCTTGTCCTTGGGTTACCACAGCAGTGTTATTATTATGGCTAGCTGAGTTTACATCCCAACCCCCCTCTGCTGCACCTGATTTCTAAAAGCAAGAAAGCATGTTAAAGGAATAGAGAAAATGGCTGCATTTTCATCAGTTGTCAGAGCGGGAACATCCAATGTTAGCAGCATTGACATGCTTATTGTGGCTAGCCCAGAATGTTTTGTTTAGCTCTTTTTAAAGATCAAAGAAGTAGGTTATCTCATTCTGGGTGTCCTGCCAATACTTATAAGAAAACAGCTAAAGTTATATATTCTCTTCCACCACTAGATGTCAGCAACAGTATGTTTTTGTCCCCCCTTAATAGTTTAATTCGCTGCTTCCTTCCATGGGAGGATGGGGCAAAGCTCCCCCTCCTTTTCACTTTTAGAGGCTTTTTTGCTTCTTGGGGTATCTTTTCCAAAAGTTCAGGATATAAAATACGAGAGAAAAGATCAAATTTCTCACGCTGTTCACCGATGTTCTGGTGAGTACTTGTGGACTTTGTTTGCATGTGGCTTGGGCTGGTTACCAAGATGGGGTCAGCCTTTCTCCTATCGGGTTAGAGGGAATTTCTCAATCGAACGAGATGACTGCCATCATTCCCAAATCGCTGGGGCGCCCCTCTTTTCTTCGCTGTCTCTTAGGGGTGGCTTTAGACCCATTTAGGGTCTCCTGGCAGGGCGAAAGAGCCGCGGGAAGTGGAGCTTTCGCAATCCCGCAACTGTGCACCAACGGGCAAAACTGGAAGTCCTCCCATTTCCTCTTTGTGACAAGAGCTGGAGGAGTCTGAGCTACTGTTGCTCGGGCAAGCTTTCAGGGGGGGCTTCCACCCAGCACTCGTCTTCTCCTTTCTCGCTGCTGTGGTTCGACATCGCTTGCAGGGTCCCTGTGGCAGGGGGTTTCTTCCCTCCGGGTTGACCACTTTGCAGATCCTGCAGGACCTACCTCAGTTAAACCTCCCAAGAAAGCAGAACTCTTGAAACTTGCACCATTTCAACAGGAACTTTTATTGGGGATCTGACTACAGGAAAGTAAGGCAGGATCTGAGGGTTTCCCGCATGAAACAATACATTCAAAGTAGGAATCCAAACCCCACCCCAACTGGCCATCCAGTCGGTTCAAACAGAACCAATCCAAAAGTGTCAAATTGTTGTGGGAACGAACTGATAAGGAAAGAGGGGGAAAAGGGTTCTGACAATTAGGCTGTCAGCTTCCGATGCGTAGGTTAGCAGAATGGCAGCCATGACAAGCCTTGTCATAGTCCTTTCCCTGTTTTGAATCAATCAGCTGTTCCACGTTCAGTTCTAACTGTTGCTTCTTCATCTGCATACAGGTTTCTAGAGAAGACGGGTAACGTAGTATGGTACAGGTAGTCCAGGAGGTACAAGCGTAATAGAGCCTGCCCATTAGGCTTGTAATCATCAAATGAATCAGACTCAATGTTACAACATTTTAAAATCAAACTCATTAATTGAATCAAATGGGTTGTTAAATGAATGAAGATTTGACTTATTATTTCCTCCGATGGCTGCCTGAACTGAGAGACTTTTTTCGCCGCTGCTGCAAGGTGTTTCCGGCTGCAAATCAGCTACTTCAGGTTTCAGGAACTACAGTATTGTAAATTGCCTCCCAAGCAGGCAGAGCAGCCTTTTTTTAAAAAAACCCATTTGTTGCTAGGTAGCTCAAGCTTCTTCAGAAGGGGGTGTGGAGAACTCTCCAAATTGCAGTTGCCACTAAAGTAAGTAGCTTTAGCTTTAAGAGTCTCCAGGCAGGCATAAGACAAAAATTAAAATAAGCAAGAAAATGGTAAGAGAACACCTATCCAACCTTGACGAATATAAATCACCAGGACTTGACGGATTACATCCTAGAGTTCTGAAGGAGCTGGCAGATGTTATCTCAGAACCATTGCACCACATCTTTCAAAAATCCTGGAGCACCGGGGAAATACCTGAGGATTGGAAAAGGGCTGATCTGATTCCCATCTTCAAAAAAGGGAAAAAAAACAGACCCAGGAAACTACAGACCAATAAGTCTATATCAATACCTGGGAAAATCCTGAAAAAGATAATCAAAAAACAGAACTGTGAACAACTAGAAGCAAACAAAATTATAACTAGCAGCCAGCATGGGTTTGTCAAAAACAGATCATGCCAAACCAATCTTATTTCATTCTTCGATAAAGTGACTAAACTAATAGACCAGCGAAATACTTTGGACGTAGTATACTTAGATTTCAGTAAGGCACTTGATAAGGTAGACCACAACCTACTCCTTGGTAAGCTAGAAAAAGGTGGAATAGACAACATCACCACCAGATGGATCTGTAGCTGACTGGCAAACTGTACTCAACGAGTAGTCCTCAACGGCACTACATCCACATGGAGAAAAGTAAGCAGTGGGGTACCACAAGGGTCTGTCTTAGGCCCAGTACTCTTCAATATCTTTATAAATGATTTAGATGAGGGAATTGAAGGGGAACTCATCAAATATGCAGATGACACCAAACTGTCAGGAGTAGCCAACACCCCAGAAGACAACAAGATCCAAAAAGATCATGACAAACTTGAACCAACAAAATTGGTTTCAATGTGGAGAAAAGCAATGTTTTACAATTAGGGAGGAAAAATGAAAGGTACAAGTACAGACTGGGAGAGACCTGGCTTAAAAACAGTAACTGTGAGAGGGACTTTGGAGTCCTAGTGGACGATCACTTGACCATGAGCCAGCAGTGTGCGGCAGCCGCCAAAAAAGCTAATACAATCCTGGGTTGTTTAAACAGAGGCATAGAATCAAGATCACACGAAGTACTAGTTCTGCTTTATAAAACCCCAGTAAGGGCACACCTGGAATACTGCAACCAATTTTGGTCACCATATCACAAAAAAAATGTTGAGAATTTGGAAAAAATTCAGAGAAGAGCAACTAAGATGATCAAAGGCCTGGAGACTAAAACATACGAACAGCTGCAGGACTTGGGTTTGGCTAGTTTAAAGAAAAGAAGAAACAGGGGGGACATGATAGCAGTATTCCAGTATTTGAGGGGCTGCGACAAAGACGAGGGGGTCACGTTATTCACCAAAGCACCAGAGGGAAGGATGAGAAATAATGGTTGGAAACTGATCAAAGAGAGAAGCAACCTGGAATTAAGGGTAAACTTCCTGACAGTGACGACAATTAACCAGGGGAACAGCTTGCCTCCCGAAATCGTAGGCGCTCCATCACTGGAGATTTTTAAGAAGAGGCTAGATAGTTACCTTTCTGAGATGGTATCAGTTCTCCTGCTTAAGTGGTGGGTTGGACTAGAATACCTCCAAGGTCACTTCCAGCTTTATTCTATTCTAACTGTCGGCTTGCAGCAGTAACTGAGATGGAATGGACCTTGAGGTCATCTAGTCTAACCCACTCCTCTCACAAGAGAGTACAGTACTGTACTGTATTTCTGATAAATGCCTATCCAGTCTCTTCTTAAAGCCTCCAGTGAGGGAACACCCACAACTTCTGGAGGCAATTTAAATTTAAAACCTTAAAAAAAACCAAAAAACACTGCTCCTGATCAGCACAAGCCTCTCCAGGCAAAATCCAAAATGGGGGCGGGGGGGGTTCCTTCCAGCAAGTGTTAGCAGAATGTCTACTGGGTGTGTGCTATAGCAGCCACGTGCTATAAATTTCAGGCAAATGCAAACAAATGGAATCAAACAGTCTTGGAAAGTACTATACTTACAAACACAGTAAAAAGCAGAACAGTTCCCAAAGTGATTACAAACAATACAGTACAGTACTATAGAGTAACAAAAAAGAATATTTTAAAATACTTACAGAAATAATACTAGCTCTCTACAGTACTGTAGTCCTCAAGCCCAGCAAGCAACAGATCTTCCATGCAGCTCCAGGAAAACAAAAACAAATGGTTGTGCCGGCTGCAAAAATCACCAGATCTTGTTTGGCCATGTGACCAGGCACAAAACAACAACAACCCCCATTTCCTACTTCTCGTAGGCCCGAACAGGCCCAGGGAAGTCACAGAGTTAAAATGGCCACCGCAGCAGTCACATGGCTAGAGAGGCTTGGTTTTGTTTGCAATTTTGAATTTCTAATGTAAGTACCGTTTCTGAATAACCTCATTTTTGTGAAATCTTGCTAAACAAACGGTCGTATCTGGGGGATTACCTGTATTCCCATCTCTTTAAAAACTTAAGAATGGAATGGAATGGAATGGAATGGAATGGAATAGAATAGAATAGAATAGAATAGAATAGAATAGAATAGAATAGAATAGAATAGAATAGAATAGAACAGAGCTGGAAGGGACCTTAGAGGTCTTCTAGTCCAGTGGTTCTCAACCTATGGGTCGCGACCCCATTTGGGGTCAATCGACCATTTCACGGGGGTCACCAAGCAAGGCTGTCCGCCATTTTTTTCCCCTTTTCCGGCGGGTGCCTTATCTCCCTTGGGCTGGGCCAGCTGGTGGTCGGCCTGCTCCGTCTCTGCCACTTGCCAGCTACGCAGGGGGCGGAACCACGCATGCGCAGCGCTCCTGGGCATGGAAAGTCCTCGACTTACGACCAGTTGGGTAGTCCTCGACTTACGACCGGTTTAGTCCTCGACTTACGACCGGTTGGGGGTCGCGGCATTAAAAAGGTTGAGAACCACTGTTCTAGTCCAACCCCCTGCTCAAGCAGGAGAACCTATACCATCTCAGACAGTGATTGTCCAGTCTCTTCTTGAAAATTTCCAGTGATGGAGTGTCAACGATTTCTGGGGGTAACCTGTTCTACTGGTTGATTGTCCTCACTGTCAGGAAGTTTCTCCTTAATTCTAGGTTGCTTCTGTCTTTGATCAGTTTCCAACCATTGTTTCTCATTCTTTCCTCTGGTGCTCTGGTGAACAACGTGATCCCCTCTACCTTATGGCAACCCCTCAGATACTGGAATACTATCATATCTCCCTTGTTTCTTCTTTTCTTTAGACTAGCCAAACCCAAGTTCCACAGCCATTCTTTGTATGTTTTGGTCTCCAGGCCTTTGATCATCTTAGTTGCTCTTCTCTGAACTTTTTCCAAGCTCTCAACATCTTTTTTGCGATATGGTGACCAAAATTGGCTGTAGGATTCAAGGTGTGGTTTTACTAGGGCTTTATAAAGCAGTACTAATACCTTGTGTGATCTTGATTCTATGCCTCTGTTTATACAACCCAGGATTATATTAGCTTTTTTGGCTGCTGCTGCACACTGCTGACTCATGGTCAAGTGATCGTCCACTAGGACTCCAAAGGCCCTCTCACAGTTACTGTTTTTAAGCCCAATATGTATTTGTTCCTTTGGTTTTTCCTGCCCAAGTGTAAGACTTTGCTTTTCTCCACATTGAAACTCATTTTGTTGGATAGGGCCCATTGTTCAAGTTTGTCAAGATTGTTTTGGATCCTGAGTTTGTCTTCTGGAGTGTTGCCTACTCCTGACAGTTTGGTGTCATCTGCGAATTTGATGAGTTCCCCTTCAATTTCCTCATTTAAGTCATTTATGAAGATGTTGAAGAGTACTAGGCCTAAGACGGAACCTTGTAGTACCCCACTGCTTACTTCTTTCCATGTAGTGCCATTGAGGACTACTTGTTGAGTATGGTTTGTCAGCCAGCTACAGATCCATCTGATAGTGATGTCTATTCCACCTTTTTCTAGCTTACCAAGGAATAGGTTATGGTCTACCTTGTCAAATGCCTTACTGAAATCTAAGTATACTACGCCCACTGCGTTTCGCTGGTCTACTAGTTTGGACACTTTATCGAAGAATGAGATGAGATTGGTTTGGCATGATCTGTTTTTAACAAACCCGTGCTGGCTGCTAGTTATAACTTTGTTTGTTTCCAGTTGTTCGCAGATTTGTTTTTTTATTATCTTTTCTAAGATTTTCCCCGGTATTGATGTTAAACTGATGGTCTGTAGTTTCCTAGATCCATTTTGTTTCCTTTCTTGAAAATGGGGACCACATCAGCCCTTTTCCAATCCCCGGGTACTTCCCCGGTGCTCCAGGATTTGTGAAAGATGTGGTGCAACGGTTCTGAGATAACATCTGCCATCTCTTTCAGAACTCTGGGTTGTATTCTGTCGGTTCCTGGTGATTTATATTCGTCAAGGTTGGATAGGTGTTCTCTTACCAGTTTCTTGCTTATTTTGATTTTTGTTTCTAGTATGTCTTTTGCAGTGGGTTTTTTTTGGTGTGTTGGGCTATAGTTTCTTTTTGTGTGAAGACTGATGCAAAGTATGAGTTAAGCAGCTTTGCTTTCTCCCTGTTGCCTGTAATTTCCTTGCCATCTTCTCTCTTTAGTGGGCCTATAGTTTCCTTGACATTTTTCTTGTTTTTAATATGTTGGAAGAATCTTTTTTTGTTGTCCTTGATTTCTTGCCAGTTTGTTGTAATCAAAGGCTTTAGGATAGTCAATGGAGGAGAAGTAGATGTTTTCTGAAACTCTCTTGCTTTCTCCATAATCCAACAAATGTTGGCAATTTGATCTCTAGTTCCTCTGCCTCTTCGAAACTCAATTTGTACTTCTAGTAATTCTTGGTTCACTGAAGCCTGGCTTGTATGATTTTGAACATAATAAATAGCTCCCATTCTCTGCACAAGCGGATGGGGAACTGAAATCCCGTGAGATCACGGCTCCTAGAAGCTTCCAGTCTTGGCATGAAAACTGTTTGCAAGTCAATGGGAGACTTGAAGCAATGCGATTTTGCTGCCCCCAAAGCTTCCTGTCGACATGCAAACACTTTTTGCGCTGAGACTGGAAACATTTGGGGGTGACTCACCGAGGTTGTCCGCCGCTCCAGAAGCAGCAGACAATTTCAGTGAGTCAGAGAAGCCGAGCAGGGTGCGCTTATTCCGCTCTTCCTCTGCTCTCACCGCTCCCCTTTTGGAGTGCTGGGAGCAGGCAGAGAAACCATGGCAAAGAGACTGGAGAGGAGACAGCTTGCTAGATTTTCACAAGGTGAGTCTCCACAGGCCCAGTGGAGATCCGCCACTACAAGAATTGGGGGGGAAGCAATTGTGAGTAGCATGAGATATCTCAGTGGGTTGGGGGAGGCCTTGGATAGTCTGAAGCAAGTGGCATGTTCTATCACTAAGCCCCTCATGGCCTTCCCCACCCTGAGATACCTCATGTGCACATAACTACCTGCACATTTTATTAGCAAATGTGTGAGTGAAAGCAGAGAGTTTTCATGTTCATTTTACATGTTTCACTCCAACAAATCCTCAGGTTATGAGTGTAATTAGCAGGCTCCATTACATTCATAACTCAAGGATTACATGCATTGAGTGATTTTAACAATGTCATCTTTTAGGATTTTAAATAGCTCACCTGGAATACTGTTCATGTCCGCTAGCTTTATTGTTGGTAATGCTTCCTAAGGTTCACTTGACTTTGCACTCCAGTTGTCTGTGTCAAGCTACGAAATTTACTGTCTTTAGGACCGCCATGGTGCTTCTAGCTTGTCTACAGTTACCGGGGGTGGGGGCGGGTGGAGATGGGAGAGTTTGGGATCCACAGGTGCTCCCTATTAGCATGAGAGCCAAAGCCACTGAAGAGATGTTTTGGCAAACCAAAGTTTCTTCTCATAGCAATTGTTGGAAGATTAATTGGACAATATGACATGAACTGTCAGGGAGGGGAGGGAAAGTTTTACTCTTTTAATTTTCTGTTTCCCGCCATATTCTCAGAGCTAGCTTTCCTTCTATTGTACCGGTTTGCTAATGCCTAATAAAGTTTACATTAGAGATTGCAATGTTTGGTGTTTTGCTTCATTGGGTTTCTCAGCCAGAACATGACAATCTGGCTTGAGGTGAGGGATCACATCATTATGGTTATCAGGGACATTAAGATTTTTCTTGTATAGTTTCTTGTATAGTTTTTCTGTGTATTCTTGCCATCTCTTCTTCTTTTGGTAGTTCCCTACCTTTTTTGTGCTTTATTGCTATGAATAGCATGTTCTCTTGACAAAATTCTGTTAGCCTTTGCCCTGCTTCATTTTGTACTCCAAAGCCAAACTTGTCTGTTATTCCTGTCACCTTTTGACTTCCTACCTTAGTGTTCCATTTCCCCTATGATGAAAAAGACATATTTTTTGATGTTAGTTCTCAAAGGTGTTATGGGTCTTCATAGAGCTCGTCAATTTCAGCCCTTTCAGGATCAGTGGTTGGGCATAGACTTGGATTACTGTGATGTTGAATGGTTTGCCTTGGATTCAAACCAAGATCATTCTGTTGTTTTTTGAGATTGTACCCCTGTACTGCTTTTTCTACTCTTTATTGACTATGAGGCCTACTCCTTTCAGGCCGTCCCGGAGCTGTCTCCGCCCACGCTGATGGGGCTGCGCTCTGACCAAGCCAATGGGGCTGCCATGATGCAGGACAGCCAGCAGGCTGTGGTTGCTGACGGACACCGTCAACCCCCATGCACTCACTGGCCTCTGTGTGTGGGGGCCGATGGTGTCAAGCAGCAGCTGCTCCGGCTCCTGCCTTGCCTTGCCTTGTCCCACGGCAATTGGCACACCCACCCTGCCTCGCCTCACCTCACCCCGCAGGACGAGCCTCTGGCCCACCGCCCCACCCGCCAGAGACCCCCCTGGATCTCCCCCAACCCTGCCCAGCCCCCACAGCATCCCTCCCCACAAGCATCATCGAGGTGACCACACCCACTGCAGCCACGACCACCCAATCAGCTATGACTACCGCAGCCATGCCCACCCAGTCAGCCACGTCCACCTGGCACCCGGCGATAAATAAATGGGTTTTGGGTTGCAGTTTGGGCACTTGGTCTCTAAAAGGTTCGCCATCACTGTCCTAAAACAATACCTCCGCTGTTACATCAATTACCAACAGGATAATTGGGCTAACCTCCTTCCCTTTGCAGGGGTAGCATACAACAACATAGTCCACAGCATCACTGGCTTTACATTGTTTTGAGTAGCCACTGGCCAAGACTTCATGGCTATACCCAAACTGTTTCAGACAACCCCACAGAATATGTCACTAACCGATTGGATCAACACACTTCGAAGCACCTGGCTGGTGGTGTGCAAAACGTTAGAGGAAGAAACAAACCTGTTGTGGCTCCGTCCGGTGGGTCCCTCTCATCAGAGGAGGAAGGCTCTGAACATGACGGAGAGGAGATGGCTAGGCCTCTCTCTCCCGGCCCTTCCCCTCTGGTGCAGCCTTCGGTGCCTTC
>NW_015386291.1:1000755-1002843 GCF_001527695.2 Protobothrops mucrosquamatus
GACTATGCCGAGGCGCCGGTAGCCACAGCCACTCGGTCTTGGAAGGGTTGAGCCTGAGTCTGTTCCTCCCCA
The DNA here is from genome assembly GCF_001527695.2 of Protobothrops mucrosquamatus. Taxonomy (NCBI): domain Eukaryota; kingdom Metazoa; phylum Chordata; class Lepidosauria; order Squamata; family Viperidae; genus Protobothrops; species Protobothrops mucrosquamatus. Next base: position 1,000,828 of record NW_015386291.1, read on the forward strand.
TCCAGACCCTCACGGCCTCCAGACACCGGGTCATCACGTCAAGGGCATCGTTGGGGTGGCCCGGGGTGGATATGTACAGCTGAGTATCATCAGCGTACTGATGGAAATCCACCCCAAAGCCACGATTCTGTTAACACAGGCAAACTACAATACTTAATATCATGGGAAGATTTCCCTCCCACTGAAACTGAATAGATTGATGCCCAATATGTGTGAGCCCCATGGCTCCTCCGCAAATTCCATGACAAACATCCTGACAAACCCCATTGAACCCCTCCCAATGTCCTAACCATTTCTCTTGTCTTTCTCTTTTTCAGGAATAAACCATTTTTTTTCAGGAGTGGGGCAGAATGTCAGTTCTGCCATCATGCTGCTTTAGTCTTGCTTCGCTTTGATGGCAGCCTACCATAAAGTATGGGGAGGAGGGATATAGGGATACAGGAAGGGGGGATGACAGGAACCAGAAGTGCCAACTAGAGGCAACGGTTGAACGATATAAGGACACAGGCATGAGAATGGAATGCAAACATCCACCAAAGAGGCACCAAACTTTAGAACTGTTACCTAAACTAATTTGAATCTTATTGGACACTAACAAGATGATCAAGGGAGGAGGACCTGTTAAAAGGGGCAAGTACTGGTTTTACGTGGGTATCTTCAGATATGGCTTTGCTTATGGTATAACCACTTGGCTTTAGTAAAAGTATACGTTCACTGAAAAATGGAGTCGAGGGTCTTTCCTAAATGCCAAGCTGGGACAAACCTGATACTTTACTTTTTGGCAGCCAGTAATGTTGGCATTCAGAACTCTCTTTGTAATATGTTACAGCAGAGGATACAATATCACATTGGAGGCAAAAACATCAGGTGGCATCCCACAATTATTTTTAAAATCAAAATCATTAATATCTCAACAAGACTTAAGATTTTTGGAGAGAGTATAAGCAATTCCATGAAATTGCACAATTGTATACATGTGACACAATAATAGAACTAGGTAATAATCAACAATTATAGCTTTTGGGTGGAAACCAATATATATACACTGAATTGTAGCAGAATTGTAAGGGTGGGTTGCTGCAGATTCTATGACTTTGAATAGGCTTATATGTAATATGGAACTGTACATTCCTTTAACCTTCTTGGAAGTTTACAGTCCTCAGTCATGATTCTTCCACTGTAGATGCTCAGATTGCAGGTATAACAGCAATTGGGTTTTGCATGCTTTCCTTCCTGATAAGAATCTTATCACAAACATTCACATTGTGAAGACTTTTGGTTGTCAAGAAACTGCAAATTATAGTACCTTTTTCATATATAACATATAGCATTCAAAAACACAGAATTAATACAATGGCAATAAGCCAGCAGGCTAACCTAGAGTGGCAGTTGGGAATTTTTGTATAATCCTGCATCCTCCTTTGCATCCATGGAGATGCCTGGAAGTCTTCAAGGCATTGGATACCACCAGCTTTCCAGCAAGGAGATCACTGCTAGGCTGCCATAGCCTTAGATGCTTGGCCCTGTCCCTTGCCCCCTAAGTTCTGATGATGCCACCCACTCATCCATCCATTCTTAGCTCATGAGAACAGATATCAGTCCTGATCTGGCTCACAGGCTGTAGTTTGTTGACCCTGATCTAGAGTGTAAATAGCAATACTATCTTTTCAAATTTTGAAGAGCTGTGCTAAATTATTTAATCTATATTTTACATACAGTATATTGGATCTAGCTATCATGTTAGATTAGCTCCTATTTAAATATAATATATCACGTTAGATTAGCTCTTATTTAAATATAATTACCTTGTGTGTTACTAATGTAGCGCTACCTCTTTAGAGGCCGCCAATGCCCAGGCCCTCCCAGCCACAACCCCCCTTGTCCAGCCTTGCGGTAATGTTCTTTAGAGATCGGTGAGATGTCTTACAACCGGAACTCATGCAGCATTGATGGGTGGCAGGCTCTTCTTGTTGAAGCAGGACTTTCAGGCACGAACTTAACCGGTCACAATGGTTG
>NW_015386291.1:1002943-1005470 GCF_001527695.2 Protobothrops mucrosquamatus
TACCCTTGATAGAAAAATAAAATAAGCTTCCAGACCTTCTCTTCTCAACTCCAACCACCCCGACCTTCTCCTTTCCTTTCCTTTTCTATCCTTCCTCCTTCCACTCACGCCAGCCACACCCAAAGCCAACTGCAGCTGTCCCAATCTTTTCCTTCCCAGTCAAGCTCCTGCAAGCACTCTCAGGCAGTCCCCGCTACACTAATGTTCGCTACTAAATAGCTCAATACTACCATAGCTAAGAGACAACTTTCCTGTTTGAGTCTTTCTACTCCCAGAGAGATTTATTCTTAGAATTTTCAGTATGAAATGTTGCATTGTTGGAAATTAAACAGAACTTCATCAATAAAAGAATATTTTGTTTAGGTTGTATCTGCCATACCACCTCATTCTAATTTTTAGGCAATTCTGTGGGCTCTTACTATTGCCCTTAGCTTATTAGTCAAATATGGTACAGAATTGTTGGAATATGTAAATGTCCCCTTATTGAAACAGACACAGTCCATTTTTTTGAACTGCATCTTGGGAGTAGATAACTTGAAACCAATTCGAGAAGTAATAATATGAAGTCATCTGAGACTTCTGGTTTTGTGCCCATAGCGCATGGCCGCATAAGAGCGGACCTCCACTCCCCATGGCTAGTTTCGTCCCAAAGAGGTGACCATGAAGGAGGGGTGCCCCGTTGATCATGAAGCAACAGTGGTCGCTTCGTTTGATCCAGGGGAAGCCCTCCGAACCCGACGGGAGAAAGGCTAGCGTGAGATCAGCGTCTAGCCCAAGCTACTTGCAGCCGAAATCCCAGAGCACGAACCTGAACATTGGTGAACAGCATGCTTGGAATTGGTGAGAGTACTGATCTTTCTTCTATCTACTAATTGAATCCTTGAGAAAGATCCCCAAAGCAAGAAAACCTCCGGAAGTGAAGGGAGGGGACTATATCCCCATTCCCTTACAGACGGAAGTGGCGAATTAATATTAAGGAGGAAAGAGATATACTAACATTTGATTTAAAATACTACAGTCTAGACAAATCTAGGAACTAAGAAACTGTCAAGATTATACCCTAAAGAGTTTTCAATGGAATTATAAAAATATATAACAAAAATAACTTTTTGATTGAAAAAAAAACTGAAAAAAGAAATAACTGTTGACATCTAGTGGAGAATCAGATAATAGAATACTAACAATACGGACTAAGAAATTGGCAGAATTTCTAGAAATAAACAAAAAGCTGTTCCTTTGAATTGTAAATAACCTTGAAGACAGCTGGGAACAAAGGAAGAGCCAGCTATAAGATTAAAAAGTGTCTGAAAGGAAAAAAAAACACCTGGACTGTTGCTTAAATCTAAGAACTGTTTATGGAAAAGAAAAACCTTGGCTTTTGGCTAATCTTTTAGAGGAGAATCTACAGGAAGGATTTAAAGTGGCTTAACATATTGAATTGTAATTTTGACTGACTGATAAATTGACTTTTGAATTAAAACATTGATGAAAGATTATTTGAAGGGGGGAGACAACATGGATATCACATACGTATCAGAAAATGACAGGATGCCACATTCAATATTTTCTCCTGAAGGACTTAGCTTGGAAAATCAAGAGCCTCCAGAAGTAATACTTCAAGGCAAGATAAATACTTTCCAGGAGGAAATATATGTAATGTTAGGACAAATACAAATGACAATAGACTCAAACCACAAGGAAATTTGAAACACCTTTGATGATTTAAATAAGCATATTTCCAATCTAAATCTACAGTTAAAAAACACCCAGGAAATAACAATGAACAAATAAAATCAGATAACTGACTACAAATTAGAAGAATATGGTCAAATTGATGAAATAAAAATTAAAAGAATTACAATTTAACACAAACAGGAAAAAATCTACAAGGTTCTGATACAACAAGAAAAATAGAATGGACTATAGAATTACCAGGAGAACCATCAAAGTTTGGGAGGCAGAAAGTATTCATCTTACTTCATCTTTTATATTCCCAACATTTGTAAAAACACAGGAACCGCTGGGTAAGTGGATTACATCAACTTGGAAAACTACTCGGCAAAAGAAGAAGACCAGAGACAGATACAAGAGATTTGACTCGCCCTACCAGATGGACTATTACATGAACAAACATTTGTTTTTGGTTTTTTTTAAAAAAAGTTTTATTAACTTTTCAATTTTACAAAGCTCCAGGTATTAAGGAAGCAACATGGTGATTGGGTAATCCATAATACAATAACAAGCTCTTTCATATATACCCGTATTTTTCGCACCATAAGACGCACCGGACCATAAGACGCACATAGTTTTTAGACAAGGAAAACAAGAAAAAAAAATATTCTAAAGCAAATGGTGTAGTAAAATATTTAATATTTCAACCATGTTAAGTGAACAGCAATCAACGTGACATTAAGAATCATTATGACTGTCATTAACAAATGGAGAGACTTTAAGTTTCGAGTACTCTTCTAATTTTCTGTGAACCCCAAGAACTCCTCATCGCTAGAGTCAGAATTTAGGAAGCTCA
>NW_015386291.1:1008021-1022043 GCF_001527695.2 Protobothrops mucrosquamatus
TGTGGAAATGCAATGTGACTGACTCTAGAGTTCCTTAGATGGAAGTTGGGATCGGGCCCCTAACTGAGACGCAAACCTGGGGAGGGAGGATGGTTGGGATCGGGTAGAGAGAGCCGTCCTCCAAAGGTGGGAGGTGCGGAAAGGAGGTCTCTGGGAAGCGAGCCGGCGGAACTCAGGGGCACGTGCTTTCCCACGGCTTTGGGCGATTTGCGTCCAGGAGAAAAGGCCCGCGGTCAGTTTTGCCCCCGCAGGCTTAGTTCTCCCTCAAGAGAAGTAGGAGGGCGGCTTTCGGTGCAGAGGTAAGCGACCCTCAGAGCGCGTCAAGGGCTCCCCGCTGCTGATGCGCTCCCCGCCGCCGGCGACCATGCAAGCTTACCGTAATCAGATGTGACTGACTCTAGAGTTCCTTAGATGGAAGTTGGGATCGGGCCCCTAACTGGGACGCAAACCTGGGGAGGGAGGAGGGTTGGGATCGGGTAGAGAGAGCCGTCCTCCAAAGGTGGGAGGTGCGGAAAGGAGGTCTCTGGGAAGCGAGCCGGCAGAACTCAGGGGCACTTGCTTTCCCACGGCTTCGGGCGATTTGCGTCCAGGAGAGAAGGAAGGCCCGCAGTCAGACTTTGCCCCCGCAGGCTTAGTTCTACTCCCTCAAGAGAAGTAGGAGGGGGGCTTTAGGTGCAGAGGGAAGCGACCCTCGCTGCGCGTCAAGGGCTCCCCGCTGCTGACGCGCTCCCCGCCGCTGGCGAAGATGCAAGCCCTTGCAATTGCTCCATCCGAAGAAGCACGCAATTGCAAGGGCTTGCATGGTCCCCAAGGGCCGCTGACGCGCTCCCCGCCGCCGCCGAACATGCAAGCCCTTGCAATTGCTCCATCCGAAGAAGCACGCAATTGCAAGGGCTTGCATGGTCCCCAAGGGCCGCTGACGCGCTCCCCGCCGCCGCCGAACATGCAAGCCCTTGCAATTGCTCCAGCCGAAGAAGCACGCAATTGCAAAGGCTTGCATGGTCCACAAGGGCCGCTGACGCGCTCCCCGCCGCTGCCGAACATGCAAGCCCTTGCAATTGCTCCATCCGAAGAAGCACGCAATTGCAAGGGCTTGCATGGTCCCCAAGGGCCGCTGATGCGCTCCCTGCCGCCGCCGAACATGCAAGCCCTTGCAATTGCTCCATCCGAAAAAGCACGCAATTGCAAGGGCTTGCATGGTCCCCAAGGGCTGCTGATGCGCTCCCTGCCGCCGCCGAACATGCAAGCCCTTGCAATTGCTCCATCCGAAGAAGCACGCAATTGCAAGGGCTTGCATGGTCCCCAAGGGCTGCTGACGCGCTCCCCGCCGCCGCCGAACATGCAAGCCCTTGCAATTGCTCCAGCCGAAGAAGCACGCAATTGCAAGGGCTTGCATGGTCCCCAAGGGCTGCTGACGCGCTCCCCGCTGCCGGCGAACATGCAAGCCCTTACAACTGCTCCAGACGAAGAAGCAAGCGGCTGGGAGACCGCGGCGGCGCCTATCTCCTGCGCCCGTCAGCTGGCGCGGTGGGGTGGGATGAGGCATTCGCTCCATAAGACGCACAGACATTTTCCCCCATCTTTTGGGGGGGAAAAAGTGCGTCTTATGGTGCGAAAAATACGGTATGTCTGGTTACATCATCAAAAATTTTCTCTCTGTTTTCCTTGGTTATTTCACATTCAAGTAGATACATTGCTAGTTATAACTCAATCGGTTAAAACATTTATCAATATCTTTTGACTTATATGTCTCCATGTCCTGTTTTTAACTTTTATCTAATTTCAGTTACAGTATTCCAGTTAGCTTAGTGTCCATAGTATTTAGGTTTCGGATAGCCCATGGTTCCCTTAGTTCATTACAAAATAGCTATCATATCTAAGATACACATTATTTACTCAAATAAATTCTTACTTTATTTCACAATCGTATTCTATTTCTTATCCTAATATCATCACTTAGTAATAAAATAACCTTTATCATCTCAATCCATCTTCTATATTATAATTCAAAACTATTATTCTAATAATTAGTTTTTAGTTCCCTTATAAGTCTAAATCCTAAGTATTAAACCAGTTAATGTCTTTTAAAATCTCCTTAGCCCATTAAATAAGGTTTTAGGCTCTTCCATTAAAGGTTACATAAAGAAATCCCATTTTTTAAGTCTGACTCTGGCTTTTCTTTTGTGCCAAACAGGCTTCCGTAGCAGAGCCTTTAAATCCTCAGGTGGATCTCCCTTCATTCCTTCACATGTCATTTGAATCAAGGGAGACCATCCAGTTATCAATTTTTCAAGGAAGCTGGTCCCTTCATAGTCATTAGATTGTTGGCCTAATAACTTGAATCTCCATGTTTGGCTTAGTATATTTATCGTCAGTTCAGACTGGTCTTCTTCTTCTTCCGATTTCAGCTGATTTAAATAAAAAGTCATGTTCAATGTTGTAGTTGTTGTTTGGTTGTCTGGTTTATCTAAATTCTCAATGTGCTGTGTAAGCAGGTCTTCAGCTCCTTCCGTCTTAGTGTTACTTTGTTCACTTTCTGTTGCTGTTAGAATTGCAGGTTTTTTTAGTTGAAATCAAGGTTTGGTATCAGGGTTCTGAGTAGGTTGTAGCTGGTATTCTTTAAAGTCCACTTTAGTGTCAATTCCTTCTTCTGTTGCCTTTTGAGTTGTAATTTCATCAGTTGAAATCTGGGCTGAATTTTGTAGCTTTGAGGTGGCGCCTTTATCTTTCAGTCTGGAATTCATTAGCTCAGTAGCCTCTAAGATTTTTTCAAGTATAAGTTTGTAGTTAAGTTGTGGGTAGTATTCCTCCATTTCTGTGGTGTTTAAAGATAGTCCTTTAGTGGAAGCTATTTTGATAAAAGTCAATAAATGTCCACCTCCACTATAGAGAGTTGTTTTCACCACCCAGCAGATTCAAGTTCTTATCTTTTTTGATAGTGTCAAGGACAAGTCTTAGTCTGGCAGGTCTCCTAGTCAGAAGAAAAAATTCACTTGCTGTACCAAATTTCGCCACAAAATGTCCCCAGTAACATGTAAAATCTTTCCCAAACTCAAATTAGGCTTTTATCCAGTTTAAAAAGAAAAATAAATATTCTTTTTTCCAGCTTAACAGATAGGTAAGATAATAAGTCTCTGTAGGAATAGAAACCTTTTGGGACCCCAGGTATCCAAAAATTAAAAGTCCAATTATTTAGTTATTTAGTTTAGTTGTTCTTTTTTTTTTGTTTTCCATAGCTTTGTATTTCCAGAGTAGGCAGAAGCCGCCAAGTTAAGAAGGGGGAAAAAAGAATTTCCAAAGGCTTTTACAGGAAAGTAGTTGGGAAGCAGGAGAGGTAAAGTAAGGTCTCACCCAGTTCCTCCACGTTGCTTTCGTTGTGCTTGGTAGTGCTTTTGGCTTTTGGCTGGTACGGCTTAGTGATCGGCCATGTTAATGGCCGGTCTTTTCTTCGTCGGTCCAAAGGAGCTGCCTTGGATCAAACGGAAGGGCTGCTGTCCTTCCGCAATCTGTCGAGGGTACTCCTCAGCAATGGTCACCCCTCCAGGGTGACTTTCGACCCTTTCCAGGGTCTTCTGACGAAGGGAACCGGGCAGCAGAGAGAGTGCTCTCCCAGTGCGTCCGCTGGTGCCGCGATCCGGAACTGGAAGCCTTGTGAACAAACATTTGTTTCAGTATGGCTAAAAGAATAGAGAACTTTGAACATAAAGGAGCCCTATAACAAGAGGGATAAGAGATTTAAGTAATATAGTATGTTCCATAATATGTGAAATGTAAAAATAGCAGGTTGATGTAACTTTTATTAATATAAGTGAAATATAAACTAATTAAAAAGGATGTTATATCTAGATACTATAAGATAGATAAAAAGTGTAGTATTTTTATAATGCATGACATAAAATATTGGGATGATGTACTTAAATGGGAAAATTGAGACAGTTAGATGACTAACATACGAAGAATTATGACTGATAAGAATTGGATGGAATATAAGGGACATTAAGTGTAAACAAAAATTATGAAAGTAGGATGCATGCTGAACTAATGAGATGATGGTTATAAGAATAATATAAGCTGAAAAAAATGTCATACATAGAGATTACTATTTGTATAGCTATAAAAATGCCTATAATGGTTTATATATTGAAAATATTAAGAATTATATTTTGGTTAAGGTTGAAGAAGGAGAATATAAATGGGAGAAGGGAAGATCAAAGAAATATATCATTAATTAATATACTAATTATGGAATTATAAAACTTAATCATTATTGATTATTAATTATTATTGTCCTTTTTTTCTTGTTAAAATATAAACCAAGACAACACACTGTACACCAGGCACTGGAGATTGTTATAGTTAAAAACCAATAAAATGTTTATAAAAAAATAAATAATAATATAAGGTCATCTAGTAATTAAAGCATTCAACTGTATGTTGAAGATTTTATCTATGGATCCCGATAAATTTCCAAGATCGGTTTTGAAGAACAGATGCATAATATGCTTCCTAACACTTGGGCTTCCTTACACTTGGGCTGTCCAACTTTCAAATCTGGAGACTAATTATTAGTAGACAGCATCATTGTTGCTATGACTTGAACATTGACCAAAGAGTAGGGCATATAGATGCCCTTCACTTGTACAGTGAAAATCAGCGGCCCTTCTCCCATTAGATGGAAACATAATTTATCCCTGCGATTGGATGAGAGGAGCTCCCTGTTTCTAGATGCTCTCCTTCCACTGGTGATGATGTATTATGATGAGTACCTTGCTCTTGCTATTATGTCCTCAGATGTTGTATCTTGACATAGGTTTGCATTATAAAATGATTGTCAATCATGACTTCACATAAATGCAGATTTTTTTGAAAAAGGTCTGCAAATGGAAGAAAAGGAGAAGTCTTTTGGTCATATATCAGTGTTTTTCTTTTAGATGGAGTTTGATGAGAAAGATTTGCGACGTGAAATCAGCTATGCAATCAAAAATATCCATGGTATAAGGCAAGTATTCAGACTGGACTGAATGTACATGGCATAAAATGTACATAATGATACTTATCTGGGACATCCAAAGCAGCTGATAGTTTGGGAAGCCCTTGCTACTGAAACTGTTTCCCATTATCTTGAAATCAAAAAGAAAAATGTTGATGAGAATGTTGCACTGAAACATTATTTATTTTTATCCCACTTTTATTATTTTTATAAATATTTCAAAGCAGTGAACAACATTGTTAGGCTGAAAGAGAGTGACTGGCCCAAAGTTATCCCCCTGCCTAAGGAAGGGGACTTTTTTTCTGAAAGAATTTCAGCTAGAGGGGAGGATGGAAAAAGCTCTTAGAAAATCAGATTGTAAATCTACTGAGAAGTTTTTGATTTCTGCTATAACAGGATGGCAAGGGGAATGGCACAGCACTTATATGATTATTCCCTCCCATCTAGCAATTCTTTATTTTGTTTATATTGCAAATGAAGATGTAGTTGACAGAAACATATGTTGAATTTGAGATTATATTGATTTGTATTTATAGATCGCTAAGCTATAGGCTAGGTGACTCTTGCTATTACACAAGAAAGATAAGTTACTATTTTCTGTTATTCCTAGCTGCTGGGGGGGGGGGCAGCAGCAAGCAAAATCCATTGCTTCCAGAACAGTTATTTTTTTCTCTGACAAAACAAAAATACCCATTGTGATCTATTTTGTGGTTAGCTGTTTTTCACACTTCCACATTCTAATTCTCTGATAAATAGTACAGGAAAAAATTTTTCTCCTAAAATCAATAATATTGGCATTTCCTTTTTATATTCAAAGATATTATAAAAGCATTATAAAGAAGCACATTACAAATTCAGTTTGCAAAATATCTTTCAATAACAAATATGAATGTTCATATCTCTTTCTATAATCTTCATTTTCTGAAGTCCTTGTTCCATCCCTATATTATTTAACTAACATTACTAGCAAAAGGAGGGGCTTGTTGCAACAGAAAAGCTGTCTGTTATGGGAGGGAATTGTGTTCTGGAATGTTGCCCATATTTAAATCTCTTTTTCCCCTCCTCCCCCTTTTTTCTCTCTGCTGTGTTTATGCTCTTTTGTCCTCCCTGTGCTGATATAGGACGGGACTGTTCACACCAGACTTGGCATTTGAAGCCATTGTGAAAAAGCAGGTGGTGAAGCTGAAAGAGCCTTGTTTGAAGTGTGTCGACTTGGTTATTCAGGAATTAATCAATACAGTTAGGCAGTGTACCAGTAAGGTATTGAACTAGCTATTGAGCTCTTACTTGACTGGGTTGGGAAAAACCTAAAACTGTACTATTCTATTTTTCCCAACTTGCCAAATACAACCTCCAAGAATTGCTGCAAACTTCATCTAAAATCTTGATTGGCTAAAGTTGAGATTGTCCTGTTTCCTATATTTTTATAAAATGCTTAAATACAGCATTATGTGGTCCAGACAACAATCTTGGTATCACATTTCAGTTAGCCCTAGCTCTCTCCTATTTTCATCCTTTGATATCGAACAGAAGCATTTGTGGGCTGTCTGGAGGTTGTTCAAAGCGAGCAGATTTCTTCTTGGATCCTGGCTTTCTATTAAGTGCATGGCTTCTTGATCTGCCATTTCAACCACTCTCTTTGAATTTTTTTCATAGCAACAGAGCCAATAAAGCTAAAGTTGTTTTTGCAATTTAATCTTAACTACATTGGTTGAAGTAATGCGCTCTCTCTGTTCTAAAAGTCTCTCTCAAATAGGAATTCCATCATTTCAGTATAATTGGCTTGGCCATATGTTTAAAACCTGATTTCTCAGGAAACTGACTTCTCTCTGATTATATTTTTGGACTCAAAAGTAGGCTGTCCAAACCAAGATTTAAGGATCTCATTGTCTGTATATCTTCTTAATATTTTTTATAATTAGCAAAGTACTGAAGAACACTCTATGAAGAGCAGTTTACATTGCTTGACTTTTGCAGTGCTATATGTGATAGATTAAATCTGTTTCTGACTGAGGAATTGAGCTTTTATTGATACACTGTGAAGAAGCCAGCACTTGCTGTCCAAGGTCCTTCAAGTCCCACTTACTCAAATGCAACAGAATCTCCTGTTGTCTGTCTGTCCGTCCATCCATCCATCCATCCATCCATCCATCAAATTTATTTGATGCCCATCTGGTATCGAAACAACTATGGACAGCTTACAGCATTAAAACATTAAAATCCTAACATAAATATTTCTAAAAAAAACACCTGGAAATTACAATAAAAATAAAATTAAAATTATAGTTAAAAGTTGGGGAAGGAGGGAGCAGAATGCATGGAGGTGGGATTGCCTCTTAATTCATTAACCACCTCCAGAGTAATGTTCCTCCATCAGCACCCCAAGCCATTTGGCAGAGTCAGGTCTTCAAGCTCTTGTGGAAGGTCGAAAGGGTGGGAGCCAATCTCATCTGAGGAGATAAGATGTTCCAAAGGGCAAGAACCACGGCAGAGAAGGTCCTTTTCCTGGATCCCACTAGCTGGAATTCCTAGACTGATGGGGCCCGCAGCATGCCGCCTCTGCCAGTGCAGGTGGGGTAGGCCAGTTCCAGGGAGTGAGATGGTTCATCAAGTAAGTTGGATCTATGCCATGCAGGGCTTTTACAATAGTAGTTGTCCAGCTGGTTTGTACTGAGATACCATAGAATTCATTACAGAAGTCTTTCCCCAAAAGTATTTTATAAGACATTTTAATGTGAGTATGGAAAACAGGTACAATCAACCAGTGGAACAACTTACCCCAGAAATTGTGGGTGCTCCAGCACTGGAGATTTTTAAGAAGAGACTAGACAAACACCTGTCTGAGATGGTATAGGTTCTCCTGCTTGAGCAGGGGGATGGGCTAGAAGACCTCCAGGGTACCTTCCAGCTCTATTCTATTCAATCTATTCAAGATGACAGAGAAAGAGATTATAAGAATGATAAAATAGGACTACATGTAATTGCTACTGCAAAGAGGTATTGGTTATTAGTTCCATTTTTTGGTAGCGGCGTTTCTTTTGAGCTAAATGGCCAAGAAAGCATTGTTGGACTTTTTCTGGGCAAACTGTGGGCACTGAGATGCAGTTGAAGTGCTGATTTCTGAAAGAGGTCTCTTCTTTACTTATACAGCCATCATGCATGTAAGGGCCTATATACTGTCCTGGAATTTTTCCTAGTTCAAACTATTTGCTCTGCACATAGAAAACTTACATGTTACACAGAAATATTTTCATTGACATGGCTGGAGAATACATGGAAAACCAGTAAGTTACATGAGTCTTGTGTCTTCTGATTTAGTCAGACAAACAATATCTCAGTTTCATGTTCCAGTGATTGTGCTAATTATCTATTGTAGAAGTAGAAAGTCAATAATTCTATTTATTAAAAGTGTCAATCATCACCAATGTCCTTCTTTTTTCCCCACACTATATGCCCTAGTTGCCTGCTAAATAAAAAGGCTTTCAGACATTGGCAGCCAACCAAAGTCAAACCTTATGTATGAGGTGCTATTACTCTGTGCAAAGCACAGTGCTTGAAAGAAGTTTATGTCTAGTCTTTTGAGACAAAAAGCTGGTGCTAGCACAGCTCTTCAGCAAAGCAACACTTTAAGTGTGCTTCTGACATAATCAGAAACCTTGAAGTTTTTGTGCTCTTTTCTATGTTTATATTTGTGCTTGTAACCCATGTGCCATAAGTTGGCCAATTATGCTCTAGACCAACAGGATAGCTGTAGGCACAGCCATAACTCTTTCCCTGTCACTATACTGAAACAATTTTCATGAGTTTTGAGAATAGCAAGTAAGAGATGGACTTCCATGCTTTTACTGAAGACTACTGTGACATGGAATACTTTACAAGGATGAGACAGTTGGATTACAGTCCACTTGCTGCAGGATTTGAATCCTGTCTGAGGCTGCTGAGGAGCATAATTCTTGAAAGATCTTGGAAGGGAATTGCTCATTTTGACAATTCAAGAAGGATCTTCTTAAGGAAGTGCTGCTGCTTTTTCATTTTGCACACTACTGACCTTTTCAATCTCTTTTTCCCTCTCTGTCATTTTTCCTCTATTCTTCGGAATCTCTCCTTTGTGTTCATGCTTTCTGCATGGTGCAGGACGGGGCTCTTCACACCTGATATGGCTTTTGAAACAATAGTGAAAAAACAGATTATAAAGCTCAAAGAGCCCAGTTTGAAGTGTGTTGATCTGGTGGTCTCAGAGCTGGCCATGGTCATTAAAAAGTGTTCAGAGAAGGTAATGGGTCTATACTCTTTTTTCCACTTTTCTGCTATCTCCCTAACTCTTGATAACACTTCAGGAGTATGGCTTCATATGGTTACTAGCTAAGTGAAAACCTGAATGCATTCAAATAAGAAGCACTGGACATTACACAAAGTTCCATTCTTCTAGTTAATTATTGGCTTAGTTCTCTTGAATCATTTGAGTCAGTTACTCATTTGATTAATTGAGATATAAGTTCCTTTCCTGTGGTTTCTTACACATGGATCGGCTATACAATTGAATCCAATAGTAATGCTGTGTCTTGGATTATAGCAACTATAGTTGTATTTGATTTGAAATGGAACAAAAGGAACACTTTATATGACTTCCTGTGAAGTATTTTCTCTTTATTAAACATGTATGTCATGAAAGATGCTTTGGAATGTATACAATATTTAATGAACAATTCTCTCTAAGAAAAAAAAAAGAACAATCAATTCTTATTTTCCCTGTGATATTAAGAAGCCAGTCTTCTGTGTACTCTTTTCTTCTACTAAATCCCAGAAGGATCGTGGGCTATTTCCCAGAAGATCATTGGAGGAGTATTAGGGAAGTATTATGTCAAAATAGATTAATAAATTAAAATGGATCTGTTCTAAATTGATAAAAATAAATTTCTCTTACTTGGTAAATCAATCCTTCCCCAGTGATGAAAGAAGGGAAGCAGCCCAACCCAGACCTTTTTCCTTGTATTTCTGTGTAAATAGTGCTTAAAGCTGCAGAGATGTGATGTCTTATCCTATTGTCCTTAGCTTGGTTCCTATCCCAGGCTGCGAGAAGAGACAGAGAGAATTGTTACTACATACATCAGAGAACGTGAAGGAAAAACTAAAGACCAGGTAAACAGTCTGCTTTCTTGTCTTCTAGATAAATTTTTGAACTGGCCAAGAATAGAAGGATCAGAATTGAAAAAAATAGTTCTTAAAAATGAATCCTTCCTTGTTTTTTAATATTTGTAGTGAGCTGAACTTACTTTTAGGTTAGTAATTTCAGTCTCAGCAACTTTGATGCTGAACAATTGTGAAATACTGAACTAGGATTACAGCGTAGGATTTATAGTACTTCTATTTGAGGGCAGTGTAGATAGGTTTTGAAGCCATAACTTAAAAACAATTAGCTGGACCAAACCAGCTCTCTGCATTTTTCCCTGTAATCCTTTTGAGGAGCTGCAGTAGTTGAGAAAAATGCAAACTCAGATTAGGGTCTTTTTAAAATAAAGCAATTTTTAGGAAACCAGTATAAGGTTAGTAGGGTATCCCAAAGGTGCTTTTTCAAGAGGCAACTGGATTTTCTTGTTTTTCTTTGAAAACGTTTCACTTCTCATCCAAGAAGTTTCTTCAGCTCTGACTGGATGGTAGGGAATGGAAGGATTTATATTCCTTGCAGACAGCTGGTCATTTGCATTCTTTTAGAGAGTTGTTGAGGCCATTTGGAGGTTTACCTGTGTCCTCAGGGTCACCTGAGTAGTGCAAATGGGTGTGGAGCCTTCTTGGAACTGCTGAAAGGACTGTGTTGTACACTAGAAATAGATGATGTTGTATCCGTCCCCCTCTGTTCAGAGAGGTATGTTCAATTTTGACATAGATGGCCTCTTTGACCCCTCTTTCAAACCAGCAGTCCTCTGTCCAAAATGCGGATTTTGTCTTTTAAATGCAAATGGACTGCTGAATCTTATCCTGATGGGTTTGTTCTCCTATGTTGTGCCATGCGTTTATGAAGTGATTGTTTTGTTTCCCCAATGTGCAAATCTGCACAAAGCAACCTGGAGATTGGAGTATAGGGTGGTGGGTGAACCCTGTAAGATTTGTATTCTTGTAAAATCTGTTCAGTATGTTTTTCTTTATTCATTGTAGTCTGTTCCTTTATTTTATTGTTCTGGCTTTTATTCTGTTAAGTGTCCAATATTGGCTAGAATTGGGTGTTCTTTAAATTTATGTGTGTATGTAAATAAATAAATGTTAATCTCCATAGATCAGACATGTCAAACTTGCAACGTCACGTGATGTTGTGCAACATATCGGGACGGTTTTGCCATTGCCAGCAAAGGGGTGGGCATGGCTTCCGGATGACGCTTCCGGCCCATGGGCCGGCAGTTTGACACCCCTGCCATAAATGATCTTCTCCAAATGCAGAATGAAAGACTAGATGGATTAGTTTTTAAATTAGGTTGCTGTACAACTGAGAAACTCTTGCCATTCTTTTTCAGATTCTCCTGTTGATTGACATAGAGCTGTCCTATATTAACACAAACCATGAAGACTTCATTGGATTTGCCAAGTGAGTGTTTGCTATCTAATAAAGATCTAGAAAAGTATGTATGCTACATAGTATCTCTGTTCTTCACTAAAGACCACAGACATCATCTATCTAAATATCTGTTTTTCAGCTAGATCAAGTAGAAACTAAGAATGCTTGATTTTATGTTGTAAAGAAGCTTTGATATAAAAACTTAGTTCAAGTGAAATTGATTAAAAAAAGTTTTATTACACTTTGGTTTGGGTGCTATTTTCTTTAGAAATTTGAGAGCAATACACTCTTTTGAAAAAAAATCCAATAAAAATAGGAGTAAAAGTATTTTGTTGTTGTTAGTTGCAAAGTTGTGTCCGACCCATCACGACCCCATGGACAATGTTCCTCCAGGCCTTCCTGTCCTCTACCATCTTCTGGAGTCCATTTAAGCTCATGTCTACTGCTTCAGTGACTCCATCCAGCCACCTCATTCTCTGTCGTCCCCTTCTTCTATTGCTCTCAATCTTTCCCAGCATTAGTCTCTTCTCCAGTGAATCCTTCCTTCTCATTAGGTGGCCAAAGTACTTGAGTTTCAACTTTAGGATCTGGCCTTCTAAAGAGCAGTCAGGGTTGATCTCCTCTAGGACTGACCGGTTTGATCGCCTTGTAGTCCATGGGACTCGCAGGAGTCTTCTCCAGCACCATAGTTCAAAGGCCTCAATTCTTTTGTGCTCAGCCTTTCTTATGGTCCAGCTTTCACAGCCATACATTGCAACTGGGAAAACCATGGCCTTGACTATACGTACTTTTGTTGGCAGGGTGATGTCTCTGCTTTTTAGTATGCTGTCTAGATTTGCCATAGCTTTCATCCCCAGGAGCAAGCGTCTTTTAATTTCTTGGCTGCAGTCCCCATCTGTAGTGATCTTGAAGCCCAGGAAAATAAAATCTGTCACTACCTCCATTTCTTCCCCATCTATTTGCCAGGAATTGAGAGGGCCGGATGCCATGATCTTGGTTTTCTTAATGTTGAGTTTCAAGCCAAATTTTGCACTCTCCTTCTTCACCCGCATCAAGAGGCTCTTTAGTTCCTCTTCACTTTCTACCATTAGAGTGGTATCATCTGCATATCTTAGGTTGTTGATATTTCTCCCGGCAATCTTAATTCCAACTTTTGATTCATCTAGCCCTGCCTTTCTCATGATGTGCTCTGCATATAAGTTAAATAGACAGGGCGACAGAATACAGCCTTGCCAGACTCCTTTCCCAATTTTGAACCAATCAGTGGTTCCGTGTCCAGTTCTCACTGTTGCTTCTTGACCCGCATATAGGTTTCTCAAGAGACAAATAAGATGGTCTGGTACTCCCATCTCTTTAAGAACTTGCCACAATTTGTTGTGATCCACACAATCAAAGGCTTTAGCATAGTCAATGAAGCAGAAGTAGATGTTTTTCTGGAACTCCCTAGCTTTCTCCATGATCCAGTGTATGTTGGCAATTTGATCTCTAGTTCCTCTGCCTCTTCAAAATCCTTCCTGTACTTCTGGAAGTTCTCGATCCACATACTGCTGGAGTCTAGCTTGTAGGATTTTAAGCATAACTTCACTTGTATGTGAAATGAGTGCAATGGTGCGATAGTTTGAACATTCTTTGGCATTGCCTTTCTTTGGAATTGGAATGTAAACTGACCTTTTCCAATCCTGTGGCCACTGTTGAGTTTTCCAAATTTGCTGGCAAATTGAGTATAGCACTTTTACTGCATCGTCTTTTAAGATTTTGAATAGCTTAGCTGGAGTACTGTCACCTCCACTAGCTTTGTTGTTGCTCAGCTTTCCTAAGGCCCATTTAACCTCACATTCTAGGATGTCTGACTTGAGGTCAGTGACCACCCCATCGTGGTTATCAGGGACATTAAGATGGTTCTTGTATAGTTCTTCTGTGTAATTTTGCCACCTCTTCTTAATCTCTTCTGCCACTGTTAGGTCCCTGCCATTTTGGTCCTTTATCATGCCCATCTTTGCATGAAACGTTCCCTTCATATCTCCAATTTTCTTGAAGAGATCTCTGGTTCTCCCTATTCTATTGTTGTTGTTGTTTATTTCCTTGCACTGTTCATTTAAGAGGGCATTCTTATCTCTTCTAGCTATTCTCTGGAATTCTGCATTCAATTGGGTGTAAAAATATTACAGTTCCATTATTTTTAAGGAATTTATTCAGATCTTAACCTTATTTATTTATTATTTAACTAGGCTTACAAGCTAAGCCAATCATTGCTGATTCTGAATGGCTTAAAATTATAGCATTTGTGGACTTCCGGTTTGAATTCCTGTGCCGATGGCAGCTATTCTTTTGGCTGCCTGCCCCGAGGACGCGTAAAAGCCGCAGGAGCAGCGTCAAACAGCTGCTCCGCGGCTTGGAATCCCCTTCCCCGGGCAAAGGGGAGGGGGGAGAGTTTCCCTGATAGGGGTAGAACTCCCGAGCTCTCACAGTTTTATAGCTGTGGGGG
>NW_015386291.1:1026063-1049952 GCF_001527695.2 Protobothrops mucrosquamatus
TCAGTTTAGAAGAGAGCTAAAGGATGTTATAGAATTGTTAATTTAAGGATAATATAATTTAAGACAGAATATAATTATTGTATTGTAAACCCTGTGTGTAGCTCTGGGAAGTCGGGGGGAAGGGAGGGGGGTGGGGAAGGGTGGGGTATGAGGGAGGTGGGGAGTTATATTGTAAAAATTTTAAAAATTTTCAATAAAATTTTTTTTTATAGCATTTGTAAACTTGCTTAAAGTAATAAATAAAACCAAAATAGCAATTGAAAAGACTGATTTCCATGGTCCTTATTGATACATTTCCTTGTGAGCAATTATCCAAGAGGCTATTCTATTTTCCTTTTTCTTATTGAGCAGGCAGATACCTTTGGGAACAGTTATTCACAAACATACCCAGACCCTCAGCCATTAAGGACATGAAAAGTGACAACCAGCATCTTACACTGCATCTCACTAGTAACCAATACAGCTCTCACCCACTTTTACATGGATGAATCAAGGAATGTCCATAATTACCTAGGATGCTGAACTCGGGACCAGCTTCCAAGTGGTCTTCAAAGGCAGTTCCATGTAAAGTGCATTGCAGTAGCTAAGTGAGAAGTGACCAAGGAACACAAGAAGCCTTCCTGCCCATTTGTGCTATTTCCTCTTCAAGTTATGATCATTGTGACTAACACTGTGAGGGAACAGGTCTCAACCAGAACCAGAAATGGAATATGTTTGGAATTGGGAGACCTGAACCTGAACCTATTCTTTTCTATCCAGATTCTAATAATGGTATCCAGACACCATAATTAGTGCCTCAAGGACATGTTGATGCTGTATCTATAAATGACTTCCCACATTGGCTTCACGTAGATATTAAATACATGTGGAGAAAGTGTCCACAAGAACCCCAGAAGAAAGGGCCATGGGGCTCAGTCTCTTCCCTGCTTCTACTATCTGGAACAGCCCCATTCCCCAATTTCCAAACATTTCAAAAATATGTGTCTCATTATCAAAAGTAGACAAAATACAAGTTTAATACAACTTTGAAAACAATAGCAATGTAGAAATGTAATAATTTAGAATGTGTATCCATGCTTTGAATGAATAGATTGTGAGGATGTGCATGAACAGCATTAAGAACATCCTTAATTAAACACTTGAGTAATGTTGCGATGGGAGAAAAATAATTGTTTACATGTATGTAATCACCATGCTATCCTTTCAAGAAGCAAAACAAAGCAAACCACAACTTCAGAGGGGTGATCACAGTGAAATGGATATTAAAGTAAGGTGCTAGAGAATAGAACAGTGTCGTCATGCTGTTTGCTGCTATTGCTTCTCTTCTTTGAACTAAGTGACAGTGTAATGTTATTTGCTTTGAATAGTGAGATAGGCAGCATATAAATTTAATGAATGAATAAATAAAATAAACAAGTAATTTATTATTCTTGAATTTATAATTCCATGTTTCACTGTGAATGTATGTGAAAGGGAAGCATCTTCCTCTCTATGGTTAAAGTATTGCTGGCTTGAAAGTGCGAGGTAGATTACAATCTAATAATACAGCTAGTCCTTACAATTGGGACTAACAACTTGATTCTTAAGCTAAGTGGTCGGTAAGTGAAACTGCGACTGTGTTTACTTTACTTTTGTTTTACAGACTTCTGAAGGTTGTAAATGTGAGATTTGTTTGCAAAGTTACTATTTCATAACTGTCCTAGCTACAAATAGTTGCTAAATGAATCAGTCACTAAACCAGAACTAAATGTGCCTTACAATTTGAAAAAGATTCTAATTTTATTAATGTGGTTCTGATTAAAACTTGTAGCTTTTTAAAAAATGACTAGAAAAATTATACAAGGGAGAATCACTGATATTACAGGTAGTCTCCAACTTACAACCATTCATTTAGTGATCCTTTGAAGTTACAACAGCATTGAAAAAAGTGATTTATAACCATTTCTCACACTTGCAACCATTGCAGCATCCCCATGGTCACATGATCAAAATTGCAATGTTCCCGAGTCACATGATCACCTTGTGCAATCTTCTGACAAGCAAAGTCAATGGAGAAGCTAGATACACTTAATAACCATGTTACTAAACAACTGCAATGATTCACTTAACAACTGTGACAAAAATGTAGTAAAATGCGGCAAAACTCACAATAACTGTCTCACTGAGACAGAAATATTGGGCTCTATTGTGTTTGTACATTGAGGACTACCTGTAATTTGTTCAAAAAGATTAAATGGGAATAAAGTTAGAGTACCTTTTTATACTGCACTGGTAAAAACCACACTTGGAATACTGAGTCCATGTCTAGTCACCATGATACAAAAAATATGTTGAGACTTTAGAAAGAGTACAGGGAAGACCAGGGCTTTTTTTCTCATAGAACGCCCAGAACGGAGTTCCGGCACCTTTTTTGGATGGAAACTGGTAGGCAAGGTGGGTAGTATGATGTGTGTGAGTTCTGGCACCTTTTTTTTTTTTTTTTAGAAAAAAAGCACTGGGGAAGACCAACAAAGATTATTAGGAATCTGGAAGCTAAAGCATACAATGAACAATTGCAGGAACAGGGTATGTCTACTGTAATGAAGTGAAGGACTACGAGTGACATGATAGCAGTCTTCCAATATTTGAGGGGTTGTCACAGAAAAGAGGGGGTAGACCTATTCTCCAAAATACCTGAGGGCAGGACAAGAAGTAACAGATGCGAAGATTATTAAAGGAGAGATCCAACTAAGGAAAAATTTCCTGACACTGACAACAAATAATCACTGGAATTTTCAAGAAGAGATTAGACAACAATTTGTCTGGAATGGTTAGGATTAGGCTCAAGCAGCAGATTGGACTAGAAGACCTCCAAGGTCCTTTCCAACTCTATTATTCTATGATTAAGTATCTCTTATTTCTCCAACTCTCCCTAAATCATTGTTACTCAAGAAGTATACTAGCTTTGTAGCTAAATTTATGGGGTTTGTTTATATTAGTTATTCTGAATGTATTTCAGATTTCATCAATGTATTTCCTTGATGGCATCACTGGAAATTACCTTTGGTTCACTATAATTGGGTTCTCTTTTCCCTTTCCTTAAATACTTTATCAAGTTTGATGGTTTCCTTTTTAATATTCTTTTGAAAGGTTTGTTGCTTCTTTACTGGGCTCAATGTTGTGTTTCTTTGCGCACACAGACTGCAAAAGGAAAGTATAATACTTTACTTTTGTGGCATCTAGTGGCTATATATGTGTGCTCAGACTAGCTGCATCAAACGATAAGAGTAGTGTTTAATTACGTTATCCCATGTCTACATAGTTTTAATCTTAGTGTTACTGCCATTGTTTGCTGTGAGAATTTTTAAAACTTTTCTTATAATTAAACATCTGCCCTTTGATTCAGCTCCTTACATTCCATGATAATAGGATTTAGCTGTTACAGCCCACAAAACGAAGAAGTAAGATATTCTTGAAATAGCTTGAGCTTTGTTCAATGGGAATATAATTTACTCAGAATATTCTAATGAACTTTTTTGAATGAAACAATATATTTACAGTAGACATTGAAATTATTTTTCATCTTTTTGTATACTTCTGCTTCTCTGTTCAGTCTCTTATTATTTAGCTAACCCAAGGCTTGCCCAATATTGTAGCGTTGGCTGTTTTCTTATTTCTATGAATATCTCTTCTACATAACTTGTCAGTTTTCCCCTTTTCCTGTAACTCAGGCACTATAGCCATAATTCCTCAGTAACTTGCTTGCATAGTATATACTCCCATAGCCTCTGAATCAAAATGGCTGCTGTAGTGCTAGCTGCAAAAGGCTGAAGTGTTGCTGTAACTTTTTCTTTCATGTGCTGTTATGTAACAGAATAACAGAATTGGAAGGAACTTCAGAGATCTTGTAGTTCAACCCCCTGCTCAAACAAGAGTTCCTATACCATTTCACAAAAATGGCTGTTCAGTCTCTTCTTAAAAACCTCCAGTGATGGAGCACCCACAACTTCTGGAGGCAAGCTATTCTATTGATTGATTGTTCTTACAGTCGGGAAATTTCTCCTTAGTTGTAGATTGTATCTCTTTTTGACAAGCTTTCACCCATTATTTCTTGTCCTGCCCTCTGGTGCCCTAGAGAATAAGTCAATCCTGTCTTCTTTGTGGTTGTTGCTCAGTTGGAAGACTGCTATCGTGTCACCCTGGTCCTTCTTTTCATTAGGGTAGATATACCCAATTCCTGCAACCATTCTTCATATGTTTTAGCCTCCAGTCCCCTAATAATCTTTGTCACTCTGCACTCTTTCTAGAGTCTTGGCATATTTTTTGTATCATGGTGACCAAACCTGGACACAGTATTCCAAGTGTGATCTTACTAAGGCAGTATAGTGTTGACACTTCTTGTGACCATGATACTATCCCCGTGTTAATGCAACCTAGGACTACATTGGCTTTTTTTGGCACCTGCAACACACTGCTGATTCATATTTAAGTGATTGTCCATGAGGACTTTTAGATCCCTCTCACAGTTACTGTGAGGGTAAACCTTGCCTGGAAGTTCTTTGAAGTGTTTCGTTAGTCAGAACCATGACATTCTATATCTGTGCAATTGCTTTTTTCTTGCCTAAGTGTACATTTCTTACCATTGAATTGCATTTTGTTGGATAGGGACAGTATTCAAGTCTGTCAACATCCTTCTGTACCTGTCTTCTAAAGTGTTAGCTATTCC
Organism: Protobothrops mucrosquamatus; assembly: GCF_001527695.2. NCBI lineage: Eukaryota > Metazoa > Chordata > Lepidosauria > Squamata > Viperidae > Protobothrops > Protobothrops mucrosquamatus. The sequence continues at coordinate 1,030,769 of NW_015386291.1, forward strand.
AGCCAGCTTGGTGTTGTCTACAAATTTTGATAAATTCCCTTTCTATCTCCTCATCCAAATAATTTTAGAATTTAGAAGTTGGAGAGTCCTAAGCCTTTTGCATGCTTCCCTCCATGTAGATGTAGTTCCATTGAGGACTATACATTGAGTGCAATTTGTCAGCCATTTACAAATCTATCTAGAGGTGATGCTGCTTGTCCCACATTTTTCTCTCTCAACAAGAAGCTGTGGTTTACTATGTCAAATGCCTTATTAATGTACCTATAGCAGATTTAGGTTCTTTAACAAAATCTACTTTCCCTTTTTTGCAAACTTGTAAAATATGTTAATGTAATATTTTTTTCCTCTGTATTAAAATACCAAGCAATCTTTTGGCACAGGAGTCTGAAAGTTTTTTAATAAAAGGAAAAGCTTGCTACTTTTTAAATCAATGTTTACTATAAAAGAAATACCTGAATCCTTTTGATTTGTTTTTTTATACTGTGATATGATCTTAAGGACCTTTAAAATATGGCTTACGCATACTGCAAATAAAATATTTCCCATCAATTTATCAAATGACCTGAGAGTGAGTTTCTTTACAGCAGCAGCTTCCAAACTTTTCTATATCCCATACCCCTAGAATACTTTTGATATATTCTCGCACATCTTACAAAAGTTCGAAATAACGGCAATGAATTATGCATATACACTATCATTTTGAAAACCCAAGTTTTCACATCCCCAGTTGGGAACCCCTGCTTTACAGCATGTGTGCATTCATATATCTCTTCTTTCCCACTTAATACTGAGTTCTTTCTTTTCTTTAATCTGTCTTGGGTTTTGTTTTGTTTTTTTGTTTGTTTTTTAATTGTCTTACTTTTGCTTCTGGATTCCTTTGAAACTGTCCAAAATTTCCCAGCTGTTACACTGAACAGCACATGATGGCTGGGTGCGTATCTGCCTGTGAGAGTTTTTCTCTATTGTGGCAAGAATCCAAATTGTCTAATTTTTTGGAACACTTGCTGAAAGTATCTTGCATTTAGACTTGCACTGGAATGAAGATTGGAATTGTAGAAATGATTTCTTATAAATCTTCACTCCAAAAGCAAACACTACTGTCATGCATATCATGTCTAACAATGCAAAGATCATTTCTTTGAAGGACTTGTTTGTGCTGCAGATTAGAAAAGATAAAAATAATCACGGATTTCTTCTGATGAGTTGGAGCAATTCTTTCTGTTGCTTGCATTTTTATATTTCAGTGCAGATGAGAGAACTTTTCTTCTGCCAAAGCTGAGAGTGACACAAAACTTCCCGAATTTTGTTTCTTACTGGCTGCTTGGCTCTCTCACTCTCTCAATATTTTATTTATCCTTTATCTCTCATTTATTGAGACTTCTGGTATTATGAACAAAAAATCAGGTTCAAATTTAAATGCAAATTGAGCTTGTTTATACAAGGCAATTTTGTGACACACATCCATGATCACTAGTTGAAGGCTGGAGTTAAAACTCTGTGCAGCATAAAAGAGGGAAATGCTTCTGCTGTCTGATGTACATGTAGTCCTCAACTTAAAACAGTTCATTTAGAGACAGTTTGAAGTTACAACAGCACTGAAAAAAGTGACTTATGATTATTTTTCACACTTATGACGATTACAGTATCCCCATATTCACATGATCAAAATTCAGACGCTTGACAACTGACTCATGACAATTGCAATGCCCCAGGTCATGTGATTACCTTTTGCAACCTTCTGACCAGCAAAGTCAGATTCACTTAACAACCGTGTTACTAACTATACAATTGCAGTGATTCACTGAACAATTGTCACAAGAAAGATAATAAAATGGTGCAAAACTCAACAAGTGTCTCACTTAACAACATAAATTTTCGGCTCAATTCTGGTTGTAAGTCGAGGACTTATCTGTATTATACCACTTGTTAATAGGGCACTTAGTAATTTGAAATGACATCCACCCAAGAAAATGGTGCCCTATAGTTGCTGTTTCTACCTCTGAAAATTGGAGATCACTATTTAGAATTAGTATTGTAAATTGTCTTCTTAATTTAAACTTCTGTGGAATATCAAAAATTAGTGGCTTCAGTTGTATATCACACTGATCTGTGGTTTTTTTAGGCATGGTTTATTAAATGGAACACAATTATTTATGACAGTTCATCTTCTTTGGAAATTATGCATTCATTTACAACCATTCAATAGGCTGAGAATTGAAGATCTCCATTTATTTCAGAGCAGCCAATTATGAATGCATGGGCCTTGAATTTATCTGCAACTATGTGGACAAAATAATTCAGCATGTTATTTGAAAACTTCTTTTATTAATTTATTTGGTATTTGAAACTTTAATATACAATGTTCTTTTGGAGAGTTTAAGTTAGAGCAAGGATTCTCACACTGTGAGTCAGGACTCCCCCAAAAGGGATGAGAGTGATCACAGTTTGTTTTTAAAAGTCAGAGAAGACATGCAGGCTAAGTGAGAGCAGTGCCAAAGCTGGTTCTGGGCTTGGTTCCCAGTTCTGTCAATGCAATTAGTCAGTTTTGTGGTATCTCAGAGTTTGAAAACTTCTACAGATATATATAGATTAAAGTCAGAATGGGACAATTGACCACAGCTGCCTGGCCCCTCCCACTTCACCCCGGCCTCCATATGCCAGCTGACCCAACGGGGTCATCCCTCCCCCACCAATCCTCCCCCCTCCACTCTTCCCCCGCTGCCTCAGCCTGACAATTCATTTTGGGACAATTTGTCCCTGCCAATTTGCCATGTGGGACAATTAGCCACACATCCTGGCGGCCAATCCACGCGCTGAGGGGTAGACCTCTGCCTTCCCCATTGGACATGGCACACAGAGAGGACACTAGGTGTGCGCAGCAGCCTTGGGTGCTGGGCTTTTTTAAAAGGCTGTATGCTGGGAGGCGGTGGACATGCCTTGGCATGCCTTCCCGGAGGTGGTGCAGTGCCCTGCCACCCCCCCAAAGAGGGCACTGAGCTTCACCCCATCTGACCATGCCCACTGCTGGGGCAAGTAGGCCACTCCTCTCTGCCAGGCGCACCTTCCCAGAGGTGGCACAGCTCCCTGCCACCCTCAAAAGGGAGGGCACTGGGCTCCACCCCACCTCGCCAGGCCCACTTCTCGTCCACCGCTGCACTGCCAGGTTTGGGTGAGCGGGATGCTGCTGAGTTGGTGGCTATGGGACAGAGTGGCTGCCACTGCTGCTGGCTACACTGGCACTCACACCCTCTCCGTCATCCAGATACAACACACATTTGCAAAAACAACACTCCATAACCAACTTCCCACCCACACCCAACCTCCCTCACAAAATGCTCTACCCTTAGCAAACACCATGCCCCCTCACTATGTACACCTTGCTGTTCCCCAAGCACATAACACTACTTTCTGCAGCTGCACCTCCCTATTCCTCTTGCCTTGCCTGAACGTTCAGCCTTTGTGCATGCCCCTTATCTGTCCTGCTCCCTTGCACCTGGGGGTTGCCAGAGCAAGCAACATCAACACACCACTTCCACTGACCTTGAAGTCATTGCCCTGCTCTGCCAAAAATCTTGGCCATTCTTTGAAGAAGAGCCATAGGAGACAGCCTTCACTTCTCACCTGCTTGAGGACACACCATGCTCTGTTACCATTCAGCTGCCCCTCCCTCCGCATTTTCCCAACTTCCCATACACCTTGCAGTGGGAATGTAGATTAGCCTGCAATACTGTATTCTAACCACTGCATCACCATATCATCTGGTGAGATCAAGCTGGTGCACCTTTTCCATAGCAGTTCCGCCATTGTGAAAGAGGTTCACATTGTCTGTCTGTCCATCCAGCCATCCCTCAAATTTGTATAACTTCCCACATAGTGACTCTTGGCAGTGTACATAGTAATAATCAAGTAAAAACCATTAAAACAATCCATTTAAAATAAAAACTAGTAAAAATGGCAGTAAAACATATAGAGAATTAATCTATTAACTGTCATATAGCCATTAACAGGTTGCACTTTACCATGATCCCCAAGCTAGTTGACAAAGTCTTGTTTTAAAGGCCTTCCAGAAAACCAATAGAGCTGGGGCCAACCTCACTTCAAGGTGAGTGATGTTCCACAGAGTGGGACTGACTGCAGAAAAGCCTTTCTTCCTAGGTCCTGCTGAACAACATGCCTTTCCTGGCAGACCTCAAATATCCCAGTCCCATGCCATACAGGGTTTTAAAGATTATAACCAATATTTGATTGGAAGCAAACTGGAAACTAATGCAACTTGCACAGCAGAGGTATAATGTGTGCAATTTGGAGCACACATAACTGCCTTCTGCCGCTGCATTTTGCACCAACTGAAGCTTCTGTAAACTCTTCAAGATCAGCTCTATGTAGAGCACATTACAGTAATCCATTTAGGAGGTGACTACAGCGTGAAGTAGCATTATCTTCTTTCTTGTGATCAGAGCTAGACTTTTGCAATACAGCTGTATTGCAAAAGTCTAGCTCTGATCACAAGAAAGAAGATAATAATGTTTAATAATGTTATTGCTGACAAATGTTATTGGAATTAAGACTGAGATTATACTTAAAGAAACAGCTGGATTACCAACTAAAAACATTTTTAAATGTGCCTCTGCTTAAGTTATTGCTTTTTCACATTGGTATGCTTAAGGCAATACTTTTGTAATACAGAATACAATAGTTAATGTAAAACCAAAAAAAAACCCAGTTTAAAGAAACCTAAAATCACCAATCCAGTGTACTAGGCTTGCTGTACTTACCTCGTTGTCATCCAAACATGGATTTTATGTTTATCCACTGCAAAGTAAAGGCTCCAATACGATTCAGCTTGGAACTAGACTAAGCATCTCTCCATTCCTAAAGCCATTTTTACCTGCTTTTGCAGCAAGCAAGCAGTTACAGGCTTCAACTTAGTTTTTTTCCCCTTTCCCCTTTCCCTAATTTAGATTTGAGATGGAATGTTTCATAGCTCCTCTGACTTAATAGTATTCTAGTACTGACAGACTCTGTTGTATGGCTTATTATTGGTGACATTTTTCTTCAAGTACTGGCACTTTCTTTCTTGCATGTTTGTTATCTTCCCTTGACTTGAACAGGAATAACTGTCTTGTTGTCTTAGAGCATTGCTAACATATAAGCTATCTTTGGCGGGTGGGGAATGACATGCAATACACATGTTTAGTAAAAAAACAAAACATTTCTTTCTCTTTGTTCCTTTCAGTGCACAACAAAGGAGCACCCAAGCAAATAAGAAAAGAGCAATCCCAAACCAGGTACTGATTCATGTTAGGTACTAACTCATGTTTCCTTTCAGCAGATTGTAACTACACACACAGTGCAGTCTATTGAGCACATTAATATATGTAGTTGCAGAAAATTGAATAGGCCTGTGAATATAGTACTGCATAATGTAGGAGATAATATTCTTTCCTTATATCATCTGAAAATGACATGGAAGCAGTTCCAATTACAAAATGTACAAAATCTCCAGCAAGTTTTTTTGCTGTATGTGCTGATTTAAACTGAAGCTGTTTCTGCAAAGTGCATTTCCAGGTTCTTTGAGAAAACAATCAGAAAACAATGCTAGTTATAAAGAAAAAAAATAGAGAAAATAAATAATGCAACCATAATATTCCTTTGAGAATTTGTCAGTCTTGAGATACTTGCATTTTTGATAGCCAGGAATTAGGCACAAAATTGGCAATTTAACTTGTTGCATAATGGTTAGTTGATATACAATATAGAGGACCAATATATATTGATTCTTGTTTGGAAAGAGTGTAATGAAACATTAACACTGTACAATTATAATTAATAGCATGTAACTTTTTTTTCTTTTACTGTTTTTTTTCTACTTTTCCTTTATTTTCCTACCATTTTTATGCTTCTGCTCCTCCTTTCCCCTCCTACTCAATTTATTTGATTTTTTCACTGTTTTGTCCCCTCGTTCTGCTTTTCCTTATTTTGACTGCACAACTAATTTTGCCAACCTCTAAAGGGTGAGATACTGGTAAGTACCTGTATAATATGCTAGCGACTGATACTTAAAACTTGGTGATGGAGATTTTCTTTCATAACAAAAATCCCAAAATAGGCCATCTTGCTGCTACAAACATTGTGCACTTAATTGTACAGAAAAGCAAGTCTCTCCAAAAAGTGTTCCAGGAGATCCAGACATGGGAACTACAGTATAGCTTTAAGCCTAGCTCCTAGTACTAAATTTGTGTGGTTATCAATTTGGCAATGAATGTTGCTCTTCATAGACTTTCTCTCTATGATGCTCAAGGGCATACTAGTTTTCTTTGAAATTGTATAGGTCCCTTCCAACTGTTGTTCTCCCTTCTCCTCTCCTCTACCCTACCCTACCCTACCCTACCCTGTAGGAAAGTGTGCTTATGGAAAAATCCCTCTTTCTGCATGTTTTTGATCTTTATCTTCTTCTGGTGAGTGCTGTTGGTGTGATGGAATGTCAACACATATGCTGTCCACCTCACCAATGCTTTACCAAATAAGGTTTTAAGTCTCAGTTCCTAAGTGTCCCTAATTTTTAATTTAAGATGGGAACATGAAGTTGAAAAATTAGTTCAGGGTGGAAGCTAAGTGTGCTGGTGAAACTTGATTGGTACTTGCAATGTTACTAATTCTGTTAGATGGAATTTCTCTTATGACATTCCTAGTTGCAGCTTAAATTTACCTTTTTGAAAATATCTCAGAATCTTTGTTGTACTTAGAATATAATACATTATTAAGTTGCCGTTTGAAGTCTTAACTTCAGGCAAACACAGGGAATGGCTTAAGGAGCAGTGCAAATGGATGAAGAAAATAACAAGTACAGTGATATTGCATCCTAAGGCTTAAACTGATGAACTGAATTGATAAGATCATTTAGCTGATCTTTGGGAAATGCATTGCATAAGGCCTTTTTGTAAAAGGAGATCTGATTCCCTCAATCTTCTAGTCACAAGGCACTTGAACATTCTCTACACTTGCTTGCCTGTCATCCTCTGCTCACTTACCATTTGAAGAAACAGCGTCAAATGGTCCAGGTGGGTGTCCTGATCAGAAGTATTGTTTCTGAAATAATGTCATTTCATATTTAATGAATGCATATGGTTTGCTTACAATGATGATGGGCTCACAAGCATGTGGCAAATGCTGTCCAGAAATGGAGTCCCCCTTTAGATGTAAATTTAGCTGTGAAAATTTAATTGGTTAGCTTAGATATTTCATGAGATATGATGAAGTTTCTGAACTCTTTTGAATTCTCAATATTTCTGTATAAATATGACCTAAAACATGATCTGTTCTTCAAAAGGTTCTAAAACTAAATAAAGAGAACCTTATTAAATAAATGAGTCAAAAACAGAGTAAGAGAATAGAATAACAAAGATGGAAAAGACCTTGGAGGTCTTCTAGTCCAACTCGCTGCTCAAGCAGGAAACTCTATATCATTTCAGATAAGTGGCTATCCCGTCTCTTTAAAAGCGTCCAGTGATGGAGTATCCACAACTTCTGAAGGCGAGCCATTCCACTGGTTTACTATTCTCACTGTCAGGAAATAATGTATACTTGGATTTCAGTAGACATTTGACAAACTAGACCACAACAAGCATGAGGGAATTCCACACTGGAAGTGGCTACTGGATTGATGGCAGACTCTAACTCCCCCCAGCTTGCTCTCTAGCCTCCACTCATCCATCTTTTTGGTTATCATATTGATGTAGTCACATGGTATTCTTTTTCATTGTTTATTTTATTGTTTATTATTTTATTTCTGTTTTGTTTACATTCTTTTCATTTTTTATTGTTGTAAGCTATGTAGAGTAGCCCCATGGTGAGATAGGTGGCAAATAAATTTAGCAAAACTGGACCTTGAGGTACCCCAATGCATGCTTCCTTCCATGTAAATGTTGTTCCATTGGGGACTATCTACTGAGTGCAGTTGGTCAGCAAACTGTGAATCCATCTAGTGGTAGTACTGTCTATCCCACATTGTCTTAGGCCCAGTACTCTTTATAAATGATCTAGATGAGTGGATAGAATGGTAACTCATCAAATTTGCAGATGACACCAAGCTGGGAGAACAACCAGCACTTTAGAAGATAGGCTCAAGATCCTGAAGGATCTTGACAGGCTTGAACACTGAGCCCTAACCAACAAAATGCAATTCAGTGGTGAGAAAACTAAGATTTTACATTTAGGCAAGAAAAAGCAAATGCACAGGTATAGAATAGGTGGGTCAACAATGGTAGTTATGAGAGGGACAACCACGTAAATATGAACCAGCAGTGTGCTGCAGCTGCCAAAAAAAGCCAGTGCAGTCCTAGGGTGTGTCAACAGGGGGTATTATCATGGTCAGATGAATTGTTAGTATCACTTTTGGTAAAATCACGCTTTAAATACTATGTCTAATTTTGATCACCTCAATACAAAAAAGATATTAAAATCCTGGAAAGTGTACAGAGAAGAGCAGCAAAGATAATAAAGAAAACTAAATAATATGACAAACGGTTGAGAGAGCTAGATATGTCTAGCCTTTCAAAGAGAAGGATTAGAGCAGGGGTATCAAACTGCCGGCCCACAGGCCGGACGCGTCATGAGGAAACCGCGGCCACCCCATTGCGGGCAATGGGAAAAAAGTTCCGCTACGTCGTGCGATGTCACGTGATGACGCGAGTTTGACATGTCTGGATTAGAGGGAACATGATAACTGTCTTCCAATACTTGATGGGCTGTCACAAAGAAGAAGGGGTTGTCTTATTCTCTAGGGGGCACCAGAGGGCAGGACAAGAAGTAATGGGTGAAAACTTGTCCAAGAGAGATACAACCTAGAAGGAAAATTTTTCTGACAATGAGAGCAATCAATCCATAGAATAGCTTGCCTCCTGAAGCTGTGGGTGCTCCATCAGTGGAGATTTCCAAAAATAGACTGTGCCCCCATTTCACTGGGATGGTATAAGACTCTTGCCTTGAGCAGGGGATTGGACTAGAAGACTGAGGTCTCTTCCAGCCCCATGATTCTATAATTCTAGGATTCTATATATTTACATGTGGCAAATGTATGTAAATCTTTGTTTTCAATAACTGTTGTGCCCCTCTTGGGCAGCAATGTGCAACTAAAGATTTTCAATAATTGTTAATCAGCCCCACATGTTAGCTCAGAGCAATTTTAGCCCATTCCTCCTTACAAGAAAGCTTCAGTTCAAGGATGTGGTAGGCTTCCTTGCATGAACTGACCACTTCAGATCCTTCCACAAAATTTCTATAGGAAATAGGTCAGGACTTTGACTTGGCCATTCCAAAACATTAGCTTTTTTCTGCCTTAGTCATACAACTTGTATGCATTTGGGCTGTTCACTTGCTGCATGATCCACTTCAAGTTTCAATTCACAGTTACCCTGACATTTTCTTGCAGAATTTGCAGGTAAAATTCAGAATGTGTAGTTCCATCAATGCTGAAGCAGCACAAAAGCAGACCAGAGGCCCAAACCATGATACTGAAACCACCATGTTTCACAGATGGGATAAGGTTCTTATTTTGGAACACATTTTGACAAACAATACTTTTCATTCAAGCCCAAAAATTATCTATTGGTCTCATTTAGTCACAGAACATTCTTCCAATAACCTCCTGGTTTATCCATGTAGTCTTTTGCAAACTGTAGATAGGCAGCATTCTTTTCGAGAGTAGTGGTTTTTTCCTTGCAACCCTGCCACATGTCATATTCCAGCTGAATAAGCCCAACCAAGCAAAACACTAGAGACATGATGAACTCCAATGCTAACTTTATTAGGCAAAAAACAATCTGGCAAGTTTGAAGTAAAGCTAAAGCTATGGCAGAAAAAAGATAATTAAAAGAATAAAATTTCCCCTCCCCTCTCTGACAGTTCAGGTCACATTGTCCAATATATCTTCTGGCAATTGTTATGAAAAGAAACTTTAGTTAGACAAACAACTCTCCAGCTCCCACATTGGTAAGGAGCACCTGTGGATTCAAACTTTCCCCTCTCTCCTTCCTGCACTGTTGGCAAGCTAAGAACATGCAGCGGTCCTAAAGACAGCAGGCTTTGCAGCTTGACACCATGGTTGTTCAGTGTTCTCCCAAAAGAGGTCTCTTGAACACTGACATTCTCTGGTACAAAAGAGGCCTTTAGTTATTTAAAAGTAACCTGGGCTTCTTTAAGGCCTTCAAAAATATAAATGCTTTGCTCTTGGTGATCTTGATTGGTCAGCCACTCCTGGGGAGGGTAACAATGGATGTTAAATTGCATACAGTAGACTGGCGGAGTCAAAACTCTTTGGCAGTAGTTTTAGAACATTTTCCAGCCTGGTGAGCATAAACAACTTTTATAGAGATCCACAGAAATCTTTTCTGTTACATGATGTATTCTCACATACCTACAGTATATGGTGAAAATCAGATAATACCCAGAATTTTGTTCTTTAAATAAGGCAGGACCTCCCACACTCACACCTGATTATTATTCCATTGATTGAAACATCTGACTCTAATTTCCCCTTCCAGTGACCTGATAAATCATCTTGAATGCATTTGAGTCAGTATAAAAGAGGGGGGGGATGACATTGCTATACGGTATACTACAGACCACCCAACCAAACAGAAGAAATAGATGAACCTTGTCTCCCAAAAGATAGAGAAGGGAACCAGAGGGTCCGCCATACTGGACTTAATTCTCACTAACAGAGATGAAATGTTGAACTGATTTCAATAAACTTAGAACTTGAGAAGGATTCCTTGCATGAGAATTCTCAAGGGGAAAACAACCCAAGAAGCTTGGGAAACTTTGAAAAGTGCAATTATAAAAGCCCAGTCTAGCACAATTCCAATGAGGAAGAAAAATAAGAGATGTCAAAAGAAATCAGTATGGCTGCACAAAAACTCTTTGATAAATTGAAAGACAGAAAGGACGTATAAAAAGTGGAAAGAGGGGCACATAACTAAGGCAGAATATCAGCAAATAGCCCGAATCTGCAAAGATGAAGTCATGAAAGCTAAGTCCCAAAATGAACTAAGGCTTGCTACAAAAGTCAAAAATAACAACAAAAAAATCTTCTTTCAACATGTAAAAACAAGAAAAAAGTCAAGGAAGTGATTGGTCCATTAACAGGAGAAAAAGGCAAGAAGGTGACAAGCAGCAGGTTGAAAGCAGAACTACTTAACTCATTTTTTGCATCTGTCTTTACACAAAAGGAAAAAAAACAGACCAACCTATCAAAAAATGCTATAAAATGCAAATTAGGAATTCAAGTCAAAATAAGCAAAAAAAAAATGGTAAGAGAACAACCTATCCACTCTAGACGAGTTCAAATAATTAGGACCAGATGGATTACATCCCAAAGTTCTGAAGGGATTGACTGATGAGATCTTAGAACCACTGAACCATACTTTTCAAAAATCCTGGAGCACCAGGGAGCTACCAGAGGACTGGAAAAGGGCTGTTGTAGTTCCCATCTACAAAAAAGGAAAAAAATGGATCCAGGAAACTACAGACTTATCAGTCTAACATCAATACCTGGAAAGATTCTGGAAAAGATAAACAACAAATCTGCAAACACCTAGAGGCAGAGTCATAAGCATAAGCCAACATATATTTGTCAAAAACAGATCATGCCAGATAAATCTTATTTCATTCCTTGACAAAGAGACAAAATTAGTGGAACAGCGAAATGCTGTGGATATAACTTACTTGGACATCAGTAAAGCATTTGATAAAGTTGGCCACAACCTACTACTTGATAAGATAGAAAAATAAGAGTTAGACAGCATCACGACCAGATGGATTTGTAAGGACCTGCCTCAATTAGATCTCAACCAGTCTGGCTTCTTGGCTGGAGCTTTACTGCAGCATGATGGCCTTCCTTGCCATATCTGAAGCAAGCGGTTGACCGTGGCTGGCTCATGGAGGGTTTACTTGCTTCTCCTCTTCTCTCGGGTTGGATTTGCTTCCCGGGTTTTCTGGAAAGGTACTGGTCTGGTCAATCTCCACTTCTTTGGCTAAGATGCACCAGCCATATAAGCACGCAGGTAGTCCGTGTACAGGTCGTCATTTAGCCCGTCCTGGAAACACTTGCATGTACGTGAGAACATGAGCCAGGAAGCACCCCAGCTGTTGGGGATCGCTGTTAAACTTCATCCCCAGAAGAATCAGTTTTGGCTCTTCTGGGGAAGTTCTTTCTCTGGGTGCTTGTGGGGGTCCTGGCTCTCTGTGGAACTGCTCACCGCTGCATTGCTGGAGTATCGGACATCCTCTCCGTTGAGCCCATCCCCCCTACTGTCTTGGTAGTCACAGGTTCTCCTCCGCCCTCGACTTCCTCAGTCAGTTCTTCCTCTTTTTCTGGGCACCCCAGGGATTTAGCCTTTAGGTCCTCAAAAGCTTCCACCATGTATTGCACGACTCGCTTCAGGATTCCCTCTATTGGGTATGACTGTTTGTCCATTTCTTTGTCATCGGAAAGCAGCTCCATCTTTTTCTTCCGAGCCTTCTTTCCACCTCCCCAGGTGAAAGTTACCCTTTGGGTTCTTCCTTCACAGTCTTTCTTTCCAACACCGAACAACCATCTTGGCTTCGTGGAGTTTTCTAGGGCAGCTGCTTCTTCCAATCACCTGGAGGTGCCTTCCTCGGGGCAGATCTGGGCAGCTGACTCACTCCAATCCTCAGTTCCAGCTTCTCCCATTTCGCTGCCATGCGAAGACATATCGTGCGCGGCCCCCCACGGTAGGGCAGACGTCTCTCTGGGTTGGGTACTACTGCAGACCTTGCTTTATGTAAGGACCTGCCTCAACTAGATCTAAGAACTCCTGAAATAGACATTGTTTCAAAAGGAAGTTTTATTGAGAGTTAGTGATAGCAGGAAGGCAAAGCAAAGTCTGAAGGATTCGCACATGAAAGGTTACATCAAAAAGCCTATTCAGGTCTCCTCCCTCCAGTGTCGAATCGTCTGTTTGAAATTCAGCCAATCCATAGGTACTAGGTTGTTTTTAGAACCTAGTGATTTAGCGTCGATCTCAAGGTCTCGCTTGGTTTCGTTTCCCAACGGTCCCAAGTTCTGTCTCAGACTCCGTCATCTGGAGATAAGACAGATGTTTTCTTTTTTCTTTTTTTCTCAAAAAAGTTTTATTAATTTTGAACCCCCCATACAAATACAATTATAAACATACATTAGTATATCTACCCATCTTCCCTCCCCCACCCCCCATCCCCCCCCCCGACTTCCCAGAACTAATTACAGGATTAGGCACACATAAAAGAAAAAAAAAACTTTAGCTCAAATAATCAAAATATAATTATGCATCTTCCCCAAATCCAAATATCTAAAAATTAAACAGCCATTTCTACAGAAATAAAAAATGAAAATTAGCAACTAATCTTATTACTATTAATCATATCTTAAACCCATTAAATACAATCTTTAACTTCCTTTAAAACAGTATAAATCCTTTAAAATAGTACAATTATATATCATTAATCATCTAATCTCTTCTTTAATCTCAAATACTTGTCTTTTAGATAAAATTTTCTTTAGTTCATACTTTCAATCTAAAACAATCTCTTCACTCTGCAAGTCCAAAGTTTTATGTAAATTTATCCTCCTGGATCTCTTCACTCTGCAAACCCAAAGTTTTAAAATATAAGACTTCTAAAACATTCTTCTTTTTTATAACAAATTTGAACCATTAGTATTACAAATCCAAAATTTTAGAGATATAAACTTCAAAGACATTGCTTGTTGATCTATCCCGGCTCTTCCCTTTTACATCTCTCCCCGGCTTTAAAGCCTTTTTATTACTCTTCTTTTCTTTCCTTGCTTCCTCTTTTTCACATTGCTGATCAAAATCGATAAATCTTCTGCCTTTTACATTGACAATCTATAACGTGTCCGAAATTTCTGCAGGTAGTAAGCCTGTATAATTCCATTGTAGCAAGATCTTCTGAAAGCACAAACAGTAACTTCTCCAGCTGGTTTTCTCTGATGCACGACCCATAAATTAATTCTATAAGCTTTTTTTCCCACTATTTCATCAGGGAGGTACACCAGAACAATAGCCAGATCTGTTACAGCTTCCTTTCCCAGCTTTTCATGCTTATCATTTTCCAAATCTCTACAATATAACATATCATTTTGGGCTGTTTCCATAACATCTTTTTCAACATTTTCGCATGATTTATCCGCCCGTTGCTCTATGAAAAGTGGAACTATAAGACTCTGAAGAACAGATGCCATATTTTCATATAATCCTTCCAATTTCTTATCTGAAAAGTCTTCAATTTCCACTCTAAATTGCTTTGCTGCTTGCATCAAATCCTCCTGTAAGTCATTTATAATTGAAGATAAAGGCATTTTCAATAAATTCTCTCTTTCTTTCTTTCTCAGTTCCGCAGCCATTTTAAAACTATTCTCCAAGCTTCAATAATCCATAAGAGTCTTAAATGTCACCAGCAAATAAGTATTGCAAATTCGTTACAACTAAAACTTTCCAAAAGCCGAAGGAGCAACAATGTATCTCTATACAGTCAGTAGCCAGAAAAAAGTAAAAATAAAAAACGAAAGTTCTTATCTGTTCCAAGGAAACGGCAGTTCCGCGGCCATCTTCCTCTCACTTTGAATAAAGAAGATGCTAATATATTTTCAAAATCAAAATCCCAAATAGTCCAAAGCAACTCCAAGCCTCCTGTATAGTTCCGTCTGCTTATAATTTAAATCCAAGTGTCTTTTAGCAGCAGAAGTGGAAGCTGCATCTGGCTTCGCTCCAAATAGATAGGAGTGAAGGCATCATGGGGCGCGGAGAAACATCCAGACTTCGGGCGAGCTCTCATCTCTCAACCCCGATCAAAGAAAAACCAGGGTGAAAGGGAGCTCTAGCCCTATCCGGACAAACTCACCCCCCCTTCTCCCGAGGGACGGGGTTCCGAGCCGAGAGACAGCTGTTGAACGCTGTCTCTTCAGGTTTTGACGCACTCCCAGATGGGCGGCTAACAAAAGCCGCCATTCGGTGCAGCCTGTCACCACCGGAAGCCAAGACAGATGTTTTCATACCACATTCCTTTCACACAGAGGGAGAATAAAGCAGAGCAAAGCAAATACATCCCCCAACCAACAAGCCCCCCTCCCAACAGAATGGCAGGGCCCGAAAATGAATACATAGGCATAGCAATAGACAGTAGGCAAATCTATTTGAGGGATCCTGACAAACTGGCTGACCAACTGCACCCAACATATAATTCTTAATGGAACTGCATCTACATGGAGGGAAGTATGCAATAAGGTACCCTAAGGCTCTGTCTTAGTCCTAGTACTCTTCAATATCTTCATCAATAACTTAGATGAGGAGATAGAAGGGGAACTAATCAGATTTGCAGACAACACCAAACTGGCAGGAATAGCCAATACTTCAGAAGATAGGCTCAAGATACAGAAGGATCTTGACAGACTTGAACACTGGGCCTTACCTAACAAAAGAAATTCGATGTAGAGAAAAGTAAGATTTTACATTAGGCTAGAAAAACCAATATAGAGTAGGTGGCAACAGGCTCAACAGTAGTAACTGTGAGAGGGAACTTGGAATCCTAGTGGACGATCACTTGAATATGAGCCAGCAGCTGCCAAAAAAACCCAAAATAGTCCTAGGCTGCATTAATAGAGGGAATGAACGGTTGCAGGAATTAGCTATGTCTAGTCCAGCGACATGATAGCAGTGTTCTAATATCTAAGGGGCTGCCATAAAGAACGAGTCAACTTATTCTCCAAAGGAAGGATAAGAAGCAATGGAGGGAAACTAATTAAGGAGAGAACCAAATTAGAATTAAGGTGAAATTTCCTGACAGAATAATTAATCAGTGGAAAGATTTGCTTCCAGAAGTTATGGGTGCTCCAACACTGAAGGTTTTTAAGAAGAGATTGGACAACCATTGTCTGAAATGGTATAGGATTTCCTGCTTGAGCAGGGGGTTGGACTGGAAGACCTCCAAGATCCCTTCCAACTCTGTTATTCTGTTAATCCTAAAGGGTCACATACATTTATTTGCAAAAAATATATATGTAAGTTTGGATCATTTTCCTCAACAAATAAATTAACAAGCATACTGTTTTGATTCATTTGTTTAATTGGGTCCTCTTTAATTAGTTTTTGGACTGGTGCAAATAATGCATTTTAGATCATATTTATGCAAAAATATTGACAATTCAAAATGATTCACCGACTTTAAAACATCACTGTATTTGGCATGGTAGCTTTTTTTTTTTTTTTTACCTAAAAGCTTCAATTCTGATGTGTAACATTTTCTGCATAATATTTTGGGTGGTATTGCTTCCTCTCATCTCTGAGAGAAAGGTATGTACACACTATTATTCCTCTATATTATTTTCCCTTGTCTGGTGAGACCAATGTTTCTCTGTGCTTTTCCTTTAAGTGCACTACTTCAAAGAAATTTGGCTGAGTAGACTTGGCTTTGATTAGGCAATCTGTTATTGTGTTTTCAATTAAAAAGACACTGAAGAAACTATAGATGGTGGATTCAGAGCTAAAAATCACGTGGGCTTATTTGGTGGCTTCATAAGAAAATGGAAATGCCAGAAACTTTGAGGGAATATCCTTTTAATACTAGGGACAGAGCACTTCACCTATCTAGTTTTATTTTGCAATAGTTGCTCTTGCAGAGATATTGATACGTCATGAGGTAATACAATCTTGGAGTATACATTTGGCTAATTAATCCATTTTGAATGCTTATGCATTCATTCTGCTCAGATTTATGGTATGGGAGATCTGTTCTTCAAAGTGCTATTTTACTCCCCTCTTTCCAGTTTTACATTTAGATTTGGTGGAAAAGAATCTAATCTAGTATAAAGTATATAAGAAGATTGCCTTTGGCCAGTTTTCTCTGGAAGTTTAGGCAGGCTGTCAGGTAGTCTAACCATTGTATTATACTTGAAGAATCTTAGAGTTCTGACACTTCCATTTTCATGATATTCTACAGGTAATTGTGCAAATCTTAAAACAGTAATTTTTAAATACAGTATGAAGTCTTAGGAGTGTGCTGCAAGAAATTGGAGGTGTGTCTGAATCCACATCAATAGAGGATTGCCTATTGAATGTGTATGAAATTGCTTTGGGCTGCCAATTAAGCAGGAAGTCCAGTCAAAATTACTCATACCTGAAAGTAGTTTTTTTCTGGGGATAAATAATTTCTATTCTTATGTGCACATTTCTCCTTTCATGGTATTTAAACATATGTCCAATTTTAATTTTTCAAAAAAGTTTATCAGAACTTTGGAAAACAACTCCAATTCCAATGCAATTCCTACTCTTTTGCTGGATGTAAGAATGAGGATTATGCTGCAGTAAGAGGAAGGTGGAAATCTGACTGGCTGGGCTGTTTGATATTACATAATGGGCTGGCTTCTTGAATATCAGAAGAAGTATGAACCTATGAAAAATCCTTCCATACCTCTTTCTCTAGCTTCTTGCAAGTCTGGTTGTAGTATTGATGACGAGAAAGGGTCAGGAGGCTTTTCTTGATCTTTCTACCCATTTTTTCTGATATTTGTATCCCTTCTGTTTTCTGGATCTGTAAATATGGCTAGCTTTTGTGATTAATAAATAAAGGCAAATGTCCCTTTTTCCTCCCCCAGATTGATAGCAGAAATAGTTTTCTTGAAATTTGTCATCTTTGGCTGTTCTCACTAATTTGCTGCCCAAAGATCTGCATCTGTTTCTTCTTCCACACAAGCATTTCTCTCCTTTGTTATCTTCAGTCTGTTTTTCTGGCTACATTCTTTTAAACTGCAATTAGATTTTAAAATGTAAATGATTCCTGTTTCCGATTCTTTTTTAAATTTAAAAAGCAACAACATTTAAACAGATATGCTTTCTGTTCAGTGTCTTGAATTCCCAGCACTTTTTCATTGCTTTGTTGAGCAAATTGAATTAAAGCTGAGTTTGCAACAGCCCATGCCCTCCAGTGCACCATCCTTGCATATGAGCATTTGTACAGTTGTGTAAATTACTTGGAAGTTTTTGTTGGCAGTAATCTGAGCAGCTCTGGGAAGATAAAGATTCAATACAGTCCGGGCCTAACTCTTGATCCCTTTCCATAGTTACTCAGAATTCTTGCCTATAACATTTGTAATTGTTGTAACCTAACACATTCATCTATAGCCATTAGGTTTGGCATGATTGTACTCAAACATGTGAACAAATTCCTCAGTACAGATTGCTCCTTTCCAACTCATTACTAATCTGTGTGGTTGTGCTAATTCGGTAGAAAAAATATCTGTATTTAAGCTAAGTTGTATTAAACTTTGACTTTCTTTTTTCTTTTCCTATTCTAAAATTACTGGCAACAATAAGAATGGTCAGCATAAATTTGGATATCTGAAGTTGGGCCCAGCTTTGTCTTGCATAATTTAGTTGAAAGAGTATTGGGATTTTGTTTGTTTGTGGGGAGGGAGAGTTGATTAGGACTCATTTTTTAACAGTAATCAGAAGGTAGAATGATGAGAGGCATGAAAACTAAGCTTTTGGGGATTTTGAGAAGTTGTAGACTTTAATGAAGCTGACTAAAATTGTATGTTTTCAAGATTATTGTCTGTTATAGCTGCCTGCTAGCCACTGCAAAAAGTTAGCTTTTGACCATTTTGCAGTTCAGTTAGATTCTCTTGCCCAGTTGGTTGTAAGAAATTGTATTCTGTTTAAATATACATAACTAAATATGTATGATTATTCCTTGAGGTGGGGAGTGGGTAATTCTTATTATACATTAGGAGCTTTATTTTTTAAAAAACTCTGGAATAAACATTATTGTATGTTGATTGGCTCGTTCATTCTTTAGAACTGCTTAGCAGCATTTTTTTAAAAAAAGAAACATTTATTTATTTATTTATTTATTTATTTATTTATTTATTTATTGAATTTATATACCGCCCTATCTCCCTTGCGGGACTCAGGGGGGTGAACAGGCGATAATAAAAACCATGATAAATATAGGCAGTTCTAAAATCAAATTAAATAACGGGCCTGTTCTAAAAACACACCCATACAAAAACCCCCACTAAAACATAATCAAACTACGCCAGGCCGGCCGCACGGAATAGATGGGCCTTCAGGGCTCGGCGAAAAAGGCGCAGGTCCGCAACTGTACGTAGGTCG
>NW_015386291.1:1050333-1051382 GCF_001527695.2 Protobothrops mucrosquamatus
GTGGGAGCGGACTGGTCGAAGGGAGGTGTTTGGTAGGAGGCGGTCTTGCAAATAACTAGGTCCATTGCCATGGAGCGCTTTAAAGGTTGTTACTAACACCTTGAAGCGCACCCGGAAGGCCACAGGCAGCCAGTGCAGCTCGAGCAGGAGAGGTGTTACATGGGAGTATCTAGAGGCCCCCAGGATCCCCCGCGCGGCCGCATTCTGAACTAGCTGGAGCCTCCAGGTGCACCTCAAGGGGAGCCCCATGTAGAGAGCGTTGCAATAGTCCAGGCGGGAAACAACGAGTGCTTGAGTGACCGTGCGTAGAGCGTCACGATCCAGAAAGGGGCGCAACTGGCGTATCAGGCGAACCTGATGAAAAGCCCCCCTGGCCACGGCTGTCATATGGTCGTCTAAAGACAGCCGAGTATCCAGGAGGACGCCCAAGTTGCGGGCCCTCTCCACGGGGGCTAATGACTCGCCCCCGATAGCCAGGGATGGAGCCAACTGGCTATGTTGTGACGCCGGAAACCACAGCCACTCGGTCTTGGACGGGTTGAGACAAAGCCTGTTCCTCCCCATCCAGACTCGCACGGCCTCCAGGCACCGGGACATCACTTCCGCAGCATCGTTGGGGTGGTCCGGGGTGGAGATGTACAACTGGGTGTCATCTGCGTACTGATGAAACTCCACCCCGAAACCACGGATGATCTCACCCAGTGGCTTCATATAGATGTTGAGCAGGAGAGGCGAGAGGACCGACCCCTGTGGTACCCCACAAGTGAGGCATCTCGAGGTCAACCTCTGCCCCCCTGCCAACACAAATTGCGACCGGTCCAAGAGGTAGGAGGAGAACCACCGTAAGACAGTGCCCCCCAAACCCAACCCCTCTAACCGGTGCAACAAGATACCATGGTCGATGGTATCGAAAGCCGCTGAGAGATCTAACAGGACCAGGATAGAGGAGCAGCCTCTATCCCGAGCCCTCCAGAGATCATCAACCAACGCGACCAATGCCGTTTCCGTGCTGTGCCCAGGCCGGAAGCCGGACTGGCGCGAGTCTAGAT
>NW_015386291.1:1051742-1065207 GCF_001527695.2 Protobothrops mucrosquamatus
CTAGTCCAATCGGAGGCCAACCCGTCCCGGATCTGATCGATTTTGTCATGCAGGTAACACCCAAATTCCTCTGCCCGACCCTGCAGGGGGGCGTCCCGGACCCTCTGATGAAGGAGGGAGCGGGACACCCTAAACAGGGCGGCAGGTCGGTTACCTGCAGACGCGATAAGAGCGGAGAAATAGTTTCGTTTTGCCGCTCCTATCGCCACTAGGTAAGTCCTTAAATGGGACTTTACCAGTGTCCGGTCAGATTCGGAGCGGGTGGTCCTCCAAACACCCTCTAGGCATCTCTTCCGACGCTTCATCACCCTCAGCTCCTCGGAAAACCAAGGAGCCAAGGTAGTCCGGCATCGGGTGAGAGGCCGCAAAGGCACGACCCGGTCCAGGGCCCCCGCGGCCGCACTATTCCAGGCGGCCACCAGGTCCTCAGTCGAGCCGCGGGTCAGGGTCTCAGGTATTGGCCCAAGCTCCGTCTGGAACCTCTCGGGGTCCATCAGGCGCCTGGGGCGGAACCATTTTGTCACTTCCGGTTCCGGCTAACTTCAAAAGAGGATATTATATTCTTACAGAATATACACAGTTGGAAGAGATCTTGGAGATCTCCTTGATAAGTTTCCATCCACTTCTTGTCTCATCCTCAGGTTCTTTGGAGAATAGGTTGGCCTCCCCTTATCTGTGACAGCCCCTCAAATATTGGAAGACTACTATCATGTTCCCCCTAGTCTTTTGCTTCGTTAGACTAGACATATGCAGTTCCTGCAATGTTTAGCCTCTGTTCCCTTATCATCTTTGTCGTTCTTCTCTGCACTCTTTCTAGAGTCTCAACATCTTTTTGTATCATGGTGACCAAAACTGGACATAGTATTCGAAATGTGGTCTTACCAAGGCAGTATAAAGTGGTACTGACACTTCTTGTTACCATGATACTGCTCCTCTGGTGATGCAGCCTAGGACTGCATAGGCTTTTTTGACAGCTGCAGTACACTGTTGACTCATATTTAAGTAGTATTCATATTTAGATTCCTCTCATAGCTATTGCTACTGAGATATCTATTTTATACCTGTGTATTTGGTTTTTCTTGCCTAAATGTAAAATCTTACTTTTCTACCACTGAACTGCATTTTGTTGGATAGGGCCCAGAGTTCAAGTCTGTCAAGATCTTTCTGAATCTTGAGCCTATCTTTTAAAGTGTTGGGTGTTCCCCCCAGCTTGTATCATCTGCAGACTTGATTAGTGCCCTTCTACCCATTAGTCTAGATCATTTATGAAGATGTTGAAGAGAACTGGGCCCAAAACCAGACATTGAGGTACCCCACTGCTTTTTTCCCTCCATCCATCTGGATGTAGTTTCAGTGAGGACTACCCACTGAGGGCAGTTGGTCACCCATCTATGAATTCATCTAGTGGAAATGATGTTGTCTGTTCCATATTTTTCTATCTTACCAAGAAGTAGATTCAAATGCCTTACTGAAGTCCAAGTATACTATGTCCACAGCATTTCACTGGTCCACTAATTTAGTCAATACGTTTGTCTGGCATTATCTGTTTTTGACAAACCCATATTGGCTACTAGTAATAGCTTTGCCTGCTATTTGCAGATCTGTTGCTTGATCATCTTTTCCAGGATCTTCCCAGGTATTGATGTCAGGCTGACTGGAATGTAGTTTCCTGGATCAATTTCCCCCTTTTTTGAAGATGGGAACCACATCAGCCCTTTTCCAGTCCTCTGGTAGTTCCCTGGTGCTGCAAGATCTTCGAATGATACCTTTCAGTGATTCTGAGATCATGTCTGTTAGCTCATTCAGAACTCTGGGATGTAATCCATCTGATCTTGCTGATTTGAATTCATCTAGAATGGATAGGTGTCTTACCATTTTCTTGCCTATTTTGACATATTCCTAATTTGTCTTTTATGATACCACTTTTGATAAGCTAGATTTTTTTGCTTTTGTGTAAAGACAGATGCAAAGAATGAATTAAGCAATTCTGCTTTCTCATTGCTGCCCATCATCTCCTTGACATCTTTTCCCATTAGTTTTTTTTTACATTTTGAAACTTAAAAATTATTTTTGACATTTGTTGCAACTCTTAGTTCATTCTGAGCCTTAGGTTTCCTGACTTCTTTGCCGCTCAAATATGCTGGTATTCTGCCTTAGTTATGTGTCCTTTCTCTTTTTTATATTTGTCCTTTTGTTTTTCAGTTTATCAGAATTCCTTACACAACCATGCTGATTTCTCCTGGGATCTCTTATTTATCTTTTTCAGTGGTAATGTGCTAGACTGGGCTTTTATAATCTCATTTTTTAGAGTTTCTCAAACTTGAGTGATTTTCCCATTCTTTCACATTCCCATTGTTTTCTATTCTTTTACCGCCCTATCTTTGTGATGGATATAAAATCCTTCTGAAATAGGAGATTTTCTAAGCAGATTATAGGATGGAAACTTGAATATTACTTTCAGTTTATGCATTGTATCCAGATTTTGAAAATTTATATTCAAATTCTTGTTTAAATGTGGTGTTCAGGAATCAAATTCTGGCCTAAACCAATACTATAGGATAGTTGCTGTTCTTGCACTGTGGAATAATGGATTTTTGTGTTGCTTTTCATAGCATCTTAATTAAGGAACAACAATTGCTGAATACTAGTTAAAGACATACAGTATTATCCCTAAAACATGTTTGTCTATGTAGCTGGTAAATTGCTGTTATATATTGTAGGGAAGACTGGTAAGTTACTATTCACTTTTTCTTTAAAGATAAGCTTCTGAGGCATCTCCAAACATAATTAAATTAAAATAATTTCATCTTGAGTAAAAGTACAGATAAATAAAAATATAATTAATATAAAGAGTGATTTCCTGCCTGATTTAAAAAGCAAGAACTCAGAATAGAATGTCTAGTTGGTTTCTGAAACAGAAGATTATCCTTCAGAGTTTTAACTTGTTCTTGAAAGAGCCGTCTGTATGATTGGTGTAGCAAGAGAGTTGCTTCCTTAGCGAAAATAAATTTACCTTACTAGTTATTAGTGCCAAATTAGCATAAGTCACATGCTAAATATTTATTGGAAGTCCTTGATGGGAAGAGTTTATTGACATTCTGGAATCAGTGGACTATAAACAGGAATGATCGATGCATATTCTGTGTTCTGAGTTGTGGCTGCTGACTATGGCTACTTTGTATATTATGAATAGCTTTTTTTTGAAGAGGCAATTTCAAGATATATCATTGTTGCCAATATATTCTGGCTACTGTTTCATTTTTTCAGAGATTTTGTGTAAAGCTATGTGATAGCTTTAATCTTACATTCTCTTGCCTCTGTTTCATGCTGTGAAGTTCCACTGCCAATGTTTTGTCTACTGCTTATTCTTGAGAGAATTGTCTATAAGATTAGATAGAATTGTTTCCTTATCCAAGTCAAAATTGTCTTACCAGTTACTAGTGCCAAAACAGTCCAAGTCACATACTGAATATTTATTAGAAGACTTTGAAGAAAGTTTCCTGAAGTTTTGGAATCATGGATTGTAAGCAGGAACCAGCTCCTGCTCACTGTTTATTCATTGCAAAATAGATATTTATTAGTGATTTTTAGGCTGCAAACTGGATACATACATACTCCAACTAGGTTATTCTGTATCTTGTAGATGAGCTGATCTTTTCTATTGCAGAGCTATGGTCATGTCATATATCAAAGTCTACTTCAGAGACCTAGCATTTCTTGTAGTTGACACCAGTATTAAAATTTCTCTAGATTCAGTTTTTCATAAATTCAAATGTTTGCTTCCAATTTAATCTTATGGGATTATTTTACTTTCTCATTAAACATTGGTTTTAAGTTTTACTGTCACAAATCAGGCTGCTGTGGACTAACAGTTCAAAGAAAGATTAAAGACTGATATCATCAGTGGACTTCCATTATTTGCCAAGGCCATGGTGCTGTAAGCTGAGGTACTTTAGTCTTTTCTGTTTGTGTCCTGCTGCAGCTAGGCTAGAATTTGAAAACATTGTATCAAATCTTTCCAAGTAACTCCCTTCTTCTTTTGTTCTTGAAGTTGGCCTGTAATCTGTTCTTTTTCCTCCCTTCTCAACTCCCACTTCTTGATTTCCTCCAGGTCATCCGGCGAGGCTGGCTGACCATCAACAATATTAGCATCATGAAAGGGGGCTCCAAAGAATATTGGTTCATCTTAACAGCAGAGAGTTTGTCTTGGTACAAGGATGAAGAGGTATGTAATATATATCTGCCTCATGTCATGGAATTTTTTTTCAATTGTTATCCTATTCCAGCAGAGTTCTGTTCTATTCTTCAATTAAAAGAAAGCCAATTTGATTTTATATAAAACTTAGCTGATTTTATGCATTTTGTATTGCACAACTATATAGTATGTGTTCAAATTTTCAGCTGATAAACATTTTGGAATGGATGCTAGTATGATACAGGAATTAGATAGTTAGACTATAAGAGTTAAGTTCACTAGATGTCTGGGCCATAATCTCAGTCCAATCTAACTCATATGGCTACTTTGAAAATACCATTGGAAGAGATGATATTATATTAAACTTGTACAGCAAAGGGAAGGTATATTTATATCTAGTTAATATTAATAGAAGTAGCACACTGTGAATTATGTCTGTTTGTGTCAGACCTGCCCCAATTTAGGTCTCTAGGAAAGAAAGACCCTCGACTCCATTTGGTTGAAGTGATAGGTTATTTTACTAAAGTTAAGTAGTTGCAGTGAAACTAGATCTGAGTATTCCTGTGGAAAGGTTACACTTCTTCCCTGTTCACTGGCCATCCCCCCTTGACCAGTTCATCTGTGTCCAATAGCATGCCGTTTTGATGCTTTGGGAACTGCTTTGATGCTTGGTACCTCGCATTGCCATTTCGCATTCTTCTCCCAGGCCAGGTGTCCTTGGCGGCTGGCTTATTCTGGTTTGGCACTGGCGAAGAAGCTGAAGATGGTAGACCTGATGTTTTGTGCCATTATGAATTCAGTTTTGGAAGATCTCACTTTAAAAGTAACTGTAGGTAGTCCTTGACTTACAATGGTTCATTAAGTAACCGTTCAAAGTTACAACGGCACTGAAAAAAGTGCCTTATGACCAATTTTCACACTTATAACCATTGCAGCATCCCTGTGATCACGTGATTTACATTCAGATGCTTGACACATTTATGATGGTTGCAGTGTCCTGGAGTCATATGATCCACTTTTGCGACCTTTGACAAGCAAAGTGAATGGGGAAACCAGATTCACTTAACAGCCTTGTTGCTTATTTAAGAACTGCAGTGATTCACTTAACAAATGTGGCGGAAAAAGTCATAAAATGGGGCAAAATTTCTCACTTAGCAAATTTTGGGCTCAATTGTGGTCGTAAGTTGAGGACTACCTGTATATCTGATTTTTCCAATATTCCAAGCCTTAGCATGATGATGGAATACATATAATTTAATAATAACTGAGCCTCTCTTAGTAAACTTTTACCAATCAAGATATTACTTGAGCCCATTTTAGTTCAGAGCTCCTTTTCTCACAGTGATCAGCCAGGAGCCCCTGAAGTATTTTTGAGCAGGAAGTAGACACAGCCCTACCCTGTTATTCCGTTGCAAATAGTATGTGGGAGCGCTCTAACTCCAATCTGTAATCTTCAAGACTAAGCGTTCACTGAATCTTCAAACCTTAGTGGATTTGTCATCCATAACTTTAGAAAAGATGGGAGGAGAGTATTTGGAAGACAGTTTCTTATAAAAGTGATACTGTTTGTTCAAGTTCATTCTGCAGTAAATGCCTCTCAGATTCCTTTGAGTTGTGATTTTATTTTGTAAGCTCCTTTGAAGGTTTTTGCCTTCTAAAATGACCTGGAAATGGGTTAACAAATTTTGAAGCTTATTTTAAATATTATGTGTGCCATCAAAATCATGGCTGTTTTTGTTTTTGTTTTTTTGCAGGGGACTGCTGCTAATAGTGTCAACTATTTTTATTTTGTTTTGTTTTTCTAATTTACAATGGTAAATTAGAAAACAAAAAGGGTCTTGGTAAAATAGTTCAGTGAATAAAAGAGGCAGATCATAAAAGATCTTAAGCATATCATAATACTTAGAAATAAAATTAATCTGAAAACGTGTAAAAGCAAAAATATTTGCTTTGTTAAAGTAACAATTACATAAATGCTAAATAAGCAAAGTTTTGAAATGTGGCTATTGATATGCTGAATGAAATTGCTGAAATAACTAGAGTTTTTTTCTTGTTTCCTTCTAGCCCTCTTGCTATATATATATGCTCAATAATATCCTTGAAGACGTGACTCCTGGGTAAATTCATAATATAAAATAGATAAAAACTCACGATCACCAGGAGAACAAAGAATTTAAAACTTTAATTTAAAACCAAGCTTTCGCTGAGAGCTCCCAGCATCATCAGGGTTAACAAGCCAGTCTATAGGTGTGCCTTAAGTAAGGTTGTTTAGCATCTGCGCTCGGCTCCTAGAGCGCGTGACCGGCCCCAACCAATCAGCCTGTGACCTAATTATTCCTACCACACCTGCGTTTTGGTCTCCTTTCTCACATTTAAAGGTTGCTCTTTTTGTTTCAATGACGTCAGCTTTGCTGCCTGCTGAAGTTCCCTTCCCTCCCTCCCTTCTCTTAGAGATATTCCCCCCCCGTATCCACTGTCTTCCCATTAGTTACAGGGTTGTTAAGTGTCACCTCATTAAGTTTTACCTTGGGGCTCCTAATCTGATACCGTGCTGTGGTGCCTCTTCCCCCTTCCCTCTGCCCGACTGTACTTTCTTTGATATTCATTGCTTTCACTATATCCATCGTAGTTTTTCCTCCCTTCTCTCTCCTCCTAGCTGTGTTACTGCTATCACTCGTCACTTCTCTTATATAGGTTGGGGGGGTATTAGGTGGCATCTCTTCTCCTCCCCTATGTGCCGTTGTTCCGATCTGGGTGGTACTGCTACAATTACCGCACTCTTCTTCTTTTTCAATATATTCCCCTATATCCTCTGTCCCTACACTTCCTTCGTTCGTCTCCCCCCTTGCCAACTCCCCATGCTGTGGGGTGCGGTTTGCATTGCGCACAGTCGGCCCTCCACATCTTGTTCGTGGGGCCGCACGGTGTTGGTGTATGTACTCATCCTCCCCAGTCTCATGTGCACTGATGGGGTAGGCGTGTGCTCCCTTCACCCCCTCACTGCGTGTGCGAGCTCCATTCCTTTCACCATTCCTACTTCTCCGTTCGAGCTCTCTCTCCCGGATCTTACAGGCAGCCCTGCGTTCAGAATCCTTCCCAAACCACCACCACCCCCCGCATTCATGGCGCCGAATTCCGGATTCCCCCAGGGGTTGGTCTCAGGGCTTTTACTGGTAGATGGGGCAAAAGTCATCGATGGACCCATAACAGTCAACCCCGTCGACGCTTGCAGGATCAGGGTGACGGTGACATAACCGCTCACGAAGAGACATCAATGGAATCCCGACGATCGGTAGACACCCACTTATCCACTACGTGTGATCGACAACGATCTCCCGCCAGCAAACAGCTGAGAGATTTTCTGGATACCACGCACAAAACAAGGCATATGGAATTGAGAGAGCTACACACATCAGGCCCATGCCGGCCCGCTAGTAAATCCCCCACGCGACGATGGAACGAAGGAGCCAGTAATATCAACGGTGCTGCAGGAACTGATGATACCAGTAAAAGCCCTGAGACCAACCCCTGGGGGAATGGTCTCATTCGACGTTACCTCATTGTTTACCTCCATCCCTCAAGACTTAGCCATTACGGTCTTAAGAGAACAGTTCATGGCTGATGAGAACAACCATGATCAAGACTCCTTACAGACGGAAGACCTTATCAAACTGGTGGAAATATGTTTGATTACATACTTTACATTTCAGGGGGTGGTATACCAGCAAATAAAAGGCACACCCATGGGCTCCCCCATTTCCAGCATTATAGCTGAAGCGGTATTACAGCAGCTGGAATGTAAGGCTATGACCCTCTACCAACCCAAATTTTGGGTTCGGTACGTGGACGACACGTTTGCTGTTGTCAAAAGGCAACATGTAGCGGATTTTGTGGGAATACTGAATATGATTTATCCTGATATAAGATTTACTGTGGAGGAAGAGAAGCAAGATTGCCTTGCCTTCCTGGACGTGTTAATCCACTGACAGGTGGATGGGACATTACACACAAGAGTTTATCGTAAGCCCACCCACACGGACAGGATCCTCCACTACAGGAGCAATCATCCGGTATCCCACAAGATCAGCTGCATCAAAACATTATTCAAGTGCGTGAACTCCCACTGCAGCACCGTTGAGTCTCAGATGGAAGAAAAGAGATACCTCCTCAGGATTTGCCAGCAAAACGGGTATCCTATGAGGTTTATAAAACGACACGGCACTACATCAAAACCCCGTGGTAATCATCAAAGAGAAGAACCCTCAACACGTAGGATACGTATTTCCCTACCCTACATAAGCAATGTTTCGGAGGCAACGGCTAGACTACTGGCCCCCTACAACATAGAAGTGGCCCATAAACCATGTCAAACGTTACGCTCCAAGGTCATGCGCCCCAAAGACCCTCTCCCCACTATGGAAAGATCAGCTGTAGTTTACAAAATTGATTGTAAAAACTGCCGGTGCAACTATGTGGGGGAGACATCCAAACGTTTGAAAACCCGTTTGCACGAGCACAAATTAGCCGTGAAAAGGGGCGATCCACACTCCCAAGTGTGGACTCATATGGCGGAACGTAACCACCAGTTTGACTTTGAGAACACACGGGTTTTGACTGGAGACGCCACCAAGGGGGGCCGGTTGGTCAAGGAAGCCTGGCTCTCTGATGGCGATTCTGTCAATCGCCACATCGACCTGCATCCGACCCACCTTGCATTAAAGAGATGGGGCAAAAGTCATCGATGGACCCATAACAGTCAACCCTGCCGATACTTGCAGGATCAGGGTGACAGTGACACAACCGCGCATGAAGAGACACCAATGGAGTCCCGACGATCGGTAGACACCCACTCATCCACCACGTGTGATCGACAGCGACCTCCCCCTAGCAAACACCTGAGAGATCTCCTGGACACAACGTGTAAAACAAGACATACGGTGGCTCTGCCCCAATTGAGAGAGCTACGCACATCAGGCCCATGCCGGCCCACTACCAAACCTCACACGCGATGATGGAATGAAGGAGCCGATAATACCAACGGTGCCGCAGGAACTGATGATACCAGTAAAAGCCCTGGGGTTAACCCCTGGGGGAATCCGGAATTCGGCGCCATGGATGCGGGGGGCGTGCGATTTGGGAAGGATTTCGAATGCAGGGCTGCCCGTAAGATCCGGGAGGGAGAGCTTGAACGGAGAAGAAGTAGAAGTGGTGAAAGGAATGGAGCTCGTACACGCAGTGAGGGGGTGAAGGGAACACACGCCCACCCCACCGTGGCATGCGAGGCTGGGGAGGATGAGCATATACACCAAGATCATACGGCCCCACGAACAAGACGTGGAGGGCCGATTGTGCGCAATGCAAACCGTATCCCACAGCAGGGGGAACTAGCAAGGGGGAAGACGCACGAAGGAAATGCAGAGATAGAGGATATAGGGGAATATATTGAAATAGAAGAGGAGGGCAGTAGTTGTAAGAGTACCACCCAGATCGCAACAACGGCACATAGGAGAGGAGAAGAGATGCCATCTAATACCCCCCCGACCTATAAAAGTGAAGTGATGAGTGATAGTAATAACGTAGCTAGGAGGAGAGAGAAAAGAGGAAAAACTACAATAGACATAGCGAGAGTTATGAATACCAAGGAAAGCACAGTCGGGCAGAGGGAAGGGGGAAGAGGCATCACAGCATGGCACCAGATTAGGAGTCCTAATGCAAGATCTAATAAGGTGGTACTTAACAATCCTGCAACTAATGGGAAGACAGTGAATACGGGGGAGAACACCTTTAAGAGAAGGGAGGGAGTGAAGGGAACTTCAGCAGGCAGTAAAGCCAACGTCACAGAAACTAAAAGAGCAACCTTTAAATGTGAGAAAGGAGACCAAAACGCAGGTGTGACAGGAATAATTAGGTCACAGGCTAATTGGTTGGGGCCAATTACACGTTCTAGGAGCCGGGCGCAGATGTCAAACAACCTTACTTAAGGCACACCCATGGACTGGCTTGTTAACCCTGATGATGCTGGGAGCTCCCAGCGAAAGCTTGGTTTTAAATTAAAGTTTTAAACTTCTTATTCTCCTGGTGATCATGAGTTTTTATCTATTTTATACTATATATATATATATATTTGTTTTCTGAGGTTTTCGTGGGTGTATGTATGTAGGTCTTTGGTTATTCGGGTTTTCTCCCGTGTAAAATTGGAAGTGTCTTGGCGACGTTTCGACGAAGTCCCATTCGTCATCTTCAAGCTGGTGTTTTCGGCTTCGTGCTTCTAGGAGCAATGTGTGATCGCAGCTGTTTCTTCCTTTTAACTGCCAGTGGGGGTATGAACTGATTGGGTGGGAGCTTGGCTGTGTTCTGATTGGGTGGAGGTGTGTTCTGATTGGTTAGGGGCTTGGCTGTGCTCTGATTGGATGGGGGGTTGGCTGTGCTCTGATTGGATGGGGGTGTGTTCTGTTTGGGTGGGGGCTTTGTTGTGCTCGGATTAGTTTGAGTTGCAGGGGGATTTGAGATGGAGAGCTGCGTTGCTGTTGTTTGGCTTTGCATTCGTGGTCGTGCCATATCTTCATGGTGGGTGTCAGTTTGCTTTATGTATGGATTGGAGGGGTTTAAAGTAGCTAATGATGCAGCTGTGGTCTGGCTTCTGGATTGTGGTCGTGCCTCATCATTGGTGTGGGTTTGGGTTTGTTTTTTGCGTGGATGTGTGGTGGTGACATCCTGTGTGGTTTTCGTGAGTGTGGGTCTAGTGTCATTCCTTGTGTTAGGGAATCGTTTGTCAATAAGGACGGGTTTCCAAGCCATCGAGATAGAAAAACGCCCACACAGCATGAATAAACGAGATGATACCTCCCGCCTACCAGCCATTTGGAAATCCGCCCTTATTGACAAACGATTCCATAACACAAAGAATGACACTACACCCACACACGCGTAACATCCTGAGTAGTTGAGGTGCTGGCTGTGTGACGAAACAGCCAAACAATCCACAAACAATGGCTCCCACACAGCCAACCAATCCACCTACAGCAACTAAGCCAGCACTCCACCCACCCCCACCAGTATTTATATAGAGACGGCAGCTCCGATCACACTTTGCTCGCACAGGCACAAAGCCGAAGACCCCAGCCTGAAGATGACGTGTGGGACCTCGTCGAAACGTCGCCAAGATACTCTCAATCTTACATGGGAAAAGACCCGAATACGCCAAGACCTGCATACCTGTACCCGTGAAAATCTACAAATATATATATATATACAAGAGTAAAAAGTACAAAAGAGTTAAAATTTATTGGGCCAAGCTTTCGCCGGAAACGTCCGGCATCATCAGGGCCATGATACAGCAATATGGGAGGAGTCTTATATAGCATTGGAGTCTGCAGTCTGCATCCGGTATCGTGATCGTGTCATTGGACCCAGGTGATTTGATAAAGTCATAGGCGAAACCTCTAGCCTCATGTGCAATATTCCTCTGGAGTGTCTGCCTAAGTTGTTACAGGATCCAGTCCTTTCTGACTCAGGGGAAAGGGTGCTCTTACAGTTCCTGTCCATTTGGTCTTTGGATTTATTTTTGTTTGTCTGTGGGTTGGCGCCTCGAGGTGTTATGTTGGTTTGTAGGTAAGTTCCTGGTGAATTGTTGCAGGACCCAGTCCTTTCTGACTCAGGGGGAAAAATGCTTTTATCCGTTTGGTCTTTAAATTTATTTTTATTTTTGTTTGTCCATGGGCCAGCACCTTGAGGTGTTATGTTGGTTTGTAGGTAAATTCCTGAAGAGGTCTGGTCGAGCTCTAATACTCTACCCAAGGCCTCAGCATTTGTTTTATCTATATTGTATACAGTGTTTCCCCCCCCTTTCTTTCGCTCCGTATCTCCTCCTTTGTGTAATGGATTTCTATATGCTGTGATCCTTCTGCTCCGGCCTCGTTCTGAATACTCCTTGTTGATTGTAGGGCCATTAATTGCCTGATCTTCATCGGTTCTGGGGCAGAGTTTAGTGCGGGGCCCGGTATTTCTACCACTTTGCCGTGCGTCCATGTCTTTCTCTACGCGAGTGGAGACATGCCATGCCGTAGTCAATTCCTCTGCGCTTCGTGCCTTACTCTTCTCATTGGCCTTCCCCAAGGTTTGACAACCAGCTGTTTTAACGTTAGTATGCTGGTCCGGGCCAGATTTAATACGGCCACTACACCCACGGACCTGTACTGAGTTCTTTACGTCCACAGGGTCCTGCCCCTCTCCTTGGCCGGATCTGGTCGGAGAGCGAGGTCTTTCGGGTTCTTCGGCAGCAGTGGTTCGTGGGGAGGAAGAGGAAAGAAGGGTTGGTATGGCGTTGTTTATACTAATCTGTTGCTTTTTTGTGCGGGATCTAGTTGTTATATGATAATCGTCCCTTTTATCCAGAGGGGCTTTTGCGGGGGGATGATATGTCGTAGTGAGGTGGTGATCTAAATGGTAGGGGTGTAGTAGCTCCTCCTCTGCTGAGTGTTGCGGTGCGGCTGTTGCCTGGTGGTCTTTGATGGATTGGAGTCGTTGTGCTCTCTTGTGTGGGGCACGGTTGTTATACCATGTTCTCAGGGTTTGTTGGACTGGACACATGTCAGTGTGTCTGTTGACCGATTCCTCTCCCGTATACCAAGCTTCTTTTAGAAGCCTGCCCCTTTTTGTGGTGTCATTGGCCAGGACTTGGATCTGTTTCCAGTCGAATTGGTGGCCACTCTCTGCCATATGCGACCAGACCTGCGAATGCTGCTCACCCCGCTTTATGGCCAGTTTATGCTCGTGTATTCTAGTGCCCAGTCTTTTAGCTGTTTCGCCCACGTAATTGCATGGGCAATCCATGCAATTACGTAACAAATCCTGTAACAACTTAGGCAGACACTCCAGAGGAATATTGCACACGAGGCTAGAGGTTTCGCCTATGACTTTATCAAATCACCTGGGTCCAATGACACGATCACGATACCGGATGCAGACTGCAGACTCCAATGCTATATAAGACTCCTCCCATATTGCTGTATCATGGCCCTGATGATGCCGGACGTTTCCGGCGAAAGCTTGGCCCAATAAATTTTTAACTCGTTCAAAGTCAGTCAATAGACGTGAGCACCAGGGAATAAATAATTTAATAATAATAATTTAGAGATAAAAGTTCTTAAGAATATTAAAAACCTTTAAAATACATAGAAATCAATAAAAGTGCCTAGCTTTCGTCGGCATCCGCTGACATCTTCAGGACTTAGAATGCTGGTCAATGGGAAAGTCCCTTTATAGGTTTAA
>NW_015386291.1:1065555-1067855 GCF_001527695.2 Protobothrops mucrosquamatus
TTTGTGTTAGGGACTCGTTTGCTAATAAGGGCGGGTTTCCAAATGGCTGGTAGGCGGGAGGTGTCATCTCTTTTATTCATGCTGTGTGGGCGTTTTTCTATTTCAATGGCTTCCCTGATTATTCTGTTGTTGAAGTGTTCAATTTTGGCAATGGTTTTGGTTTTTTTAAAATCAATTTTATGTCCTGTGACTTTAAGGTTTTCGCGGGTGTTTGTATGTAGGTCTTTGGTTATTCGGGTTTTCTCCCGCGTAAAATTGGAAGTGTCTTGGCCAATTGGAAGTGTCTTGGACGATGCATCCATCCTCTTATCCCCCTCCTTCTCCTGGCCAAGTCCGAAAGGATTGTCATTGTTAGTGTGATGTGCAGGAGTTTTTTTTTTGCTGGCATCCTCAGCCCGTGTGTCACCATACAAATCGCTCCGCTCACTCCATTCTCCTCGGCGAGCTCTGTACGGATCGCTCCGCTCACTCCATTCTCCTCGGCGGGCTCGTATTGGGATAGTCCGCGTGTTGGTGTGATGGATGGTGGTTGCAGTCCTCTCCCCTTTTTTATTGGCATCCTCAGCCCGTATGTCCTCATACGGATCCCTCCGCTCGCTCCGTTCTCCTCCCCGGCGTGCTCATGCTGGATTCGACCACAACCCATATGGTGAGCGGACCGCCGTCACGGGCCGGGCTGGGGGAGTTTTCCTCTCTTCTTCTTGAGGAAATGGAGGATCCCAGGTCCCGGTTGGGATAGCCCATTGATTCCGATCCGTCAATGGGCTCCTACTAGGTGGTGTCCAACCTCCCTGCTGTTTGGAAAGGTGCGCTCCGATTGTTGGGGTGCGATTCATTTCCCCACTCCTAGCCAGCGATGGTACCAAGGGTGGCCGTCTGCTAAAGGAGGCGTGGCTGTCTAATGAGGAGTCCATCAACCGGCACATCGACCTCTGTCCGGCGCATTTATCTTTAAGAACTTGGTGCATAGACAACCCCCCACCCCGTCATAAACATTTTGCGAAGTCATCGTACGTATCAAAGAACATCAAAGGAACCCTCCCATTACCACATCGCCTTCAGCAACCAGTTGACACCTGGGGGGAGGGTGATCAGCAACCTAGAGGCCCCCCACCCCTTGGCATGAGTAAACATCTTTGAAGCTCTGAAGGAACATCGCGTAGTGTGGGGGAGATGAATCGCACCCCAACAATCGGAGCGCACCTTTCCAAACAGCAGGGAGGTTGGACACCACCTAGTAGAAGCCCATTGACGGATTGGAATCAACGGGCTATCCCAACCGGGACCCGGGATCCTCCATTTCCTCAAGAAGAAGAGAGGAAACCCCCCCCAGCCCGGCCCGTGATGGCGGTCCGCTCACCATATGGGGTGCGGTCGAATCCAGCATGAGCTCACCGGGGAGGAGAACGGAGCGAGCGGAGGGATCCGTATGAGGATATACGGGCTGAGGATGCCAATAAAAAAGGGGAGAGGACTGCAACCACCATCCATCACATCAACACGCGGACGATCCCAATACGAGCCCGCCGAGGAGGAGAATGGAGTGAGCGGAGCGATCCGTACAGAGCTCGCCAAGGAGGAGAATGGAGTGAGCGGAGCGATTCGTATGGTGACACACGGGCTGAGGATGCCAGCAAAAAAGGGGAGAAGACCGCAACTCCTGCACATCACACTAACAATGACAATCCTTTCGGACTTGGCCAGGAGAAGGAGGGGGATAAGAGGATGGATGGTTGCATCGTCATCAAGGGGACGGAGAGTAGGAATGGGGGGGTGTTGAAAGGGAACGGATTGGAGCAACGGCTACCCAGTTATGGGCAAATAGAAATGAAACCACTATGGAACAGGCTGGAGGGGACAGGCAAGAGGGTAACACGAGTAGACAAAGAGGAAAAATAGAGGATGTGGTTGTGTGTAAGAAAGGAGGCACCCCGCCCATACCCGGCCCCAAAGAAGGAAAGCCCTCTGACGCCGTCTGCATGGATGGGAGGCACAGGAGAGAAGTAATTACTAATAGGAAATCGGTGCCTGGAACATATTTAGCCACATCTGGCCCGATGACAAGATTAAAGAGTCGCACGCATACCCTGGTCAATCTATAAGAGGAACTCTCCCACTGACCAGCATTGTAAGCCCTGATGATGTCGGCAGATGCCGACGAAAGCTAGGCGTTTTTATTAGGTATTTTAACATTAAATTATTTTATTGCACTCCCTGGTGCTCACGTTTACTTATTGGTTTTAAATATGGATATACCCAGGGATCACATTTTTAATATTGCCGGGAAGGTAGGAGGTGGA
>NW_015386291.1:1067962-1092321 GCF_001527695.2 Protobothrops mucrosquamatus
GATAACCCCCGTGGGGGGGATAGAAACATTACATCTGAGCGGTGAGATAAGGGAAAGGGAGAGGAAAGGAACTTGTGCGCTCCGGACGGGGAGGATAGAAAGTGTTCCCCCCACCTGGAGGGCGGGGGTAGAGAATAGCTGCGATAGAAGTCGTAAAACACTTAAAGGGACCTCTTACATTGGAGTAGGCACCTTGCCCATAACACGGCAGGAACAGCTGGGTCCATTAACACGTAGCTGTCATGTGTCTGATTAACAAAACACTAAAAAGGACTTTCAGGCATATTTTCTCCTAAAAGCATTTATTAATGTTACAGATACGTCAGCACAACATGGAGGAAATGCTTAGGATTGGCTTCTTTTCCGCTATGCATGTATTTCTAAGCATTTCTCTTCCACCTTTCTTTGGGGTCATGGTTCACATCTTCCAATCAACTTGGGAGATGTGATTTACTTCCGGTTTCTTTTCCCCTTCTGCCTGGTTTAACTATAAAAATGCCAGACAGCTCTGCATGTTGTCAAAGCAAGAATATACAGTATTTGCAGCATTGACAGTAGCAGGAGCCGGATGCAGGCGATCAACGCTATATAAAGGGTTTCTTCCAGACTGCTGTTTTAACGCCCTGATGATGTTAGATGGTTCTGACGAAAGCTTGGCTCATTAAATCTTTTTTAAAATTTTAAAATTTTATTCCTCTTGGTGCTCGGCTTTTATTTGCTTTTTATTATGACTACACCCAAGAGTCGGATTTTTAGTTTGGTGAGAAATAAAATGTGAACACCAGGAGATTGCAAAACAGTTAAAAGTTAAACTGTTTTGCAATCTCCTGGTGTTCACATTTTATTTCTCACCATGGATATACCCAGGAGTCACTCGTCTGTCTTCAGTGTTATTTTTAATCATATATTTTGAGCTGATACAGGCAAAAGATTCCTTTCTCCCATATTTGGGCCGACAGGGTGCACCAAACTCAAGATAATTCTTCTCCCCTGTCTCATAGCTGACAAAGTGAGAAAGAGCCTGTGGCATAGAGGTTAATACATCTGCCTAACATGCAGACAGCCCAGGTTCGAATCTCAAAAGGGTATGTCTGGTTGAAAAGAACTAAAAAGTTCGAAATGGCTATTCCAGTTCTCCCTTAATTCTTTGTTAGCAATCCAAATTTTGAAACACACACACACACATACACACACACACACACACACACACACACACACACACCAATAGGCTATCATCCTATTACCAGTGTCTCTAGATCTCATTTTAGAGAACATTTTATGTGAGAATTCTCAATTTTCAGATTGTATATTATAAAGATTTTCCACTGAGAAAGTATTAGCTGGAGTTTACAGTGTCTTAAAGCTCTAAATTGGAAGTTTGAAGAGTTTTGCTTAATGCTTAACTTTTATACATTATTGCATTAAAAATGTAGAAAAATTGAAATATTTATCTCCCCTGATAGTTGAGCTGCTATTGAGTGATTCCGGTTAAGTTGCAATAATTTTATCACAGACAAGGACTAATGTAAGTCAGAGTATTTCCCCTAAAAGAGAACAAAATTATGACAACTTAAATTGTGAATGGTTTAGCAAGTCAGAAATACATGTCTAATTAATTTCTGAGATTTACAGTCATGTGAAAAAGAGAGTACATCCTCTTTGAGTTCTATGTTTTACCTATCAGGACATAGTAAAAGTCATGTGGTCCTTAGCAATTCTTAAAAGTAGGTAAATATTACACCATGTCATCATTTATTTTACAAAAAGAAAGCCAAAATGGAAAAGCCAAGTGTGAAAAACTAAGTGCATCTTATCATTCAGTAGCTTGTAGAACCACTTTTAGTAGCAATAACTTGAAGTAATTGTTTTCTGTATGACTTTATCAGTCTCTCATATCATTGTGGAGGAATTTTGACCCAATATTCTTTACAACATTGCTTTAGTTCATTGAGGTTTGTGGGCATTTGCTTATGCACAACTCTCTTGAGATTCTGCTACAGCATTTCAATTGGGTTGAGATCTGGATTTTGACTGGGCCATTGCAATACCCTGGTTCTTTTCTTTTTCAGGCATTCCGTTGTAGATTTGCTGGTGTGCTTGGGATCATTTCCAGCCAAGCTTTAGCTGTCAAATGGCCTCACATTTGACTTGTCTAGAACACTTTGATATACAGAGGAGTTCATAGTCGACTCAATGCCTGCAATGTGCCTAGGTCCTGTGACTGCAAAACAAACCCAAATCATCACCCCACCACCACGCTGCTTGACAGTTGAAATGGGATGTTTACACCGATATGCTGTGCATTAGGGCCAAACATCTCCACTTTGGTCTTGTCTGTCCAAAAAACATTGTTCCAAAAGTCAAGTGATTTTTTTCAAGATGCAACTTTGCAAATTTAAGTGTATTGCCATGTTCTCTAATATCATTGCTGATGTCTTTACTGTTTGGCATTGTGTACCTCAATGCTG
Organism: Protobothrops mucrosquamatus; assembly: GCF_001527695.2. Classification (NCBI taxonomy): domain Eukaryota; kingdom Metazoa; phylum Chordata; class Lepidosauria; order Squamata; family Viperidae; genus Protobothrops; species Protobothrops mucrosquamatus. The sequence goes on from NW_015386291.1 coordinate 1,070,431, forward strand.
GAGACCAGGAGACATCTAAAACTTTGATTTTTATAGAGGTAGACACACTTGCTGATGATCAATTGATCCAGGGCACTTGATTAGTAGCACCTGGTTGCTACTTAACCTCTTTATACCTATAGAAGCAGCAAGGGTGTACTTAGTTTTTCACACATGGCTTCTCCATTTTGGCTTTCTTTTTGTAAAATAATGACATGGTGTAATATGTTGTGTGTTGTTTTTCATCTCAGCTTGTATTTACCTACTTTTAAGAAGTGCTAAGGACCAGATGATTTTTACTATCTCCTATTTTGATATGTAAAACCATAGAACTCAAAGAGGGTCTACTTTCTTCTTCACATGATTGTATGTTATGTTCTCTTATTTGAAAATTGTGGAGTGAAGGGAAGAAGCATACTGTAATGACATTCCTTGCATGTGTGTATGCCATGCATAACATTATCTTGCTCTTTGCCTAGTGGCTGTTTCGTGATTAAAAACAAGGAAGTCATGGAAAAGAATGCAGCATATTGTCTGTCAGATGGGTGCTCTTTCTCTCTCTCTTTTTCCCTCTCTCTCTCTCTCTCACATACACACACACACACACACACACACACACACAAGAGGATTTCTGTTTCAGCCACATAGCTGCTATTGCTTTTTTTTTTTTTTTGTCAAGTGCTCCCAGGTACCTTTGGAGCCAGATTCAGGTAAGAAATAATATCAGTGGAAAAGTATGTGAAGCAATAGTCAGTATGCTGTGTGTGGTGTGGTTTAATAAAGGAATGAATACTTTAGTGTATGGCTGAGCTACTGTAGTGGCCAGCAAGACTGTAAACTAGATTGGGGACTTGGGGGAAAAATAAGGGCAAATCATGTCCATATTGTTGACAATGAAAGCTACATGGTCATGATCATTTTGCCATTAAGAGCTGACCTTAACTAAAGTGAGTCTACAGATAGAAGGAGCACAAATATGAACGAACAAGAAAGTTGCTCTAATTAACAGTCATTATTTAAATTATGATTATGAGGGTTAGTTATATTAATCTGTACAGTAGATCACTCATCTGCTTGCATATAATTCTTTCTTTTTTTCTTTCTTTCTTTCTTTCTTTCTCTATATGTAGTAAATGTATATGATACACATCTCACTCAAGCAATTCTGGTGGCTTATAATATCATAAAACAATGTGAAACAATAAAAATATCAAAACATTAAGATTAAAATAAGAACATTAAAAATTAACAAAAATTGGATAAAAAGGACCGATACTAATGCTGTACTATTGGGTTTGCACCTACACTTATTTTTGTTGTTTTAGTCCCACTCCCTCTTCTTCTTCCTCTGCAGGTTGAGGGAACATTGGAGATGGGCTCAGTGGTATGTCAATCACATGCTTGAAAATTCTAAATTTTTAATTTCAATTGCCAGCCTCCAGCCTCTGAAACTTAAGGTATATTTGGCAAATTTAATGCATGTTTAACCAAACATATAACCAGCAAAATGGGCCTTAACTTTGTCCTTTTGCTTGCTGAATTGTGTTCCCCAGTATAAAAATATCTGTCCCATATAGGTGACTATTTTATATCTATATTTATATCTTCCTTGTATCCTTTCCTCTTCTTCTTCAGCAGCCCATAGCTAATGGTGTCTGTTCTCGATATATTGCCAACCATGCTTGAACGTAATTGTTTGTTTTGCATTGGGATCGCTCTTTTGAGTATAGATTGCCTGCTTTTGATGATGGCATGCCCTTTTGGAAGCAGGCATGTGCTCAAATTGGATCTTCTCAAAATCTGCTTATGTTGCTAATCTGTTCTTGTTTTCCTCAACCTGCTCCTCTGTTGTAGCTGTTGTGGAACTCAGGTGCCTACAGCAGCCTCCATCCCTTTTTTGTTTTCAAATATCTGAAACCAATTTATAATACCAACTAGCACCTTGCTGACCTTGGCTGATGTCAGAAAAGCTGAGAATGATTGGATGTAGATAGGTAGGAGACTGACAAGAACTCTCTGAGCCACAGGCTGGATTTAGAAATTGAAAACATAGTAGAAGATAGCATTGCTTCATATTATGGCAAAGAAAAATTGCAAGGACTATGAACTGAAACCATTTGTTTAGCAATTATTTCAAGGTACAATGGCACTGAAAAAAGTGATTTACAACCAATCCTTGAACTTATGACTATTGCCATATCCCCACAGTCACATGATCAAAGTTCAGACCCTTGGCAATCAGCATATAGTTACAATAGTTGCACAACCTGGGGTCATGTGATCACATTTACAACCTTCCCAACCAGCTTCCAACAAGGGGAAGCCAATTTGCTTATTTGATTCACTTAGCAACTGTAGTAATTTGCTTAACAACTATGGCAAAAAGGTTGCAAAATTGGACATGACTCACTTAACAACCATCTTGTTTAGCAATGAAAATTTTGGTCCAACAGTGGTTGTAACTCAAGGACAGTACAATCAGTGAAGTTGGCCCTGTGGTGTCCTGAGCTTCAGTGTTCCTTCAACCTGCAGAGGAAGAGATAGAGCTGAAAACAGAAAGTTGGATGCATGGCAGCACATTCTAATTATGACTGTGGGAGATATGTTCAACTTTTATTGACAATGTAGAGTACCTTAACTTACCATTTATCTGGGTTTTGTTGCGTGGTTTATTTTATATGCATTTTTTTCTCTCAAATTGATTTTTTAAAATATTCTAGAATGTTGCTATATCATTTCTGTGCTGCACAGATCATATAGAATATATAATTTTTGCATATTTGAAATTGCCACTGAAAATCTGAAAGTTTAATTTACATATTATAAAAAATAAGTATTCTAGAAAAAGCATTTCTTAAAATTTGTGTCCTACCTCTTCCAATTGAACAAGTTTCTTTTATAGTACACAGTAAATATTACTAACTTCAGCCATGCATCAAGATTTCTGGAAAGAGGTGACCCTGAACCAAAGAAACAAGAAGATACAGCAGTAGAAGGAGTGGCTAAACAAAGAGAGGAGGAAGAAATTAAAACACATATACAGAAGAAGGAGCAAGACCAAGAGACCAGAGATAGATAAGATCGACTAGAAGACTAACTGAAAAAGATGGAGGAGAGTGGGATTTTGTTAATAAATATAAATGGACTAAATTCTCCTTCAAAAAGAAGAAAAATCTTTTCACGACTACAAAAGTTAAAAATGGATATAATTTGTCTTCAAGAAATACATATTAAGAGACAACATTACAAATTGTTAGAACAACCGAAAATTGGCAAACTTTACTTCACATTAGCATCTCAAAAGAAAAGAGGAATAGCTTTATATATTAAAGAAAAGATGAACCCCAAACAAATTTATGCAGATGAAGAGGGGAGAATATTAATGGTGGAAATAATGATGGATCAAAAACAGATACTGATGGTGACAATATACGCACCAAATGATAAACAAGAACAATTTTATCAAAAACTATATAAAAAATACTAGATTTAAACCAGGGGTGTCAAACTGCCGGCCCACGGGCCGGATGCGTCATTTGGAAGCCGCGTCCACCCCATTGCCAGCAATGGTAAAACCGTCCCAATACGTTGTGCGATGTCACGTGATGTCACAAGTTTGACATGTCTGATTTAAACTATAAAAATCTTTGTATAATATGAGATTTTAATGCAATAGTAGATGGAACTTTGGACTATAAAAGCGCCAAACTGGCAATTTATGTTTCAACAGCTGACGGAAATAGACTTTGGCAAAAACTTCACAAATGCAGTTCAAACAATTTATAATAAACAAACAGCAAGGATATTGTTAAATAGAGATTATACAGAAAGTTTTGACATCAAAAAAGGCACAAGATGGGTGTCCACTATCTCCTCTGTTATTTAATTTAATTTAATAATTTAATAATTTAATTTATATACCGCCCTTCTCCCGTAGGACTCAGGGCGGTGCACAGCATATTAAAACAGACAAACAAAATACATCAAAGAACAAAAAAACCCCCATAAAACCAAATTAAAAGCCAAATATTCGAAGCTGTGTGTCAATTAAAATTTTCTTAAAATCATCCCTACCTAAAATCCTNAATCTGTGGCAGAAGGCGGTCTCGGAGGTAGCCAGGTCCAATGCCATGGAGTGCTTTAAAGGTGGTAACTAACACCTTAAAGCGCACCCGGAAGACCACTGGTAACCAGTGCAGCTCGCGCAGCAGCGGTGTCACATGGGAGCGACGAGTCCCTCCCAACACCGCCCGCGCGGCCGCATTCTGGACCAGTTGAAGTCTTACACTGGAAGTCTTGGCTAGAAACATTAGGCAGGATACAGAAATTAAAGGGCTGGAAATAAAAGAACAGAAGTACAGACTACAGGCATTCGCAGATGATTTGGTTTTTATCTTGGAGGAGCCATTAGAAACAGCTACTAAATTTCTACAGAAAATAGAGAAATTTGGAGAAGTGGCCGGCCTGAAAATAAATAGGGAAAAGACTAAGGTATTAACAAAAAACTTAACAGATAAACAGAAAACCCAATTTGTAAAAAAGACAAATCTTCAAATAGCTAAAAAAGTTAAATATTTAGGTGTCCATTTAACATCAACATATACAACACTAAAAGAAGATAATTATGAAAGACTACTGAAACAAATAAAAGTAGATTTGGAAAAGTGGAAAAATCTTCAATTGTCATTGTTAGGAAGAATAGCGACTGTGAAGATGAATATCTTACCGAAACTACTCTTCCTATTTCAAACAGCTCCTGTAAAACTGGGCAAAAAATTTTTTGACGATTTAAATGTAACAATATTGAGATTTATATGGCAAGGGAAGAAAGCACGAATCAAAACTAAAATGTTACAAGAATCTAAAGATAGTGGGGGTTTTGGACTTCTGGATTGGAGACTTTATTACCAAGCAGCTATCCTACTTTGGCTCAAAGAATGGATTACATTGAGAAATAAAAGACTTCTTTATCTAGAGCAGTGGTTCTCAACCTGTGGGTCGGGACCCCATTTGGGGTCGATCGACCATTTCATGGGGGTCGCCAAGCAAGGCTGTCCGCCATTTTTTTTGTCTGCCATTTTTTTTGTCCGCCATTTTTTCCCCCTTTTCCGGCGGGTGCCTTGGGCTGGGCCAGCTGGTGGTCGGCCTGCTCCGTCTCTGCCGCTTGCCAGCTACACCTCGGCCGGCGCAGGGGGCGGAACCACACATGCGCGGCGCTCCCGGGCAGGGAAAGTCCTCGACTTACGACTGGTTGGGTAGTCCTCGGCTTACGACCGGTTTAGTCCTCGACTTACGACCGGTTTAGTCCTCGACTTACGACCGGTTGGGGTCACGGCATTAAAAAGGTTGAGAACCACTGATCTAGAGGGACATGACTTAGAATTGGGTTGGCATGCATTCCTGTGGTACGGGAAAAACAAAGTACACAAATACTTTCAAAACCACGCTATAAGGAATGTACTGCTTAATGAGTGGGAGAGAATTAAACATAAAATTTATACTAAATTACCTGAATGGCTTTCAACAATGGAAATGTTGAACATTTCAACAATATTCGCTTACCCAAATTTAATTAACTATGATAAACTTGTTACTTATAAAAACATTTTGGACAAGGATGGAAAACTTAAAGACAGGCAAGTTCTTCAACAACAAGGCATTGACTTAACATGGTGGTCGTATTTGCAAATTCAAACAAGATATGAAAAAGATGTAAAATCAATGGGATTTTACAAAGAACAGATATAACTCGATAAAATACTTTTGAAAACAGACGAAAATTTGATTAAGAAACTTTATAAATTTCTTCTAAATTGGAAGATGGAAGAAGAACAAGTAAAAGAAACAATGGTAGTGTGGGCAAATTTTTTGGGATATTCTATAGATTTAGAAGATTGGCAAAAGCTTTGGGACAGAATTATTAAACTTACTAAAGCAGTTTCATACAAAGAAAATTTATATTAAATGTTTTATAGATGGCATATGACACCAGTTAGACTAGCAAAAATGTTTAAAAATGTATCAAATAATTGCTGGAAATGTAAACAAAAACCAGGCACTTACTATCATGTCTGGTGGGTATGCCCTTATGAAAAGAAATTTTGGTTTAAGATTCATATATGGTTGGAAAAGATGACCAAAATACAGATAGAATTTAAATCAGAATTGTTCTTGCTAGGAATATTTGGATTTAATTATGGAAAAGAGAATGAATATTTAATATTACATGTATTGACAGCCGCAAGAATAGCATTTGCCCAATTTTGGAAAAATGAAAACTTACCATCTGACCAAATTATAATTACAAAAATCTTAGAATGTGCAGAAATGGACAGACTAACGTTAGAGATTAAAGAGAAAGAATTCTCAGATTACTTTAAAACATGGGAAAAATTTTATCAATGGTTAACAATACGATCTAGCGAGAAAGGAACGTGAAACTTAACAGGCTGAATGAGATTTATGGATTAACTATTACTTTTATGATTATTGCTATTTTTAGTGATTATAAGTGTTTAATATTATATTAATTACTGTTATTTAATATTTGTACCCAGACGATAGTCCACTTGCTAAAGCGTTGAATGACTACTGTACCTACCCTAACTCTATTTCCCAACCCTACCCAATACCCATACCGACCCTACCCCTAATCCTTTCCTACCCTTGTAAAACCTAATAAAATTTAATAATAATAAAAAAACTATATAAAAATACTAGATTTAAACCAGGGGTGTCAAACTGCCGGCCCGCGGGCCGGACATGTCATTCGGAAGCCGCACCCACCCCATTGCCAGCAATGGTAAAACCGTCCTGATATGTGACGTCGCGAGTTTGACATGTCTGATTTAAACTATCAAAATCTTTGTATAATGGGAGATTTTAATGCAATAGTAGATGGAACTTTGGACTATAAAAGCGCCAAACAAGGGAGAAAAGGAGGAAATATATTACCTAAAACTAAAACGTTCTTAAAAATGATAGAAGAACTCTACATTCAAGATACAGTATATGGAGAGAAAAACCCCCCAAAGAAATTGCAATACACATTTTATTCAAATAGACATAAATCATAGTCTAGAATTGATATGATATGGACATCTTTGGAATTGAAAACGATGATACAAGAAGTTGAGATAGAAACTAATGTTTGGGCAGACCATAACCCAATAAAAATGACTTGGAAAGGAACTAAGAAAAAATTAAGATGGTCCTTGAATAAATCTATATTGAAAGAAAAAGAATTCTTACAACTAGCGACAAAGGAAATGGAATTTTTCTTCAAAATAAATAAGAAAGAAGAAACATCATTTCAAAATGTGTGGGACACAGCTAAAGCATATTTCAGAGGGTTGGCTATAACTTATATTGTTAAAAAGAATAAAGAAAAGAAACAATTACAGTTAAAGTTGAGGAAAGAACTCAGAAAGCTAGAATCAGAATTACAAATAGATCCACAAATGAAAATACTTAAGAAACAAATGGAGATAATAAAGCATAAATTAAATTTAGCCAAGATGAAAATAATGGCTCAACAGATTAAAAGGACTAAACAGAATTTCTTTGAAAATGCCAACAACTGGGGAGATGGTTAGCATATAGACTGAAAAAGAAAAAGAGAAAAAATTGATAACTAAGCTGCAACATCCAAAAGGAGAATTACAGTTTCAAAATGATACAATTAAAAAAATTATTAAAGATTACTATGAGACACTGTACAAGGCAGAGGAAATTCCAAAAGAAAAAATACAACAGTACTTAAAAAAGCAGACTTACCAAAAATTCCGGAGAATATCTGAAACATATTAAATGGCAAAATATCAATGATGGAGATTATAGAGGCCATAAAAAGGCAAAAGAAGGATAAGATTCTGGGCCCAGATTGATTACCTGCAGAATTCTATACATCACTACAAGATGTATTAAGTCCGATTTTGAAAGAATTGTGTAATGAAATTCTCCTGGAGGCTAAAATACCAAATACATGGACTGAAGCCAATATTACTTTAATACCTAAAGAAGACTTTGATTTGACACAAATAACAAATTACAGACCAATATCATTATTAAATGTAGACTACAAAATTTTTGCTTCAATAATGGCAAAAAGAATAAAGAAATTTTTGATTGAATTTATGCACACAGATCAAAATGGTTTCTTACCTAAAAGACAGATAAAATAATAATCTAAGAATGATCCTTGATGTGTTAAGAGTATTATGAAATTCATCTGGGGAAACAGATGGCTTTAATATTCCTTGATGCACAAAAAGCATTTGACAACGTAAACTGGCAATTTATGTTTCAGCAGCTTGCAGAAATGGACTTTGGAAAAAACTTTATAAATGCAATTCAAACAATTTATTGTAAACAAACTGCTAAAATAATCATAAATGGAGACTATACAGAAAATTTCAACATTAAAAAGGGCACAAGACGGGTGTCTACTATCTCCATTACTGTTTATACTAACAATGGAAGTATTGAATAGAAACATTAGACAAGATACAGAAATTAAAGGACTGGAGATAAAAGATGAAAAATATAAATTACAAGCATTTGCACATGACCTGTTTTTTATACTGGAAGATCCACTGGAAACAAGCACTAAGCTTCTGGAGAAAATAGAAAAATCTGGAGAAGTGACAGGGTTGACAATAAACAGAGAAAAGACCAAAGTGCTAACAAAGAATTTTACAGAAAAACAAAAAAAAAATCAACTAACAAAAAAAACAAATCTTCAAATAGTTAAAAAAGTCAAGTACTTGAGAATTTATTTAACAGCAAGATGTGTAACAGTAAAAGAAGATAACTATGCAAGACTGCTAAAACAAATAAAATTGGATTTGGAAAAGTGGAAGAACCTCCAACTTTCAATGTTGGGGAGAATAGCAACAGTGAAAATGAATATCCTACCAAAAATACTCTTTTTATTCCAAACGATCCCTGGGAAAGGCTGGGAAAAGCCTTTTTTAATGAACTGAATACAATAATATTGAAATTTATCTGGCAAGGAAAAAAAAGCTACAATCAAGGTGAAAATGCTACAAGAGGCAAAAGACAGTGGAGGGTTTGGACTGCCGGACTGGAGGTTATATTACCAACCAACCATTCTAACATGGCTTAAAGAATGGATAATGCTTAGAGATAAAAGACTACTGCACCTAGAAGGGCATGACCTGCAAATCGATTGGCATGCCTTTCTGTGGTATGGAAAGAAACATAGATACTTTGAAAACCATTTTATAAGAAATGCACTTCTTTCAGAATAGGAAAGAATAAAAGAAAAATATATACAGTATTAAGATACCTGAATGGCTTTCAACAATGGAAGCTTTTGCTTACCCAAATTTAATTAACTACGATAAAGTTGTGACTTATAAAGATATTTTGAATAATGAAGGAAAATTGAAAGACAGACAAGAATTACAAGAACAAGGTATTGATTTAGCATGGTGGCCATATCTGCAAATTCAAATGAGATATGAAAAAGATGTTAAAACAGTGGGATTTTATAAAGAACAGACAGACTTTGATCAGATATTGTTAAAAACAGATGAAAAGTTGATCAAGAAACTATAGATTTCTGTTAAATTTAAAGATGGAGGAAGAACAAGTAAAAGAAACAATGATAATGTGGGCAAATAATTTTGGACATACTATAGAATTAGAAGAGTGGCAAAAATTATGGGAAAGAAATATTAAATTAACTGAAGCAGTGCCATATAAAGAAAACCTATACAAAATGTTTTACAGATGGTACATGACACCAATGAGACTAGCGAAAATGTTTAAAAATACTTCAAACAATTGTTGGAAATGCAAACAAAGGCCAGTTACTTATTACCATATCTGGTGGACATGCCCTAAAGCAAAAAGGTATTGGGCTAAAATACATTTATGGTTGGAGAAGATGACTAAAAAACAAATAGACTTTAAACCAGAACTGTTTTTGTTAGGAATAATAGGAGCCAAATATGAGAAAGATTGCAGATATCTAATACTACATGTATTAATAGCAGCAAGAATTGTATTTGCCCAATATTGGAAAAATGAAAACTTACCAACTGAAGAAGTATTAATTAAGAAAATTCTACAGTGCGCAGAAATGGATAGACTGACTTTAGAGATTAAAGAGAAAGAAGACTCAGTCTACTTTAGAACATGGGATAACTTTTATCAAAAACGAGTCAGAGAGAAAGGAATTGACATGTAATTTTGAATATATATTAGTAAGAAGAAGGCTACTGAGTAATTAATACTGTTTATGATAATTAACTACATCTATTATTCTTAGTTAAATACATGTATCCAGATAATATGCTGTTTGCTAAATATTGAAAATGTTACCTTGGAAAACCCAAACCCCAATCCTAATCCCGACCCCATTTTATCCCCAACCCTATTAAAACTAATAAAATTTATATTTAAAAAAAAGATTGGTTTTAAGGAATGATAGAGGAAAACATAAGTTATTTTTGGAAAGGGAGAAATGGAATTTGCAGGAATCTATTTTCATTTAATTAATTGGGAAACATTTGGCCTCCTCTCTGGAACAAACCCAATTAAGGTAGTTCACAAATATACTTAGTCAGCAATAGTAGAGCAGAGTAAAATAAGGAGAAATTACTAAAATAAATATGTCTATCAAATGAATTACACTATCTAAATACAAATATTGCAGAATCAATCTAATCTTTCTAGGGAACCTGAAGTGTGCTTTTTAGAAAACTTTCTGATGCTTGGGGGGGGGGGGAGTTGAACCGTACACTTACAATACATAGTGGTAGTTTAGCTCTTTACGTAGAGCTGGGATTTGGAGGTTTGGATGTATTTCTTAAAATATCAAGAAGCTGGACAGTTGATATTAGACAGTCATGATGTTCCAGGTCAATGATACAACAGCGGAAGCCTCGGAGATTACAACAAAAGGAAATTGGGAGATTGCAGGTTGCCACCTTCTAGTCTGAAAGCTACATTATAGAATATATTATTTCTCATGCCTTCCTGCCATATATTAGACTGATAGTGACATGTCATGAATATATTTTACATTATGCCATTTTTGGTGACCCGCCAATCCTCTGGCCCTCTGGAAAGTGTGGGCCCTGCTCTTGCACGGCCTCTGAAATCTCTGGAAATCATGCAAAGAATTATCTGATTTTGGGATATTCCAAAAGCCTCCACAATTTCCAGAGGGTCCAGAGAGGAGAGGAGAGTCTGGACAGGAAGTCTGGAGAGGCGTCCTTTGTTCGGGGGGGAGGGGCGAGGGAGGGATGACATGCCAGCAGAGTCAAGATAGGTATTTTCTGAATTTTTAACATGCCAAGCCCAAAAGATTTGCCATCACTGTCTTAGAAGGCAAAATAATATGGAATAAAATGTTTGTAAAAAATATATATCTGAAGTTTTTTTAAAAATTGGAAAGATCAATAATGGGATACTTGGAAGAAGTGATATTGGTATGTCATTAGGTTATATTCTATGACAGTGGTTCTCAACCTTTTTAATGCCGCGACCCCAACCGGTCGTAAGTCGAGGACTAAACCGGTCGTAAGTCGGGGACTAAACGGTCGTAAGTCGAGGACTACCCAACCGGTCGTAAGTCGAGGACTTTCCCTGCCCGGGAGCGCCGTGCATGCATGGTTCCGCCCCCTGCGCTGGCCAAGGCATAGCTGGCAAGCGGCAGAGACGGAGCAGGCCGACCACCAGCTGGCCCAGCCCAAGGGAGGTAAGGCACCCGTCGGAAAAGGGGAAAAAAATGGCAGACAAAAAAATGGCGGACAGCCTTGCTTGGCGACCCCCGTGAAATGGTCGATCGACCCCAAATGGGGTCCCGACCCACAGGTTGAGAACCACTGTTCTATGACATAATAAATGTAAGAATAGAAGTAGAACAATTGTTACTTCTTACCTTAAGACAGGGAAACAAGTAATTGCAAATATTCAAGTGGCTTGTTATAATGACCTGTCTTCCTGCACATACGAATAAAATTGAATTCTGAAATCTTGAAGCAATCAGATGTTGATACTGGGCCAGCACCCTCTGTAGTATATAGTGAAAAGTGGCAAAGTAAGTAAAAGCAAATTAAAATAGCAGGTCATTGATAGGCTCTTTATGTTTTATTGACAGGATTTCCTTACTGAAATGCTTTTTTCCAGAAACCTTGCCTAGTTCTGTATGATTTTCCCATTTATATTATGCACATCTTACAAGAAGCATGTAGCTTTTTTTATAAGGTCATCATCCTGATTTTTCTTTGACTGTAGCCAGATTTCTTTAGTGAATAGTATAGTCTGTGATGTTTAATTTCTAGAAATAAGTCACAGTACAATATATTCTTCTCTGATACATTTCCTAACTCCTAAAGTTAGACATGTGCTTACATTTCTTGAATTGTTCTGCCTGGAAGATGCCTTCCAAATTAGCTAGACCCAAATGCAATATCTTTTGTCTTCCTGTTAACACTGTACAGGCATCATCCTTAGCAAGTATGCTGCATAGCTTTCCCCCCCTTCCATTCAATAGCTAAGGAGTTCATATTAAAGGAAACTGAATTTACTAAGGTAGTACAAATGTTTTTCTTTTCTTAATCTCATCTCATAAGCAACCCTCTTCCTCAGAGTGAGGAGCCTTTTTCTGGTGGGGAGGGGGGGATGCTGCTTGTCAGTGAGATAATAACACATTCTTTTGAGAAACAACAGAGTCTAGATCAGTGGTGGCGAACCTTTTAGAGACCGAGTGCCCAAACTGCAACCCAAAACCCACTTATGCATCGTCGGGTGCCAGGTGGGTGTGGCCCATTGGGTGGGTGTGGCCCATTGGGTGGGCGTGGCTGCGGTGGTAACGGCAGACTGGGTGGGACTAAAAAGTTCAATCAATTCCAACTTTGCAAGATCTTTTTTTTTCCCGCGAGAAGTTGAAATTGACTGATTGATTGAACCTTTTTTTTTGTACACGGCGGCGGAGGCCTAAAGCAAAAAGGTTTTATTAAACCCAGCTGAAGGCCTAGGACTGGGGCGACGGCACGTGTGCCCACAGAGAGGGCTCTGAGTGCCGCCTCTGGCACCCGTGCCATAGGTTCGCCACCACTGGTCTAGATAAAAATGAATTACTTCCTTCGTTGAATTTGCAATTGTTTACTTCCTCAGAACTGCATCGGTACACTATACACATTTCTATTATATACAGGATTAAGAAGAATGGTTCTTTTGAACATCAAATTAAATATTTAATACCAGATTTTACTCTGAACTCACCTCTTAGTAAATGAAGAGCACAAATAATTACCTGCCTTTTTATTAAATAATTAAAACTTCGAATAAATTTTTTCCCCAAGAAAGAGGTAGAACCTTACCTGAGTAGACAGCACCTCTGAAATGATTCTTATCCAACCCAATCTAACCAATGTGCAGACTACTGTACATCTTTGTAGTTTCCTGAATAGGTAGTCTGAACACTGGGCAAGTGGGGCCAGAATCTAAATGTTTCCTTTCTATTTAGTTCTCTATTCTTAGAATTGTAAGTAGAGGAGTTCTATGGGGGGGAAATCATTTCTTTTCCTTTGACATGGCAAAGTCTGCAGCTGAATCCAGCTTGGAAAGTAGTTGGGCCCTTTCAGAAAATCAAAGTGGGGAATGCATGGTTTGTGGCTTTCATATAAAAGAACACATCACTTTTGGGACTCTGTGTGCATGCAGCGTGGAAGGAGGGACACAGCATTTAGAGCTATAAACACTTCCAGATGTGGAGTTTTTGCAGGGGCTGTTCTTTGTGAATCATAGGATGATGGGAGCTCTATCATTAAGCTGCCTCTTATTAAAGAAAACTGTTTTAGAAACCTGCTCTTTCATTCCCAAGTCCATTGTTTGTTTCTACATTCTTCCCACCAATTTTTAAGATGCTGCAGATTTCCACTACAAAGTCTTTATCCAAAAAAATTACTATTATTTTTTGTGTTGGGAGACTGGAATTTGCCCCTGCAATGGGACCTGTAAAGCAGAGGTCCCCAGCCTTTTGAGCACCAGGGACCATTTCCACAGAGAGAGGGTATTTTGCGGCCCGGAGGGGGCGTGGTTTCATGTACTGCCTGTATCCCACGGATGGGGCTTTGCTTGTTTGCGCGGCCTGGTTTCTGGCATGCTGCAGCTCGGTGCCGGTCCACGGACCGGGGTTGGGGACCCCTGCTGTAAAGGACATCAAGGATCTATTTCATTATCACAGTACTTAAGTGCCACTAAAAATCTGAGGATGTTGATTTCAGAAACAGCATAAAATTATTAAACAAAATCTGAATGACTTTTACCAGATATTATAGGAGGAAAAACTAAATGAGGAAATTAAAAATGCTCAGCCATTGGAAAAAATAGCCTTAAGAGGAATGTCATGTCATGTCATGTCATATGATATATCTCTGGGTAAACTGTAAATGCGAGTCTTTTGGTCTCAGTCTAAGAGATGGTGTAGGCATGGCTAGAATGCTGGTTTTCCCAGTGTAGAACTGGGAATACCAGTAGTTTATCATTAATCAACTGGTTTCTTTTCATTTTCTTCATTTTAACACAGATCATTTTTTATTAGAGTATTGAGTTCACATTTTAAGAAAAAAAGAAAAATTACATGTAACTTTTTTATCTCTTATAGGAGAAAGAGAAGAAATATATGTTGCCTCTAGACAACCTAAAAATAAGAGATGTGGAGAAAGGCTTCATGTCCAATAAGCATGTCTTTGCCATTTTTAACACAGAACAAAGGTAAGAATAATGTCTCCTTTATTCTAGCTCTTTATAATTTAAATTCCTTGACTCAGTTCACATATTTGGTTCCAAGATGGTGGCAGCGTAGGAAACAGTATTGGATCACGGGGAGAGAAATAATTAAACTAAGTAGGAAGGTACTAGGAGAGGGAGGGAAAAAAGGGAAGAAAAAGAAGCAGAAAGTAAGATAATGAAGATAGTAAGGATAAAGGAAAAGAAGAAATTGGGGCAATGAGGAAATCACCAGCAAACAGGAACGCTGTGAATGAATGGCTGCACGTGGAGTCGGAGACAGCCAGCAACAGAGAACAAGAGAGTCAGCTCTGGAGCACAGCTAAGCAGCCCAATGCTGAAAAAAAGGCAACTGAGAGCAGCGAACCGGCAGCTGAACAGCAGAAAGGAGGGAGACCTTTGGAAACAGCAAACCGATGAGTCACAGCATTTATTCAGCAATTGCTTAGGCCGGCTCAGGAATTCTGGGAGTTGAAGTCCACGAGTCATAAAAAAACCAAAGTTGCCTACCCCTGGCCTAGGCCCACACCCCTATCAAGGCAGCCCAACTCCTGGGGGCAGCCAGGCAGCCCTCCCCAGGGCCCAGAAAAGCAGAGACAGCCTGACTCCCACAGCCCTCTCCCTACCTCCCTCTAGCCCTGCAGCCCTCCCCAGGGGAGACTTGCCTCAGGTGGAGGACTGGATAAGCGTTTCCTCCCCAGCGAGACCAGCAGCCCCCACCCCTGCTAGCCTGATCTTTGGCTGTGAGGAATTGCAGGTGGCAAAACCTGAGGGGGGAGGGGGAGGAATGCAACAGCAGCAAGAGACTTCGAGCCAGAGAGCTCTCTGATCTCTGAAGCTGAGAGGAGCAGACCAGACAGAGCAGCTGAGCTGACTGGAAAGCTGAACGGCAGGCCTGACCAGAGCAGAGACGAGCACTGAAGGACAGAAGGGGGCCCGCAGAGAAAACAACAAGAGGCCGGAGCAGCAAGCAACAGAAATGAAGGCAACAATTAAGTTTGAAGTCCCAATAGGAAGGGAAGAAGACCCCCAGTAAAAAATAAGGAATTGGAGCTCAAAAACTTAAAAAAGGCCATCACCCACTGAGGGAAAAAAGAATTTTAGAAATAAACCATTGGCTAAAGCAGTAGTGGCGAACCTATGGAACGGGTGCCAGAGGCGGCACTCAGAGCCCTCTCTGTGGGCACTCACGCCGTCACCCCAGTCCTAGGCCTTCAGCTGGGTTTTATAAAACCTTTTTGCTTTAGGCCTCCACCGCCATGTGCAAAAAAAAAAAAAGGTTCAATCAGTCAATTTCAACTTCTCGCAGGGAAAAAAAAGATCTTGCAAAGTTGGAATTGATTGATTGAACTTTTTAATCCCACCCAGTCTGCCGTTACCACCGCAGCCACGTCCATCCAATGGGCCACGCCCACCCAATGGGCCACACCCACCCAATAGGCCACACCCACCCAGCACCCGACAATACATAAGTGGGTTTTGGGTTGCAGTTTGGGCACTCGGTCTCTAAAAGGTTCGCCATCACTGGGCTAAAGGGTTGGTGTCGCCAAGAAAGCTTTGGTTTCCTGGATCATGGACTGCATTTCCTAAGTGAAGGACTCTTGGCAAGGGATGGTCTGCACCTCACGAAAACAGGGGAAAATGTACTCAGAAAAAGACTGGCCCAACTCATCAGGAGGACTTTAATCTAAAATTGAGGGGGAAGGGTGACCAATCTTTAGAATCCCTAGAACCCCAAACCAATCATAAATCCCATGAAAACAAATCAAACAATGAGGTAGGCAGTGATGAGAAAAAAGAAAAACTAAAACAACAATCAGGAGATGCAGGAAACATACCCACGAACAGGCATAGAGGCTTTGGGAATAAACAGGGTGAACTAGAAGCAATCGTACACGAGGGTGGGTATGACATAGTTGGCATTACAGAAACCTGGTGAGACAAAACTCATGAATGGACTGATGGATGGATACAAAGTGTTCAAAAGAAACAGGTCTACAAAAAGAGGAGGGGGAGTTACACTATATGTAAAAGAACACTACATATCTACAGAAATGCACATGATCAAAGATAAAAATCTCTCCAGAATGTATATGGGTCAATATAAAAGAGAAAAAAAAGTGGTATCGCCATAGGGGTATATTACAGGCCACCCAACCAATCAGAAGAAATAGATGAACTCTTTGCCAACCAGTTAACAAATGTATGTAGGAAGCATACCACAGTAGTAATGGCAGACTTCAACTATCCAGATATCAACTGGGAGACAAACTCTGCAGCAAGCGGGAGATCAAACAGATTCCTAACCAACCTAGCCGACAACTTTGAAACCCAAATGGTGGAGGAGGGAACCAGACGTAAAGCTATACTGGACGTAATTCTTACTAATAGAGAAGAAGTGATACTGGAAGTTGATATTGCCAGAACCTTGGGTGAAAGTGACCACGTCATACTGGAATTTAATATAATACAACACTAGCAACAGAAAACAATCCAATCAGTGTCTTGAACTTCAAAAGAGCTGACTTTAACAAACTCAGAGCTAGCCTAAGAAAGATCCCATGGATGAAAATCCTAAAGCGGAAAACAACGCAAGAAGCGTGGGAAACATCTTCATCAGTGACTTAGATGAGGGAATTGAAGGGGAACTCATCAAATTTGCAGATGAAACCAAACTGGCAGGAGTAGCCAACATCCCAGAAGACAAACTCAGGATCCAAAAAGATCTTGAGGAACTTGAACAATGGGCCCTATCCAACAAAATGAGTTTCATTGTGGAGAAAAGTTTTATATTTAGGCAGGAAAAATCACAGGTATAAGTACAGATTAGCGAGACCTGGCTTAAAAACAGACCTTGGAGCCCTAGTGGACGATCACTTGACTATGAGCCAGCAGTGTGCAGCAGCGCCAAAAAAGCTATGAGCCAGCACTTGACTATGAGCCAGCAGTGTGCAGCAGCGCCAAAAAAGCTGGGTTGTATAAACAGAGGCATAGAATCAAGATCACGCAATGTATTAGTACCACTTTATAAAACCCTAGTAAGACCACACCTGTAATACTGCAGCCAATTTTGGTCAGCATATCACAAAAAAAATGTTGAGAGTTTGGAAAAAAATTCAGAGAAGAGCAACTGATTATTAAAGGCCTGGAGACTAAAACATACGAAGAACGGCTGCAGGACTTGGGTTTGGCTAGTCTAAAGAAAAGAAGAAATAGGGGAGACGTGATAGCAGTATTCCAGTATTTGAGGGACTGCCACCAAGAAGAGGGGGTCACATTATTCACCAAAGCACCAGAGGGCAGGACAAGAAATAATGGTTGGAAACTGATCAAAGAGAGAAGCAACCTGGAATTAAGGAGAAACTTCCTGACAGTGAGGACAATTAACCAGGGGAACAGCTTGCCTCCAGAAATCGTGGGCATTCCATCACTGGAGATTTTTAAGAAGAGGCTAGACAGTCACTTGTCTTGAGATGGTATAGGTCCTCCTGCTTGAGCAGGGGGCTGGACTCGAAGACTTCCAAGGTCCCTTCCAGCTCTATTCTATTCTCACTGGATGGTCTTGCCAGAAAACCAAAATGATGGAGACTTGCAGATTAGTGTTTGTATCTGCCTGAATCTCCCCATCTCTCTTTTTCTCTATATGTATAGTATATATATGTGTATGTTATATTGTTCTGTTTTGTATGTAATAGAAGAAAATTGCAAGTATTTTTCTATCTTGTAAAAAAATAGCATTGTGTTACAGCAGAGTAACAGCATTTGCATAAAAACACTGGTCTTGAAGATTAGTGGCCTTTAGCCACCTTTCATAGATATGCTTATATCTTGATAATTAAACCAAATTTGCCTTTTGTTACATATTATATGATGGAAGTTTGAGCTGTGCTGCAGAGATGTGACTTTTGAAAAGAGATTAACAAAGTCCATTTCTCTTGGTTTGTTCAATAACTTTAATAAAATCTCCTTTAAAAAGTAAAAACCACTTTTTAAAGTGGTTAGATGAAGAGGGAAAATTTGATCATGGGTGAGCAGAGGTGGAATAGTTAGAGCCTTTTTGTAGGCTGTTGTTTTCTGGGCAATTTGAATCGGCCCTAAATGGTCCATAGTGATAAGAATTGTATGGAAATTCAAGGAAACGAAAGGTTGTGGATAATGACACAAACCATTCTGATCATATAATGGTTAGTTAGGATCCAAGTTCTCTGATATTTGAAGAATCTTTCATTATTTCATTTTTCTTACAGTTTCACACATATATACATTCACATTATCCCCTTTTGGGTAAATAATGCTATACAAAGTGAAACAAGCAAGAAATAGTAAGCAAAAGAAATTGGAGACAAAAAAATACAAATAGAGAAATTTGTCTAACTTTAGTTTACACTAATACTATTCACTATACCTCATTCTGTTTGACAACCAACCTTGCTTCCCATATATTCATACACCAATTTATTTTCTTTTGTTCTTCCTCTTATCTACTCCATCCAACCATGATTTTCTTGGTTTTTCAATCAACTCATGTTCTCTTCTGTCACATGTTTTGTGATTCAAATATCACTCATTCTCTATATATAATCAATTCACTTCAACATATTTCCTTTGTAATAATAATAATAATAATGATAAAGTTGGAAGGGACCTTGGAGGTCATCTAGTCCAACCTCCTGCTCAGGCAGGAAACCCTATACCAGTGATGGCGAACCTTTTAGAGACCGAGTGCCCAAACTGCAACCCAAAACCCACTTATGTATCGTCGGGTGCTGGGTGGGCGTGGCCTATTGAGTGGGTGTGGCCCATTGGGTGGGCGTGGCCCGTTGGGTGGGTGTGGCTGCGGTGGTAACAGCAGACTGGGTGGGATTAAAAAGTTTAATCAATCAATTCCAACTTTGCAAGATCTTTTTTTTCCCTGCGAGAAGTTGAAATTGACTGATTGAACCTTTTTTTTTTTTGCACATGGCGGTGGAGGCCTAAAGCAAAAAGGTTTTATAAAACCCAGCTGAAGGCCTAGGACTGGGGTGACGGCGCGAGTGCCCACAGAGAGGGCTCTGAGTGCCGCCTCTGGCACCCATTCCATAGGTTCGCCACTACTGCCCTATACCATTTCGGACAAATGGCTGTCCAGTTTCTTCTTAAAAACTTCCAGTGTTGGCGCATCCACCGCTTCTAGAGGCAGGTTGTTCCACTGGTTAATTGTTCTAACTGTCAGGAAGTTTCTCCTTAGTTCTAGGTTGCTTCTCTCTTTGGTTAGTTTCCACCCGTTGCTTCTTTTCCTGCCTTCAGGCGCTTTGGAGAATAGCCTGACTCCCTCTTCTTTGTGGCAGCCCCTGAGATATTGGAACACTGCTATCATGTCCCCCCTGGTCCTTCTCTTTGTTAAACTAGACATACCCAATTCCAGCAGCCTTTCCTTATATGCTTTGGCCTCCAGTCCCATAATCATCTTTGTTGCTCTTCTCTGTACTTTTTCTAGAGTCTTAACATCTTTTTTACATCATGGTGACCAAAACTGGATGCAGTATTCCAAGTGTGGCCTTACCAAGGCATTGTAAAGTGGTATTAATATTTCACGTGATCTTGATTCTATCCCTCTGTTAATGCAGCCCAGCACTGTGTTGGCTTTTTTGGCAGTTGCAGCACACTGCTGGCTCATATTTAAATGATTGTCCACTAGGACTCCGAGGTCCCTCTCACAGTTACTACTATTGAGCAAGGTATCCCCTATACTATACCTGTACATTTGGTTTTTCTTGCCTAAATGTAGAATCTTACTTTTTTCACCATTGAATTTCATTTTGTTAGATAGCGCCCAGTGTTCAAGTCTGTCCAGATCCTCCTGTATCCTAAGCCTGTCTTCTGGAGTGTTGGCTATTCCTGCCAGCTGGGTGTCATCTGCAAATTTGATGAGTTCCCCATCTATCCCCTCGTCCAGATCGTTGATGAAGATGTTGAAGAGCACTGGGCCCAGAACAGAGCCCTGGGGCACCCCACTACACACTTCCCTCCATGTAGATGCGGTTCCATTGAGGACCACATGCTGAGTACGGCCGGTCAGCCAGCTACTGATCCATCTGGTGGTGCTGCTGTGTAACCCGCATTTTTCTATCTTATCAAGTAGTAGGTTGTGATCTACTTTATCAAATGCCTTACTGAAGTCCAAGTAAATTATGTCCACAGCATTCCTCTGATCCACTAATTTTGTCACTTGGTCAAAGAATGCAATAAGATTTGTCTGGCATGATCTGTTTTTGACAAACCCATGTTGGCTTTTAGTAATGACTTTGTTTGCCTCTAGGTGTTGGTTGATTCGTTGTTTGATTATCTTTTCCAGGATCTTCCCAGGTATTGAGGTCAGGCTGATAGGTCTGTAATTTCCTTGGTCCTTTTTTTTCCCTTTTTTGAAGATGGGAACTACATCAGCTCTTTTCCAGTCCTCTGGTAGTTCCCCAATGCTCCAGGATCTTTGAAAAATATAGTTCAGTGGTTTTGAGATCACATCCGCCAGCTTCTTAAGAACCCTGGGGTGTAATCTATCTGGTCCTGGTGATTTGAACTCGTCTAGGCTGGACAGGTGTTCACTTACCATTTTCTTGCCTAACTTAACTTGTATCTCTATTTTGTTTTTTATGGCACTATTTTTGATAGGTTGGTCTGTTTTTTCCCTTTTGTGTAAAGACAGATGCGAAAAATGAGTTAAATAGTTCTGCTTTCTCCCTGTTGCTTGTCACCTTCTTGCCACTTTCACCCACTAATGAACCAATCATTTCCTTCACTTTTTTCTTGTTTTTTACATGTTGAAAGAAGCTTTTTTGGTTATTTTTGACTTTGGTTGGAAGCCTTAGTTCATTCTGAGCCTTAGCTTTCCTCACTTCGTCTTTGCAGGCTCGGGCTATTTGCTGATATTCTGACTTAGTTATGTGTCCCTCTTTCCACTTTCTATTCTTGTTCTTTTTATCTTTCAATTGATCAGAGAGTTCCTTATGCAGCCATGCTGGTTTCTTTTGAGAGCTGTTATTTTTCCTCTTTGTTGGTATTGTGCTAGACTGGGCCTTTATTATCTCACTTTTCAAAATTTCCCAAGCCTCTTGAGTTGTTTTCCCCTGGAGGATTCTCATCCATGGAATCCTTCCCAAACCCTCT
>NW_015386291.1:1092421-1106754 GCF_001527695.2 Protobothrops mucrosquamatus
CACAAACATATCAAAGCAAAGGCTCAGAATGAAGAAAGACTTGCAACAAAAGTCAAAGATAATTTAAAAAGTTTCTTTCAACATATAAATAACAAGAGAAAAGGGACTTCCGGTTTGCCAAGGCAGCCGCTATGGACGTCTGGAAGGCAAGCTCTGTTTTCCACATTGCTGGGGGACCCTGGAAATGGTCGAAAGTCACCCTGTAGGGGCGACTAGCAAGGAGGGGATTCCTGCTTGATAACGGTAGGGCGGTAGCCCTTCCGCTCGATCTGGGGCAGCCCTCCAAACCAGTGGATGAAAGACCGGCCATAGCAATACGGCTTGTCACTAGGCTACAGACAGCCGAAGTCACATTTACCACCAGGCAATTATAAAGCAGCGCAGATGAGACTGGGTGAGGTCTGCCTCTCTTAAATCCTAACTACTTTTTCCTGCATAAGCTGTTTAAAGTACTTTCCCCCCTGTGGAGAGGGAAGGGGGATTTTATCCCTCCCTCTAGAAACAGTGGCAACTGACTATCCAGGGAAGTTTAAAACGTTGCAAGAATAACCTGATCCTAATTGGAATCTTATTTCTTAAAGTTTGTGAGAATAGAAAAAAGATTTTCTATTCTTACTGAAGATCTGGGTTTTTACTTTTAAAAAAGAAGCAAAACTGAAAAGATTATAAAAACATTGGACTCAAAAGAAAACTTTAAATTAGGGGTGACATCTTGTGGCTAAACCTGATATTACAATTTGTTATTGCTTAAAAGAGACTTGGGCAGCAGCCCAGACAATAGATAAGACCTATGTAACCTTGAGACATTAGCTGTGAAGCTCAGCTGTGTTCCATACTCAGTGACAAAAAAAAAATTCCCTGCATTTTCTGATTGTAAAGCTTTTAACCTAATACACTACTAAGAGAATATGGATGAAGATCAGGAACAGATTCTCTTTATGTTGAAAGCAATTCATCAAACTATTCTAACAGCTACTGATGAAATAAGAGGTTACAGAAAAGAACAAGATGTCAGCCCAGAGATACGAACTCAAACTTTGACTATAACTAAAAAATTAACTACACAGAATATAACAGAAAAAGTGAAACAATTAAATATTATGACAGAAGATTCAACTGATCAACAAATGCAGTCAATGGAAAATCCAGAAAAAGGAAAAGACTTTCTACACAAATCAGAAGAAACCTGAGGATCAAGAAGAAGAACAGATTGAAGAGAAGATAAACAGTTCAGGACAACCACGTCGAGATGGAAAAATAGAGAGACGATTTGTTAGTCCTCTCAAAAAAATGGCAACTGGATGGTTCTTTCTATGTCAAACAATATACATAACAACACAGGGAGATTTATTTGATGATTCAAAAGCACAGACATGGAAGACGGTTTGGCAAAGAAAGAAAGTTAGAATAAGACTGAAGAAAATTGGGGTTTTGATTTACTAGTGAGAATTAAAATAGAATATACTCAAATAGATAAGATGTGTATTTTGAATACTAGATATTGTTATGAGTGGAGATAAAAAAAACTTTGGTCATTTAAAACTTGGAAATAGATATATTAACAGTTGAATTTGAACATTGATTTGCTTATAAGGGTTAAATGTAAAGGTAATTAAGATATATATAAGCTAAAATTTTATCGATGAATGTAATAAATATGTTCTTATTTAGCGGCAATAAAAAATACTAGCTTAAATATGAGATAGTAGATATTAAGAGAAGAAGAGAGGAAGTTTTAAATCAGGGCTTTTCAACCTTTTCACTGATTGTACCACTTTTAGGATATAGCAAGGTGTCAAAAACTTGATGACAAAAAAAAACCCTGTTCAAAGTTGCAATTGCACTGAAATGACATGACCATTTTTCACACTTATGACCATTGCAGCATGCCCAGGGTCATGTGATTTATATTTGGATGCTTGGCAACTGATTCATATTTATGATGGTCACAGTGTCCCAAGGTCATGTGATCCCCTTTTGCAACCTTTTGACAAGCAAAGTCAATGGCAGGGCTGCTGGTGGCCAAGTGCTAAGGCAGGACTTCCCTCCCTCCATCCCTCCCTCCTTCCTCTGTGCCTCACCTCCAGCCATTGCTGCCTTTTTTCATTCCTCTTGGAAGGCACCCTTCCCCCACTGCATTTCTTGCCTGTTTGCTGCTGCCAGCACAGGTGGCTGCCACAGCAGTTGTACATCGGCTCATAACCGGCCTGCTTGATCTCCTCTTCGCTCGCCCACCCTCCTCCTCCTCCTCCTCCTCCTTCTTTCCCTTTGGTGCAGCTAGAGCTGACTTCACCTCCTCCCAAGGCTGCTGCTTTTTTCTCTCTCTCCCTCTCTCACCCAAACTGCCTCCTTTTATAGCCTCTCCTGTCTCCGCCCCCCCTCCTCCTTTCTCATGGGGGAGGGTGAACCAGAAGTGAGCCTGGGGCCTTTGCCTCGCCCCAGCCACTCTGCAGCTCCAGAGGACTCTCTCACAGTCCTTGCCTGCGCTGGCTCTTTCCCTCCCCCGCTACACTAGGCGGGGTTAGGCAGGGCTGCGTACCACCTGCCACTCGTCAATGTATCACAAGTGGTACACATACCACCGGTTGAAAAGCTCTGTTTTAAATGTTGAAATAAGAGAAATTTTGGTTACTAAATTTAAGATATTTGGAAATTACCAAAAAATAAGAATATTATATTGTATTATTAATTGGTTGATGTAAGATGATGAGAATTCAAATAGATAAGACGTATATCCTGAACACTAGATTTTGTGATGAATTGTGATAAAGGGAATTGGGATTATTTAAAACTTGGAAATTATAAATACTAAACGCTAAATTTAAATATTAATGGGAAACTGAAAATTGGGAAAAACCAATCAGGACATTGATTGTCTAAAAAGATTGAATGTTAAAACAACTAGGATATGTATAAACAAAAATTATTGATAAATGTAAGAAAGTTATTTTTATTTAATCGATATAATAAGAATTGTATTAATTTAAATACGAGACAGTAAATACCAAGGGGAAAAGAGAGGAAATATTTAATGTAACAGTTTGAGATCTGTACTAAAGATATTTGTATGTTATTGAATTATTGACCAACTCAACTGCCACGTTGCTTTTCAAATATTTAAATGTGAAATTAGAAAATCAATAAAAAAAAAAAAAAAAAAAACCCCAAGAGAAAAGTCAAGGAAATGGTCGGTCCACTAAAGAGAGAAGATGGCAAGGGAGTAACAAGCAGTTAAGAGAAAGCAGAGCTGCTTAACTCATTCTTTGCATCAATCTTCACACAAAAAGAAACTAGCCCAACCTACCAAAAACATAACTGTAAAAGACAGATTAGAAATAAAAATTAAAATAAGCAAGGAAATGGTGAGAGAACATCTTGATGAATATAAATCATTGGAACCTGATGGATTATATCCCAGAGTTGTGAAGGAACTGGCAGATACTATCTCAGAACCATTGTACCATATCTTTCAAAAATCCTGGAACACTAGGGAACTACCTGAGGATTGGAAAAGAGTTTCCTTCAAAAAAGGAAAACAAAATAGACCGAGGAAACTACAGACCAATCAGCCTAACATCAGTACCTGGGGAAGACACTGGAAAAGATAATCCAGAAACAGATCTGCAAGCATCTAAAAACCAATAAAGTTATAACCAGAAGCCAGCATGGGTTTGTTAAAAACAGGTCATGCCAAACCAATCTTATTTCATTCTTTGACAAAGTGACTAAATTAGTAGACCAGCGAAATGCTCTGGAGATAGTATACTTAGATTTCAGCAAGGCATTCGACAAAGTAGATCACAGCTTACTTCTTGGTAAGCTAGAAAAGTGTGGGATAGATGACATCACTACCAGATGGATTTGTAACTGGCTGATAAACCGTGCTCAACAAGTAGTCCTAAATGGTACTACATCTACATGGAGGGAAGTAAGCCGTTGGGTACACAAGATTCTGTCTTAGGCCCAGTACTCTTCAATATCTTCATAAATGACTTAGATGAGGGAATAGAAGGGGAACTCATCAAATTTGCAGATGATACTAAGTTGGCAGGAATAGCTAACACCCTAGAATGATAAGCTCAAGATCCAGATGGATCTCGACAGACTTGACCACTGGGCTCTATCTAACAAAATGAAATTCAACAGAAAGTAAAGTCTTATACTTAGGCAAGAAAAACCAAAAGTACACATACAGATTAGATGAAACCTGGGTTAAGCAGTAACTGTGAGAGGGATTTTGGAGTTCTAGTGGACAATCAATTAAATATGAGCCAGCAGTGTGCAGCAGCAGCCAAAAAAGCATTAACTGAGGGATTGAATCAAGATCATGTGAGGTACTAGTGCTGCTCTATAAAGCCTTAGTAAGTCTACACCTAGAATACTATATCCAGTTTTGGTCACCACAATATAAAAAAGATGTTGAGACTCTAGAAAGTGCAGAGAAGAGTAACAAAAGTGATTAGGGGCCTGTAGACTAAAACATATGAAGAACGGTTGCAAGAACTGGGCATGGCTAGTCTAATGAAGAGAAGGATCAAGGGTGACATGATAGTAGTGTTCCAATATTTGAAGGGCTGTCACAGAGAGGAGGGGGACAACTTATTTTCCAAAGCACCTGAAGGCCACGCAAGGAACAATGGATGGAAACTGATCAAGGAGAGATTTAACCTAGAAATGAGAAATTTTCTGACGGTGAGAACAATCAACCAATGGAACAGCTTGCTTGCAGAAGTTGTGGGTGCTTCATCACTGGAGGCTTTCAAGAAGAGACTGGACAGCCACTTGTCAGAAATGGTATAGGCTTTTCTGCTTGAGCAGGGGGTTGGACAAGATGATCTACAAGGTCCCTTCTAACTCTGTTATTCTGTTATCATTCATTCATTGATTCTTTTTTTCTTCTTGTTTTTCCACACACATTCATCCTGCATTCAGCTGAGTTTTGTGTTTCTCTTGATATACAAATAGTCCCTAAGTTACAGCTGTTTATTCAGCCACTATTCAAAATTACAATAATGCTGAATGAATGGCACTTAGAACCAGTCCTTGGATTTCTAATCCTCACAGCATCCCCACAGTCAAGTGATTGTGATCTGGTACTTGATGCCCAGCTCACAATTACAATATCATAGTCAGCCATGATCATGCGATCATGATTTCCAGTGTTCCCTGCAGGCTTCCCACAAGTAATGTCATTGGGGAAACTGGCAGGAAGTTGGAGACTGCCATCATGCAGGATTATTGCTTATTAACTTGTGTGTCCTCACTTAACAGTGGTATCTGGGACTGCCAGAATAATTGCCGCTAAGTGATGCAGTCTTGTGATATGGTTTACAACCACATTGCTTAGCAATGGAAATTCCAGCTCCAAATGCTATTGTAACTTGTGGACTATTTGAACTCAATTCTCATTTCCACTTTACAAAGTGGGTGAAGTGCACACTTTGTACTTTTTGCTTCTCCCAGCAACAACAAATCTTTCTATTGGTATTAGCATATCTTAAAATTTCTCTGTATATTTTTCCATTTCCCCTTTAATTTTCAGATCCTTATTCTTCATGGTATATACTGTAAAATATTCACTCAAACACTTAGATTCTGAACCAATCATAGAGGTCATCTGCATAGAAAAATGCACAGACAATATCATTCCAATATCAATATGCAGCTAATGTCATTACAGGCAAATCCAAAATTATCTATATTTAGTAAATACTTTAGAATATTTCTCTTACTCTTATTTCATGATGTTGATATTTTCTCTCATTTAATTAGATGGGTAATTGTTTTGTTGTCATGCATTTGTACTTTAGAAATGTATACAAAGATCTGCGTCAGATTGAACTTGCCTGCGATTCTCAGGAAGATGTGGATAGCTGGAAGGCCTCCTTCCTTCGTGCTGGTGTTTATCCTGAGAAAGACCAAGTAAATATTGCTCAGATTTTCAGTTGAAAGGGAGGGAGGGAGGGAATTGCTAAAGAATTTCCTGTCAATTGTTACCGTTGTCTGGAAGTGCCTTATACCTAAAATCAAGAGTAGGCAATCTTTTTCATGCTGAGGGACACAATACAACAAGCTTACAGAGAGGGTGCAGTGCTATTGCTAAAGATGTTGAGAGGTTGGCCATTTTCAACCAACTTGTGTTTTTGAAAATTATGAAGGTGTTTTAAGATAAGGATTAGATACATTTTTCTTCACAGAAGCCCATTTTTCCTGTCTTTATTCTGTCATTTTCATGCCAAATTATGCAATTTTGAAAATCTGAAACATTAGATTTCAGTAACAATATCTTAAGTGATTTAAGTGCTCTCAGGAGGAGTCGGATACAGGCAGTCCTTGATTAACTACCCTAGTAGGGATCGGAATTTGCATCTCTAAGTGAAGCAGTTGTTAGGCAAAATATCATGTGACTGCACCACTTAGTGATGGCAGTTCCTGTATGATTGTTAAATGAGGATTGCATCTATTGTTAGGCAAGAACTTCATCTTCTCTGCCCTGCCAGCTTGCTTATGCTTCAGCCCCCCCACCCCACCCGCCTATCTCCCACCCCATTTGGCCACCCTGCACTTTGCTGTCCCTAGCTGACTTTTGCCATCTTCTTCCTCCAGCTGCTGACTAGGCATGCTGGGCTGAGGCAACTACTAGCTCTTCATGTGGCCTCATGAAGAGCCAACCAGGTTACTTTTTGCGTTTTGCAGTTGCTAAACTACTGATTTGTAGTCAGTATTCAAGAGTCAAAAATAATGACAAAGCAATATTCTTTTAAGACACTCCAGATATCCAGTCTTTATTGTCAGAAAAAAATAAATGAAATGTGAAGCATACATAGTTAACTTTTATTTTTCATATTCTTTCATAGTGTAGGAATCAAGGAGATAATCAGCTTGGGTTTGATGTATTCAGCATCATTTGCATGTATAAGAATTGTGTAGTTTTTCTAAACCTATATAGTCCCCTGCTGCTTTCTAATAATTTATAGACATTTTTTCATTTTATTAAATATTCTACTTATCTAGGTGAAGGTGAATGAGTAGACAAGATATAGCTTTTGCAAGAAAGGGTTATCTTGTAGAAAATGAATTTACAATAAGAGAATACATTTTAAGAGGAATAATAAGATGCAAAAGAAGTTAACTTTATGCAACAAGAAGATAAAGAATAATATTTGTACATTATCAGTTTTGTGCATTAGCGTAGTCTGCCATCTTAATTAGCCTTTCTGTAAGTTGTGCTGCAGACCTAAGCTCTTTTGAAAGAACTGTAGTTCTGATTCTGCTGTTAGATATTTTATATTGTAACAGTGTCCATTTTTCCTATACACAGGTAGAAAATGAAGATGGAGCTCAGGAAAATACCTTTTCCATGGATCCTCAACTGGAACGCCAAGTAGAAACTATCCGCAATCTTGTTGATTCATATGTTGGGATCATCAACAAATCTATCCGAGATCTTATGCCAAAGACAATAATGCACCTAATGATAAATAATGTAAGTATGGATTGATAATTTATTTTGCCAGGGTGGCAGAGGGATGAAACTAGATGTTATTCTGAGGCCAAAGAGATCATCCCTCATTCTCAAAATGGCAATTGTAAACCCCATAAATTATTAGTTTTTAAATAATAAAAGTTTCTGTTCCCTTCTGCAATCCTGATATTCTTGCAAGAGATTTAAGAGGAAAAGATATTGTAATGATTTGCCTTAGAATTTATACTTGAAGAGTATAAATTGGTGAAATGCTTTGCATTAAATAATAACTTCTGGTAATTAAGGAGACAGTATTGTAGAAGTAATGTGCAGGAGCAACATTTTTTATGGATTTTCTGTGGCACTTGGCTAAGATCATTTTACGGGGCCATATCTCTGGCACATTGCCTGAAAGATGCTTTAGGTTGATCAAATCAAATTGGAATCAATACATCAAAAGAGAATCCACATTGACTTAGGTTGGTACCAAATAATTTTTTGCAGGAAATCTGGAATTTATCTTGAGTAAACAAACAGACAACTTGGATTGAAAATTAATTTGAGCCAGTAGCCATCTTCTGCTGTTTGGGCACAAGTTTTAATTAAAACTATTCCAGCTTCACTCAGAGGAACACAGTGAGGAATCAGATTCCTTATAAAGTTTGATTATACCACTTATAATGGGTCTAGATTCTTACATGCACATATTGAAACTCATAGGACAGCTGTGATACTTCTTTGGCCTCAAATACTTTCAGTCCACCATGTATATAATTATCTCCCATTGTGTAAAAAATATTGGCAGCTATACTTAACTTGATTTTCCAACAAAAATTGCTCCACATTGTCAGGCACTCTGCTAAGAGACCAAAAATATAGGTTGTTTTTTTTTTAATGCAACCCTTTGCCATTAAAAGGTTGTCTGTTCCTGTTTTAAGCTTTAATTTGTTTTTTTTTATTTAATGTATTATGTGAATTCAGCCATTATGGTCTTTGTGTTTTCTAAACATAGTTATATGGACTCAAACAACTATATGATCTATGGAAATCTTTCCATAATGCAGTAAGTTGAGGCCAGAGCAGTCTTCTTCTGAATCATTGAGTGCAGCATCCCATCTGGGGGAAGTGACCTTTCCTCTCACTATTTCCAATGAATAGATAGCTAGGGTTGTGATCTAAACCAGCCTCTTGAAGTTACTCCACTTTTGATCTATCCAACCCAGACTATTGGAAAGCATTACATTTTCTATGCACCCAATATTACCTATCCCTCACAGACCAAGGATTTCATCCACTCGGAACTGCTGGCATACTTATACTCCTCTGCAGACCAAAACAGCTTGATGGAGGAGTCAGCAGACCAGGCACAGCGCAGGGATGACATGTTGCGAATGTACCATGCCCTGAAGGAAGCTTTGAATATAATTGGAGACATCACTACCAGTACAGTTTCCACCCCAGTTCCTCCTCCTGTGGATGATATGTGGCTGCAGGCAGGAAGCGGTGGGCATAGGTAAGTTGGTATATTAGTTAATTGGTTCTATTATGCTATTTGTTAAGAGGAAGGATGAAAATATTGGATGTCACAAAGCCAAAAGCCACAAATGACTGTCACAACTGAATGGGATTGGTCCATATTCTTGACTTGGCACTCTATAGTTGATTCATTCCTTCTAGAATGAATGTGTATTTGTTAGTCAGCTTCTAATTCTGTCATAATTTTGTTCATCAAAATTTTCAAATCAGATTTTTTTGTATAGTGGGTATTTTTTACCTAAAAGAATATTCTTGTATTGCTTTTGAAATAAACTCTTTACATATTGTTGTTGGCTGGTTTGTCTGAAAATGATTGATATTATTTGGAGTTCTGTTATCTTAAATTATATAACTTGTTCTATTTTAATGGGTCTTTTTTCTTTTCTTTACAGCCCAACATCTCAGCGCAGGCCTCCTTCTACTGCATTGCCCCCAGGAAGACCTCCAGCTGTGAGGGGCCCCATGCCTGGCCCTCCCTTGATTCCAGTGCCAGCAGCAGGTTCATCCTCTTTTGTGGCACCACCCATTCCTTCACGCCCTGTACCACAAAGTGCATTTATTACTAATAATGACCCTTTCTCAGCACCACCTCAAATTCCTTCACGGCCGGCACGTATTCCACCTGGTATACCTCCAGGTGTACCCAGGTAAGGGCCAATTCAGATTTCCCTCAGCTATTTTTTTAATTTGACCTGGACTATGGCATAATTCTGTGTCTTATGAAATAGTCACAGTTTTTGTCCCTGTATAAACTTATTAATTTTGAATAGATATAGAAGATACTTATTTAGATACTCTCTAAAAAATTAGAAACTAGCTTATGCAGAATCTTGGCATGGTGCAGCTTTTTTAGTGGTTGAAAGATCTGTGGGAAAAATTAGGTGTAAACTTTAAGAGCCTCCTTTCACATCCAGGGAGGTAATTTTTGTCAAACTTTTTTCCCAAAAATTGAAATGAAGGAGAAGGGAGGAAATGATTTTAGGCTGTCCAGAAGATAAGCAATAGTTCTATAACATTTGCACATAGCATAGGCATTCAGAAGAAGCAGGAAAATGGGCAGGAAGGCACTTATATCTTGGCAATGTCTGTCTAATTTCCACCTTCTATTTCTCTATTCATTTTCTCTGCAGCAGAAGACCCCCTGCAGCACCGAACCGGCCCACCATTATCAGACCAACTGAGCCCTCCTTGTTAGATTAACCATGATCACTATCCAGAGGGGAAGGCAATATTGCTTGTTAACTATGTTATGGAGAGAACTCATGCTTAATCTTTAGTGTAAAGAAGCTCTTTGTAACTGGTCAGTTATAACCAAGGCCCATTTTTCCCATTTCTCCTCCTCCCTTTTCCTTCCCACAGTAACACAACCATAGCCACAGACATCAAAGAATAGATGCTGTTGGTTGATTACCTATAAATAGCTCTGAGAAGCCAAGCATTCCTGTTCTATTTCTCTCTCTGTCCTTGGATCTTGGCTAGGAAAGGATTTGATGACCAGGGTCTTCCATTCTGGGAAGAGGGGGATTGATTTCTTCCTGGTTTTTCATGGTGGCCATACCAGGCCCATTCCACATGGGAACATGGAAGATTATGTTTTGTGGAATTGTTTTGCACTTTGTTGGAAATAGAGAAACAACCCCCTACTTGAGTGATTGTGACGAGAGTACCTACAAATGTGTAAAACTAGAGAGATTGTATTTCCACTAACACTTGTTAGAATTTCCTGCTATTAATGTTGATTGGATCTATTTTCCCTGCCACCCTTTAATTCCTTTGTTATAATATATATGAAATCTTCCTCTTAGACTTTTACCTTCTCACCATGGCATTTTAGTATAACATTGATCAATTTATTTCTATATAGCTCTGAAAAATAATGAAACTGCAAATAAAAAATGGCTAATAAATCCAATTTATAAAACTGGAGCAATATTTTATCAAACAGAATAATTGGAAAGTAGAATGCACCAAGTTGTTTTTGAGTCTCAGGTATAGTGCTGACTTTTATGCCATGCTATCCTTTGCACAACCACTGATTATACAGTACTTCAATGGAAGTGGCAAACTTAGATTGCCAGGTACAACCTGGGATGAACTTGATGTAATACTAGAAAAGACCAATGGCTAAATGCAGGGGATGATTTAATCATTTTCATATAAAATTGGCCAGGATAAATTAGTCAACCTCCAATAGAGAAGTGGTAGGAAGAGGCAGTACTTAAAAAAACTGTGATCTTTTGCAGAGATTACTACTATAGAGACTTTCTTATTTTCTTATGCAGATTTCTTTGTCCTTCAGTTCAACTGAACTATATTTGCTTCTAGATTGAGGCAGATTCTTTATGGCAAACACTATTCCAAGATAGATTAAAGTTCTCTCTGCCCCACAGGAACTAATATAGGAGTCTATGTTCTCTGAAAAGCTTTTTTTATGTTGGCTACTCCATCTTTAGAACCATTATTATTCCAAGAGTTTGTGGAGCAAAACTGGAGACTCATAAAGTAATCTGCCCTCTCTGGGCTGTGATTGTATATACTTCTTCATAAATCAGACTGTATTGGTACTTCTTTGATTCTAGTATTTTTTAAAAGAAGACCCAAGTTGCCCCCAGCCTGCTCTCACTTACATAAATGTATCAGGGATATCTGTGCCCTTCCTGATAAGATAAGATATATGGAACAGATACCATCTGCCTTAATGCTTCCTTCCAGTGACCTCTCTCTTTTTATGTGATCTGAAACAGAAATTGCTTGCCTCATGTCTTAATTCCAGAGTGCTAACTTTGTGCCTTTATTATTGCTTAAATTCTATGTCATTTGCTCGAATAACCAGCACTGCCTTTCTGTAAATGTCCCTCTATTGCCAAAGTCATTACCAAGGGCTTTGAACCTCTTTTGCAATATATTTCTCCAAAAACAAGTGCTTGCCATGTAGCATGGACTTCTCTGTTTTGTTGTCTCTTGATTCTTTGTTACCATGTGTGAAGGGGTTATTATATCTTCTCTCCATCTTTAAAATAAAAAAGCTCCCAGCAGTTTGAGATAAGTGCCTCCATTATGTATCCAATTAATAAACTAAAATAAAGGGAAATTCTGCTGGTGGAAGGTCTCTACCAATTTGTGGTGTTGACTTTTTATGCATTTTTTATTCTATTAGTTCTGAACATATCTTTACTTAAGAACTATTGGGCTTCGAATGAATAGAAAAATGTAAGTTCATGTTTCTATTAACTAACATGTCCAAATAGCAATAGTCTGAGTAATAACTGATTTCTTGAGCCACTTGATATTATTTCTGACTTGGAGGTTAGTAGTATCCAATCTAGTAAAAGCAACTGAATTTACAAATTTCAAAATTAATGGCATTAATGCAGCTAACATCTTTATCCTACCTTTTTTATGGATGTTTACAAGTATTCATCATCTCACAATTAAAAGTGTACTTTAAAAGTGCTTTTTGTAGGATCAAGTGGGACAAATAGAACTGGTCCACCTTGCATTGCAGAACTTGACCTGTCTCTGTAGCAGGAAGACCATTTAATATTGAGAGGCATTAGTTGCTTCTCTCAAAGGAGATTGCCATTTAGTTTTGCAGACATAGGAGACCTTTCAACATGTAGCAATAAATTAATTCAATTGCTCATACAGAAGGATACATAAAATATCTTTAGGTTACCTAGCTTTATGGTTATAGTTTCATATATTTTATGCCTATAATAATCATGAAAAATAGCAGATTTCAGACACATATTTTCTAATTTTTAGTAACATTCTAATTATGATGTTAAATTTAACCTTTACAAATACATAAAGTGAACAGAGTAACAGGGAAAGAAAGGTTTTCCAATCCAATCTTATATCCCAAATTAATACATTTTGCCCAATATGTCATTGTTATTTCTTCATGCATTTTTTACTAAAGTATTTCAGCCCTTACACACTTTTCATTGTATTATGTCTGTGTATATCATTGTCCCAACCTGTTAAATGTCACATCCAATGACATGTTGTTATGAATGTTTTAGATTTCATTTTGATGGCAATTTACATCTTTGCTTTTTAAAATGTAGGTTTTTCTTATGCTTAAAATGTGTAATACATACAAGTCCTGGAATAAAACACTGACTTCCACCCATGACTAATTAGTTTAATAGATAATAGGTCTCCTTAAGGGTAACCTTGGTTAATCCATACATTAGTTATGATTAATAATTTCTCCTTCCCCAAATACTTCTAACATTGTTGCAGGTCTTTCCAAAATATACATAAAATTGGACCTGTCAATTACATCTCTAACCATTTGTGTTATAATTGGAATGTTTACTTGATTATTTAAACTGATGTAAAAAAAAATTAAATGGTTGTTCCCAGTTATTTGGACAAGAGATTTTAAAGTGTTCATTTTCAACACTTCTAAAAACAGGCTACTTTGTATATTTTACTCTTTATTTGAGAGTTAAAAGGAAGCATTCTAAAATGAAATTGCATTATTTAAAAACTGAAAATTAAATCCAGTAATACAATATTTTGCAGTGCTTTTCTTTAAAATGTCTAGACTGAAATGCAGTTTAAACTTTTTAAAAAGTATCTGTTGGACTTGTCCCAACTTGGTCATTTAGAAAGAAAGAGCCTTTTGATTGCATTCGTAGTGAAAGGATACTTTTACTAAAGCCATGTGGTTACAAGATAGGAAAAAGCCAGATCTGA
The DNA here is from genome assembly GCF_001527695.2 of Protobothrops mucrosquamatus. Classification (NCBI taxonomy): domain Eukaryota; kingdom Metazoa; phylum Chordata; class Lepidosauria; order Squamata; family Viperidae; genus Protobothrops; species Protobothrops mucrosquamatus. The sequence continues at coordinate 1,106,130 of NW_015386291.1, forward strand.
AGTTTGCATGTGAAAACTGCCTACTTAATTTCCTCTTTCCCAGGCCTTCACCCCACCCATTATCTCCCTAGTATCCAATTGTATTTAAATAAATTGTTCTGGTAACAGTTCTGCTGTTTGGCGGGCTTGGTGATGGATCACATTCCATTCCCATGCTTGTTGCCTTAGGGTTGGCCAGCTGCTGTCTCTGACAGGCACTCGGAGTAGTTTCAGTTTCTGGTCTTCTCAATTCAATTCAATTTCAATTTATTTGATTTATATACCGCCCTTCTCCCTTGCGGGACTCAGGGCGGTGAACAGGCACATTAATAAAACAGCGATACCATAATATTTTAAAATATTAAAAGCTAATTAAATTATTTGTCCTGTCCTAAAACCCACTATACTAATATAAAATTAGACCCAATTTAAAATTTTAAAATTTCGGATTTATGCCAGACCGGCCTCTTGGAACAGATAGGTCTTTAGGGCTCAGCGGAAGAGGCGTATGTCCCCCATTGTACGGAGGTCAGGGGGCAGCTCATTCCATAGGGTAGGAGCTGCCACAGAGAAGGCTCTCCCCCTGGGGGTCACCAGCCGGCATTGTCCGGCCGACGGCACCCTGAGGAGGCCTAATCTGTGGGAG
>NW_015386291.1:1107927-1113816 GCF_001527695.2 Protobothrops mucrosquamatus
CAACGCCACTAGGTAAGTCCTTAAATGTGACCTTACCCGTGTCCGGTCGGTCTCGGAGCGGGTAGTCCTCCAAACACCCTCTAGGCATCTCCTCTGGCGCTTCATCCCCCTGAGCTCTCCGGAAAACCAGGGAGCCCAGGTGGTCCGGCGACGGGGGAGAGGCCGCAGTGGCACGACCCGGTCTAAGGCCCCACCGGCCGCCCTATTCCAGGCGGCCACCAGGTCCCCCGCTGAGCCGTGGGTCGGAGTCACAGGTATTGGCCCAAGCTCCATCTGGAATCTCTCAGGATCCATCAGGCGCCTGGGGCGGAACCATCTTATTTCTCCTGGGTCCGCCTCCCCGCGGTGGGGTGTAGCAGTTGGGAAGGCCACCCTCTGTTGGCTCTCTCCCTTCCCTCAGGGTTCATGGCAGTCTGGCATCAGCAAAGCAGCAATGGTGCAAAAGACTAATCCTAGGAAAGAGAGAAAGAGACAAAATAAGCAGTTAATGAGCTATTTCAATGGGGTTTATTGGGATATTTGCCATGGAATTTTCGAAGAAGATGTGCTGTCAGGACTTCAATACCTCATCCCAAGAAAGTAGAACTCGTGGAAGCGGTTTCTTCCAAAAGGAGCTTTTATTAGGAGAAGCCGATAGCAGGCATAATAGACAGGATCTGAGGGTTTCCTGCCAGATCGATAGATAAAAAGTATCCCCAAGCATAACCCCACCCCATAGTTCATCTGGTCAGTTCAAACAGGCCAATCCCAAGATGTTAGGTTTGTTGTGGGAAAAAGGAGATAACATCAGGCCGTCTCCAGACTGCAGCGATGTTTAGGCGGCGCTTCGCACCTTCCCTTGTGAACGTGGAGATAAAACAGTTGCCGGAGGTACATTCCATTCTCCTCCCCCCTTTCTAGCTGACAACAGGGGAGAGAAAGTTCACAGAGGAAGAAATGCAGGGACAGCACATTGTAGTGATAGAGGAAACAAGGCAATAACCCTCAAGCGCTTCCCCCCTCCCCTCCAGGAGTATGGCAGAACCCAGGGAGAGAAGAGAATGCAATTTGGGTTTAGAGAGAAAGAAAAGGCCCTTTAAAATATGGGCTCTGACAGGTGGGGCTTGCATATGTTGCACATCAACCCACTCATTTTAGAGGGAGGAAAGTCCTTCCATAGGATTAAGTATTGGAGTTTGCCCCTTAAAAAGCGGGAATCAAGAATGTCTTTGATCTCAATGTGTTCGCCTTCAATGAGTGTTGGTGTTGGAGGTAAGTTCATAGCGGGATGCAAAGGATGTGGCTGCTGACTTTAATAGGCTGCAGTGGAAAATTGAATGGATGTGCCTGAGATTTTTTGGCAGTGTTAATTGAACTGTGATTGGATTAATAACTCAGACAATGGGGAATGCATGATAGCGGGAGGATGGGGCCCGTGCCAGGCCAGGCCCTGCAGCCCCAGGGCGGCCATGGTAGGTGGTGGGCAGGGCGTTGAGGTGGGGGCTGGCAGGCCGACCAAAGCAGCAGGTGGAGCCCAGAGGCTCGGGAATGGAGTGTGCTGAAGTGGGTGGTCGGGCCATTGGCAAGAGCAATGCAGTTGAGCGGAAAGCAGCCTCAAAGGATTTCTTTCCTTACCTGCCCCACTTGTTCTGAGGCCCCTTTCTGCTCAGATGTGTTGGTCTTACGACCGCCCACTTCAGCACCCTCTTTCCCTGAGCCTCCACACTCCACCTGCTGCTTTGGTGGCTCTGTAGGCAGAGCTGCGAAGTTCTCTTCTCTGTCAGAGAAGAGAACTTTTCAGCTCTGCCTACAGAGCCACCAAAGCTGTAGTTCGGGTCCTCAAATTACGGCCTGATCTGTCTTTTTATCCGGCCTGCCTCAACCTCCCAAGCAAGCCGTCCAATCGCGAGGAGAGGGTGGGTGGATGGTGGCGAGACCCCCAGCCAGTAGTGGGACGGCGAATTGGTGGGAGATTTTTTTCCCAGTTTCTCCCTTGCACGCCCAGGGGCGCACTTGCATTTTGGCCACACCTCCTTCCTTTCCTCCTCTTGCCTATTCGCGTTTTTACCTCAGGGCCGGGCTGAGAGGTTTAGGCCTCGCTTGCAGCCTTGGCCTCGCTTAGGGCAGCCAAGCCTAGTGATGACAATGCCACTGCTGCTGCTGCTTCTGAGGCGGGTCCCTCGCTAGGCGCTATGGAATGTGAGCCCCAGCCTCTGCCACTGCTGCTGCTGCTGCCATGCATGGCGAAGGGCGAGTTATTTGTGGGGGCGGCCAGGGTGAACAAGAAAAAAGGAGAACTTGCTCCTGGAAGGTTATTTCGGGGTTGTGAGGGGTTGTGTGGAGCTGAGGCGATGAAAGTTCGGGGGAGCCGCCAGGAGGGAGGATGCGGTCGCCCTTTGGAGGAGCATCCCGATCCACAAAGGAGGGTGGTGGTGCCACATCCAGGTGAAGCCCCGAGAGGTAGGCAAAGCTGGGGATGGTGAAGCAGCTCGGAGGAAATGGGAGTGCCGGTGCTGGTGGTTGAGAGAAACTTCATTGGCCTTTAGGGTCCAGGAAATGGTGGAGGAAGGATGGGGGCATTGGAATGTGCCCCATGGGAAAGAGGAATGAGGTCCTGCCAGGCAGGTTCTTCTGCACTGAGACGGTCCGGAATGCCAATCAAGGAGACTATTTCTGGCTAAGAGTTAAAATGAAGGGTCCTTGGGGGGGATGCCTCTGAGGATGGTGGTTTTCTTGCAGACGTTTCAGGATCCAAAGTGGGATAATAAGTGAACTAATGATGTTACCTAGTGTGGGTCATGAGATGTCTACAAAAAAGCCATAAAGCTCAGAAAGAACCAAGGAGCCCACAACTGCCCTCCTCCTCCTCTTCTTTTCTTCTCCTCCACTCCACAAACCCCATTCTCTTCTGGCACTGCTGATGTTACCTAGTTTGGGTCATGATACAAGAAATGCTGAATGGTGCCCTCTCCCTCTCCCTCGCCTCATCTCACCCTGTAGGACAAGCCTCCTACCCACCGTCCCACCCACCAGAGACCTCCTGGATCTCCCCCAACCATGCCCGGTCCCCACAGGCGTCTCTCTCCACGAGCAACATTGAGGTGGCCACGCTCACTCTGGCCACGCCCACCCAATCTGCCATGTCTACTGCAGCCACGCCCACCTGGTGGCAATGCCTACCCAATGGGCCACGCGTACCCAGTGAGCCATGCCTACCCAGTGGGCCACGCCCACCTGGCACCCGACAATAAGTAAGTGGGGTTTGGGTTGCAGTTAGGGCACTCGGTCTCTAAAAGATTTGCCATCACTGGCCTAGATCACCGTGTTCCCAGAGCTTTCTGGTAGCTCAACAATGAAATCCATGGAGATTTCTTCCAGGGCATGGAGACAACCGGCTGCAGTAACCCTGGTGACTTACCAGGGCAGCCTTTCACTGCTGCACACACTGGGCAGCCAGAAACATATTGCTCTATGTCCTTCATGTGGGGCCACCAGAATTGATGTTTTATTAAATGGAGGGTTTTGATAAACCTGAAATGCCCCACAAACTTTGAGTCGTTGCTTTGCTGTAGGATGGGTAGCCATTGGCTTTCAGGCACATAGAGTCAATTTCTCACCCAAGCGAGGCCATTATGTAGTCTAATTGATGGTGGGTGAACCAAATCATCCCCGGTTAAAAATATTTTCAATACCTGTACGAGATCATTAGTCACTTGAGGCACCATCTTGGTCTGTGATCTCATGAGCAGGGCTGCCAGCTGGATGGAGGGAATGATTGAGTTAACAACATCCTCTTTGGTGCTGTTGTACTATGTTAGCCTGGAGAGGGCATCCACCAAGAAATTCATTCTCCCAGGTAAAGAGTGTAGGGTGAAATTAAAGCAATTAAAATACTGCGCTCACCGTACTTGTTTTGGAGATAGCTTTCGAGGTGTTTTTAATGCCTCTAGGTTCTTGTGGTCCATGCATGCCTTGAAAGGTGTCAGAATCCAAATATATTCCATCTCTAGTTATCAACTATGAAAAACCACATTTCTGCCTGCTCTGGATTCTGTCATACGATGAAGGGAAGGGGGTGAACAAAGGGGCTTTATGGCCCTCACTTCCTTCAGCCTACTTCAAAGGGACTGGATGTGGATATCACCGAAAGGACTAACAATAACAATGGGGGTCATTAGCTTTCATGTAATCCTTTCTGAAGTCTCCTCCCGGCAATGAGGAAAAGGGGATGAGAATGTAATGCCTGGGATTGTCGCTGGGAGAAGGGGGTGATGGGGTGTGGCTAATGGGGGATCCCTTAAAACCTTGAATGGGAGAGCTTGGACCCAAGTCCTGTCTAGTACGCTTGCATCCAGCTTCTCTTAATAAAGATGCCTGTTGGAAGAAATATTCCAGGAGTTCTGCCTTCTTAAGATGCAAAGTGGGGTGGGTCCTTACATTAGACAGGACTTGCAAAATTAGTCCACCTGGAAGGAAGACCCGTGCCGGGGGACTTTGCAAAAATTACCATGTCAGACAGTGGAGCAAGGAAGGGAGAAAACTTTCCAGAAAGGGAGCCGCTGCCCCGGCTGAAACCCTGCCAGCTGTCGGGATCCGAGAAGTCAGAATCCTCAGGAGAAGAGGTGGTGGAGACACGGGACCACAAACCTCGGAGGTCAATGGACGTTGGAAAGAAAGGCGAGTGGGGAAAGAAATCAAGAAAGGTGACTCTGAGACGAGGGCCCAAACGACCAGAATGGAAGCAGGAGATGGAGAAATCCCTGCACGCAAGTGAAGAGGAAGGGAGCTGGGCACCGTACTCGGGCTGGATCCTAGAGAAAGCAATCGACCTAATGAAGCGAACTCTCAGCTCCCTAGGAGAGGAGAATCCTGAGCCCTACACCCGCCCCAGCTCCTGGAGCCGCAAAGGGAGAGACAACGAAGGGGAAGTGGAACCTGCAGCCCCGGGGACATCTGCTGATCCAGTAGTCCCCACTCTCCGCCAAACCACAGATGGAAATCTGAATGGAAGAGACTACCACCGACAACGAAGGCACCGATCCATTCAAAGATGTCCGCCGCTGGAGGTGAAATTCAAAGGGGAGCCAACACGCTTGGGATTTTTCCTAACCCAAGTCCTCAGCTACATGGAGGAATACGGGCAGGACATCCCCAGCGACAAAGCCCGTATCCGGATTGTGCAATCTGCCTTAGACGGGCCGGCCGCAGATTGGTTGGTGAACTTGCACGACTCCAATGCCCCAGAGCTCAACGACTTCAATCGTTTTATGTCCTCCCTGAGAAGACGATTTGAGGACCCCCTGGCTGATCGCAAAGCCCGCGAAAGGATAAAAACGATGAGGCAAGGCAAACGCACGGTAGCCGAATATACACAAGAATTCCAGGCCATTGCCAGCAAACTGAACTGGCCAGAAGACATCCTCCTTAGCCATTTCAAAGACGGACTAAATTATGACCTATATGATGCTTGCCTGCCCCGAGGGGACCCACACCAACTTGAGGAATGGTACGTCTTGGCAGAGGAAGCAGAGATCGACATATTGAAGAGGCACCGCTGAGGAAAACAATGGAGCCGCTCACCGCCTGAGCTGACACGCGAACCAGTGAAACCATTGGCCACGGCCAAGAAGCAACGAGGGTGTTTCAAGTGCGGGAAAGAAGGGCACCAAGCTGTAGAATGCCGCTCAAGAGCCACCCAACACAACCCAAACATCACCGGCCAGTAACTCCGGAAAGCCTCCAGCTAAGCCAAAAGAACCTGCCATGAGAATGATGGAAGCTGTGGAATCCCCCACCTCTGCTCAGCAGGGGGAAAGAACCCCAGCCTACACCGCAGGGCCGGTGGACGCCTCAGATGACAGCTCGGAGGGCGAACCCCTGGTAAGTGGACGCATCGCACCCATCCTCAAG
>NW_015386291.1:1114665-1115918 GCF_001527695.2 Protobothrops mucrosquamatus
CAGAGAAGGTCAGGGCAGTATTAGACTGGGCACCACCCCGCACAAGAAAGCAACTACAAAGTTTCCTGGGCTTTGCAAACTTTTACCGTCAATTCATCCCCTCATTTGCTCAGATAGCCCTGCCCCTCACTAACTTACTAAAAACAAAGGGAGCATCCTCAGTAAAACCTAACCAGTCACTAACATGGACAATGGAGTTTAAAGATTAAAGAGACTTTTTTCTGCCGAACCAGTACTGAGGCACCCAGACATGGATAAGCCCTTCGTAATACAAGCGGATGCAAGCGATGTGGCAGTGGGGGCTGTACTATTACAAGAAAACAATGACAGGGTATTGCAACCCTGTGCATATACATCCAAGAAACTCACAGAAACAGAACAGCGCTGGCCCGTATGGGAGAAAGAGGCATACGGGATACGTTGGTCATTACTCACGTGGCGCCAGTTCCTAGAAGGCAACAAAATTCCCTTCCAGGTGTGGACTGATCACAAGAATTTGGAAGCCCTGAAAACACCCAGGAAGCTCAATCCCAAACAAGCCCGCTGGTCCCAGCATTTCCACCAGTTCCAATTTAAGCTCAAACATTTGCCCCAATATAACAGCATGCGAACCACAGACTCTAAACCGATGATGGCAGAATCACAACTGGCAGCACCAGTAACCACCAGAGCCCAAGCTAAGTTAAAACCACAATTGAGCAGCCAAACTGGAATTGAATTCCAGAAAAGTTTGGAAACAGATGAATGGTTCCTGAAAAACAAACATGTGTGCACAATGAGAGATGGGTTGCCTTGGGTAGGGGAAAAGTTATATATACCAACAACCCAAAGAGTCACATTCATGCAACTTTGCCATGACACAAAATCAGCAGGGCATTTTGGATTTGTAAAAACATTACACTTAACTAAATGGCAATTTTGGTCGCCATCCATAAAAAAGGACATAGAAAGTTATGTGGCCAGCTGCCCAAAGTGTGCAATGGCAAAGAGGTTGCAAGGGAAATCGCCCGGACTGTTACAAACAGTGGCAAATCCTTCAGCCCCATGGAGGGAAATAGCCATGGATTTTATAGTGGAATTACCAGAAAGCAATGGGAATACTGTTGTCTGGACCAGTGGTTCTCAACCTTTTTAATGCCACGACCCCAACCGGTCGTAAGTCGAGGACTAAACCGTCGTAAGTCGAGGACTACCGAACCGGTCGTAAGTCGAGGACTTTCCCTGCCTGGGAGTGCCACACATGCGTGGTTCCG
>NW_015386291.1:1116249-1144017 GCF_001527695.2 Protobothrops mucrosquamatus
AGAATCCAAATATATTCCATCTCTAGTTATCAACTATGAAAAACCGCATTTCTGCCTGCTCTGGATTCTGTCATACGATGAAGGGAAGGGGGTGAACAAAGGGGCTTTATGGCCCTCACTTCCTTCAGCCTACTTCAAAGGGACTGGATGTGGATATCACCAAAAGGACTAACAATAACAATGGGGGTCATTAGCTTTCCTGTAATCCTTTCTGAAGTCTCCCGGCAGTGAGGAAAAGGGGGTGAGAATGTAATGCCTGGGATTGTCGCTGGGAGAAGGGGGTGATGGGGTGTGGCTAATGGGGGATCCCTTAAAACCTTGAATGGGAGAGCTTGGACCCAAGTCCTGTCTAGAACGCCTGCATCCAGCTTCTCTTAATAAAGATGCCTGTTGGAAGAAATATTCCAGGATTTCTGCAAGCCCGCTGGTCCCAGCATTTCCACCAGTTCCAATTTAAGCTCAAACATTTGCCGGGGAGAAAGAACTTCCTGGCAGATGCACTATCTCGCATGCCCCAATATAACAGCACGCGAACCACAGACTCTAAACCGATGATGGCAGTATCACAACTGGCAGCACCAGTAACCACCAGAGCCCAAGCTAAGTTAAAACCACAACTGAGCAGCCAAACTGGAATTGAATTCCGGAAAAGTTTGGAAACAGATGAATGGTTCCTGAAAAACAAACGTGTTCACAATGAGAGACGGGTTGCCTTGGGTGGGGGAAAAGTTATATAAACCATTCATGCAACTTTGCCATTGCACCACATAGGCTTTTCCCAGACTGCCCACCTGTTCTCTACATCCAAGAGCTTTTGAGAGGTGAAGGCACAGGGCTGCAGGGTCCCTTCTTTATTTTTCTGAATGAGAACAGCCCTCACTGCTACATCACTGGCATCAGCCTGGATGGCAAAAGGTGCATTGAGGTCCAGGTGCTTAAGGATGTAAACAAGCATTTAAGCTTCTTGAAAACTGCTTGGCATTACATAGACGTTTAAGTGGTTGATTTGGTTTAGATTTCCCCTCCCCTTTTGTTTTCAGGAGATTGGTGATTGGGAGGACTATCAGGGCAAAGGATGGGATAAACTGTCAGTAAAAGCGAAGCCGAGGAAGCTCTGCAGTTGCTTCCGAGTGCATGGGATTTCTATTTTTAGTATAGCTCTCACTTTCTCAGGGTCCATTTCTACTACTGTGAAATTCGGTACTGAAATTGTTATGACCCAGGTGGGCAAGACTAGGCCTCCAGAGAGTTTTTTATTTCTCTTGGGAAAGGTTAAACAAATGGCCCTCCACCGACCAGTCAGGCTTCACCCTCAGTCCCCCAAACAACAGCCCATAGATTACCAGGCAAGTCCACAAGGCAAAAATCTAGGCATAAGACAAGGGCAGTCCTCAAAATAAGGAAAAGGTCCAAGACAAGAAACAGTTTCCAAAGGGCACAGTGAAGCAAAAGACAAATGCAGTTAACAAAATACGGGCAAAGTCCAAACCAAAAGGCAAAGAGTACTTCTCAAAGCAAGACGGGGTCCAAGGCAAGGCAGGTCTGAAGGTAGAATCTTCAGGGCAAGGGCAAGACAAGAACAGTTCTCAAAGCAAGGCAAAAGCAGTCCTTGAAGCAAGGCAGAAGATCTGAGTCAAAGCCAGGGGAATGTAATCTGAAAACAAACACTTGTTCCTGGCAAAAGCCTCTCCTCGTGGCATCTCCTTAAATGCTACTCTCTGGGTAAACCTCGTGAGGACGAGCAGGGTGCCCTCCTCCTTAGTAGTTGGTTCGCCCTGCGCTGACTCTGCCTCTTCTCCATTCTCTGTGCTCAGGGATTGGGTAGGGGAGGCATTTGCTCGTCTTCGGAGCTCCTCTGCTCTGTTGCCTGCCCTTTCCATTTCCTCCCCCCTTCCTCGGTCAGCCTGCACCCTCTCTTCCTCTCTGCCTATTCTTCCAAGGCCCGAGGGACCCAGGACTGCCTCGTCCTCTTCCCCAGGTCATTCCTCATGGGTCATAGGGACTGTGCCATACTCCTCCATCGGCCCCAGCTCCAACTCCTCCTTAATTGGCCTCGGCTCCAACTCCTCCTTTGTATAAGTGTTTATGCAAAACCTTGTGTCAAGGTTCCGACTGACAAACCTTAACCTTAATCAGTTGCATTGCATGAATACGGCAGGAATCCTCTGTATTCAATGTGGGAGGACTCGGAATTGAAAGCATTCTAGGGGGCAATTAAACACAGTCTTCCATTCATTCCCCTCTGATGTGCACCCAATAATAGGCTTCTCTCCAGCTTAGTAAATATTTTCCCCTTCGCTAGATGGCTAAATATCCTTCATTAATGATAAGGGATATACATTTCCACACAGATCACATTGAGCCTGCAATAGTCCATGCATAGACACAGGGAGCTGTCTTTGTTTTTCTGGAACAGCACAGGTGACTCCAGGCGCAACTTTATGGGCTGAATAAAATCCCTGCCTAATTTTTTATCCATGAATGCTTTCTTGGTGTCATGAAATAGCGCTTTGATTTGGGCAATTTGACCCCAGGTAGAATTTCAATGGTGCAATCTGTGGACCTGTGGGATGGAAGCACATCCGAGTCCTGTTCACTGAAGACTTCTATCAAGTCCCAATACTCTCTTGGGATTTGAGAAGTGAGATTTTCACGTTCACAGGCTGCTTTCCCCTTTCACTTTCCTAATTGGCAGCCTGTGGCATCATGAGCTTGATTTTATTGTGACTTTCTCCCCACCCCGGATTTTCACTATTTTCCTCCTCCAGTCTAGCAAGGGGTTCCATTTCTCTAATACCATGGATCTGTCCATACCAGCTCTGGAGAGTCCTTGGCATTCCCCTGGATGGACAAGTGTAGAACAATTCATTGGTCAATCCCTCTTGGAAGCACTTGATTAGCATATCCTTGGGCCAATCTTCCAGTTTGCTGGCCAAGCTTCGGAACTCTTTAATGTAGGCTGTGACAGGCCGCTTTCCTTGTCTGAAGGTTTTAATCCTGATCTGGACCTCCTGGTTGGCGAATGGATCTTCAAACTGCTTCCTTAAGGCAGCCATAAATCTGTCAAACTGGTGCAATTCCACTCTGTGGCTTCTCCCTTGAAGGCCATGGTGACGCAGCATGGTGGCCAGGTTGTTCGGTAGGTCTACCCCATACTCTTCCATGGAATTCCACACCTGGATGAGGAAGAAGGCCAGCTATTTCACATCCCTATAGAAATTCACACTTAGCATTGGGCGACAATAATCCCCTCTCCCCAGGAAAGCGGATTGGGTCAGTGGCAGAACTGGACGGGCAACAGCTGGCTGGGCTGCTACCATCCTGTCTACTGTGGTGGATCTGGCCGCTCCTAGAGGTCTTGAGCTCTCAGTTTGTCAAAGGTCTCCCTCAGAAAATCCAGCACTGCTACATGGCAATTTGGTTTGTCTGGCATGGGGTCATATGCCTCTATGGAGCTTGGGATCAGCTCCCTCAACTAAGAGTTACTCTGGAGGGACACTTATCTCATTCTTCCAATATCCTGACTCTGGTCGATCACCAGGCTTTTGGTCAAGTGCTTGCTTCTAGGGGGCTCTCCACTTCTAACCCTCACTGTCCCTTGGTTTGGAAACTGCCGCTCTCCCAGGCCTCCACCTCCTCCTTTGTGGTCTGACATCTCTTGCAGGATTGCTGCAGTAGAAGTAATTCTCCGGGTGGATCATTGCTGCAGATCTGGCTTAAGGTATACTTTTACTAAAGCAGTGATGGCAACCCTTTTAGAGACCGAGTGCCCAAACTGCAACCCAAAACCCACTTATGCATCGTCGGGTGCCAGGTGAGTGTGGCCCATTGGGTGGATGTGGCCCATTGGGTGGGCGTGGCTGCAGTGGTAACGGCAGACTGGGTGGGACTAAAAAGTTCAATCAATCAATTCCAATTTTGCAAGATTTTTTTTTCCCGCGAGAAGTTGAAATTGACTGATTGAACCTTTTTTTTTGTACACGGCAGCGGAGGCCTAAAGCGAAAAGGTTTTATAAAACCCAGCTGAAGGCCTAGGACTGGGGCGACGGCGCGCGTGCCCACAGAGAGGGCTCTGAGTACCGCCTCTGGCACCGTGCCATAGGTTCGCCACCACTGTACTAAAGCAAAGTGGCTACAAGATAGGAAATAAACAGATCTGAGGTTTGCACGTGAAAACCGCCTACTTTCCCTTTTTTCAGGGCCTTTCCCATTAGCTCCCTGGTGTCCAATTGGATTCAAACAAATTGTTTTGGTAACAGTTCTGCTGCTTGGCAGGCTCAGTGATGGCTCACATTCCATTCCCATGCTCAGCTGATGTCTCAGGCAGACACTTGGAGTAGTTGTGGTTTCTTATCTTCCCCCACTGTCTGTTAGCTCCTTCCCCCACCCCAGGGTTCATGTCATTCTGGCATCAGAAAAGCAGGGATAGTGCAAAGCAGAATGACAGCACTGACACCTTCCATATGATTTATAGATACCTTCAAGCTCATATTAGTTAACAGATCTTAATGTAATCATTTGCTCCTACATATAATTAATTATAATATAGTTAATATAGAATTCAGCACTAAGCTTCACTTTTGAGAAAGACATCGAATTTGAAAAAAGATTTTTCTCCCTGGCCTGGAGATACAGGAAAACAAGGGTTTTTCAGGATTTGCTCTTTGTCTGAGGAGTTAGTACAAGGCATAACATAATTGCTACATGATAATTATGAATTATAATTGTAACAATACAATTGATTATAATTATCATATTATACTGCAAGCAAGTGCCCACCCATCCCCACCTGCCACCACCACAGCTCTCTGCCTTCTACCACCCGATTATCCCTACCACCAGCATCACACCTGCAATGGAACCATGTCATCCCACACCTCCATGGTGGGTACAGTCCTGCAGACACTTGCCCGACCATGCCATGTCTGCCGCTGTTCTCTGCCTCCCCTCCTGAGGATCTCCTGCCAACACCACAGCTCCTTCTTTGGAGAGGCACACACCACAGATCTTCATGCAAGTGTCTGCCCATGCTACCCCTGCTGATATCGCTCTCTGCCATCCCCCATCCAAGCATTCCCTATTGTCAGTGCCACTCCAACAGATCTGTTACCGCACTTCTCCCTGGAGGCCATGGTCCTGCAGGGAATTTAACCGCCCACACCACACCTGCCAGTGCTCTCTTCCGCCCCCCCCCATGCATGCAGTGTGCATGAAGCCACACATCCATGAAGGCTACAATTTTGCGGGCAAGTGCCTGCCTGTGAGGTGCCTACTACCATCATTCTCGGCCATCCCAACTGAGCATCCCCTCCTATCAGTGCAGAGTGCAGTGCAGAGTCTGCAGTTGTTCCATGGAGGGCACAGTCCTATAGGAAATGCCCTCCCACACTGCACCTAATGTTGCTCTCTACCCCCCCCAAGGATCTCCTGGCGAGAGCGGTGCACCTGCATCGGAGACCCATACCCCATGCCTCTATGGAGAACATGATCCTACAGGCATATGACCAATCACATCACACCTGCCTTTACTCTCTTACCCCCAACTGAATTATCTCCTGCCAATAGCACTGCTCATGAAGTGGAGCCACACCTCTCCACACATCCATGGAGGCAATGATTTTGTAAATAAATGCCTGCCCACAGGGTGCCTGCTGCCACCACTCTTGGCCACCCCAACTGAGCCTCCCCTGCAATCGGTGAAGAGCCTGCAGCTGACCTGTGCTCTCCGCATCTCCATGGAGTCTACAGTCATGCAGGAAGTGCCTGTCTATGCCACATTTATCATTGCTCTCTGCCCCCTCCCACTCAAGGATTTCCTGTCAACAGCGATGCACCTGCTTCGGAGGTGCATACCCTATAGCCCCATGGAGGCCACAGCTCCATGTGGCTGCTCTCTGCAAACACTCCACCTAACAATCCCCTGCCACCAGTGCCGCAACTGCTGCAGAGCTCTGCCCCCCAAGCATCCATGGAAGTCATGATCCTGCAAGTGCTAGCCCATTCGTGCCTGCTGCCACTGTTCTCTGTCTCTTCCACTTGAATATCCCGTTGACAGCCCCACTCTTGCAGTGGCACCATTTCCCCCCACGCCTCTATGAAGGCCATAATCCTATGGACATGTCTCTACACAGCATGTCTGCTGCTGCCTTTCTCTACCCCCAAGTATTCCCTGCCATCAGCATCATGCTTACAGTAAAGCTACATGCCTCACACTTCCATGGAGGCCACACACAAGTGTCTACCCACACTGCACTTACTCTGCAGTCACTCTCTGTGACCTCTCCACACATCCATGGAGGCCACAATCCTGCAGGCAAGTGTCTTTCCACTTCTCCCCCCAATCATAGATCCCCTGCTGACAGTGCTACACCTGCATCAGAGCTGCAAATTACACACTTCCATGGAGGCCATGATCCTGCAGGCAATTTCCTGACCATGCTGCACTTGCCACTGCTGCCACAATTTTGCAGGCAAATGCCCTTCCACGCTGTGCTTGCCACTGCTGCTCTCTGCCACACCCCCACCCAAGGAACTCATGCCAACAGCACCATGCCTGCAGTGGAGCCACTCCACCCATGCCTCCATGGAGGCCACGGTCCTGCAGGTAAGTGCCCACCTATGCCGCTCTCTGCCACCAACCCCACTCAAAGATCCCCTGCTGACAATGCAGTGCTTGCTGTGAAACCATGCCCCCCATGCTATTGAGGCCACAATCCTCTCAGCAAGTGTCCACACAGACCATGCCTGTTGCTGCTTTCTGTCCTCCCACCCAAGGATTCACTGCCAACAGTGCCATGGTAATGGAACCGCAGCACCTCATGTCTCCATGGAGGCTATGATGATCCAGTCAGCAAGTACATGACCACACTGCATCTGCTGCTATTAACCCCTCACCTGAGGAACACATGCTGACAGCACCATGCTTGCAGTGAAGCCATGCCCCCCAGGCAAGTGCCTGCCAATGCTGCTCCTTCCACCTGAGGAACCCCTGCTGATAGCGCCGCAATTTTAACCGAACTGCACTACCCCATGCCTCCATGGAGACAATGATCCAGTGGGCAAATGCCAGCACACACTGTGCCTGCCACTGCTATCTAACCCCCCTCCCAAGGAAGCCCTGCTAACAGCACCACACTTGAAGCAAAGCTATGCAATCCATGGGGTCTATGACCCTGTGGTCAAGTACCTGCTGCTGCTTCTCTCTATTTCTTTTTGAGAATTCCCTGCACCCAGAGCCTTGTGTGTGTTGGATCCATGCCTCCATGGAGGCCACAATTCTGTGGGCAAGTTCTCACCCCTGCCAAGCCTACCACCACTATCTACACCCTTACCTGAAGAACTCCTGCCAACAGTGCTGCCTCTCCACAGAACCAAACCCCTCCATAGCTCTATGGTGCTATGATCCTGTGGGCAAGTGCCAGCACACAGCACACCTTCCACTATTCTCTGCCACCCCCTCACCTGAGAATACCTGCTGCCAGTGCCATGTATGAACTAGAGCCATGCTCCATGCATTCGTGGAGACCATGATCCTGCTAGCAAGTGCCTGCCAAAGCCCTGCCTGCTGCTGCTTTCTTCTCCCACAGACTCGATCACCTGGTGATAGTGCCACACCTGCAGTGGCGCTATACCCACCATGGCACCATGGAAGTTGCAATCATATGGGTCAGTGCTCACCTGCCCAGTGCCCCCAAGACCCAAGGATCTCCTGCTGACAGCACTGCACCTGGAGTGGAGCCATGCCCCACCACACCTCTATGGAAGCCACGATCCTTCAGGCAAGTGCCTTCCCATGCCGCTACCCCAAGTGAGCATCCCCTGACGATAACACTGCAACTGGGGCAGACCCATGCCAAACCACGCCTTCACAGAGGCCATGATCCTGTGGTCAAGTGTCTGCCCAACCTGAGCTTGACACCACTATCTACCCTTATGCGAGGAACCCCTGGCAACTGCGATGCACCTGCAGTGAACCCATGACCCCCTATGCATCTATGGGGGCTATGATCCTGTGGGCAACTACCAGCCATGGTCACCCCTCCAATCCAAAGATCCTCTGCCGACAGCACTATGCCTGTGGCAGAGGACCAAGCACCAGGCCTACCTGAAGTGTTTTGAATTCCATATCACTCAAAAGTAAAACTTACTGGCTGAATTAAGTTTAGGGGCTGAATTAGCTACACCACATCTTGCTCTAACTCTTAAGGCAAAGGTCAAAATCTAAAATTTCTTGGTTTTCCTGCATCTCCAGACCAGGGAGAACATGGTTAGCTGGCAGTTTTGAATTCCATGTCACTGTCAAAAGTGAAGCTTAGTGGCTGAATAGCTATAATTTGCTTCTTAGCAGTTATGGTAGGCATTGTTCTAACTCCCATGAACATTTCCAAATCCTCAAAATACCTGTGTCAACTTTCCTACCGGAATCTTGAAGAAAGGAAGACACAAAGACACCTTGATTCAGTCAGCTCCGGTTTACTTTAAGGTAAAATATTGACTCAACACAGACCTATAGTACTCAGGCTCTGTGCCATACAAAGTTCGCGCTGGGAGCAACCGCCTCCCAGCGTTGTTTAAATACATTTGAGCTAACGCTACCCCATCTTCTACCCCATTAATTAGCAACCCCACCCCTGCCCAACAAACCACAACCCCGCCCAGCAATTATCAGACACCCCACCCTCCTATCACCCAACCAGCACCCAGCAGCAAGCAAAGTGTCAATCTGTTCCCGTCTGTTCTCCTAAATGCTCTCTGGTGTGTCTGACCATCGGCTGTTCGGCGGGCCTCCGCCCATCAGCTGTTTGGCGGCTCCAGCATCTTCTGCACATGTGCGGCTTCCCACAGCCTCCTCCTGCGCAGGCGCGGCTTCTCGTGCTGTAGGGAACCTCCCATCAGCTGATGGCCCGAACAACGCCCTGCCAGAGTCCGGACGGTAAGCTGCTTTGGACCCGGTGCTGGCTCTTCCTTCACCTCCACCGTGCTTGCCTGCCATCTTCCCTCTCTTGAATGTCGAGCCCGGGAGGGCTTGACAGGCGGCCCCCTTACCAGGTGTCCTCCTGGAAGTAGGAAAAATATAATTAGGTTGGCGTTGTGGAATTTGGTGTAGTTCCCCTCCTCCCTGGTTTCTGGGGATGTTTGCGATGGTATCGGCGTATTAACCGAGGTGCATTGACATCTGCCTCCCCCACCCAGGATGCTTCAGAAATTGGGTATCCCTTCCATTGTACCAGGTATTGCAACTGCCCTCGCCGATCCCAGGAATCAAGTATTTTCCTGATTTTGTAATGACCTCCCCCAATTGGACCAGGGGGCTGTTGTACCTGTCTGAATGAAGGTTTCGTTACTGGTTTCAGTAGACCACTGTGGAAGACTGGGTACACTTTGCCAAGGCTGCGGGGCAACTGTAACCTTACCATTACTGGATTGATGACCCTTTCTATCTTAAATGGCCCGATATATTTTGGTCCTAACTTCTTACATGGCCTGCGTAACTTTAAGTATTTAGTAGACAGGTACACTTCATCGCCGACCTGGAAGGGTTTTTGTGGACTTTGTTTCTTGTCGGCTTGTCTTTTTGACGACCGTTCTGCTTTCTGCAACACCTTCTTTACCGATTTCCATACACTTTTAATTTGGAGCATCCAATCGTGTGGTTGTTGTGACCCAGGGTCTCCCTGAGGGCATTCGGGAATAGGGACAAACTCTATTCCGTGTACCACTCGGAAAGGAGTAAATCCTGTGCTGCTGTGGATGGTGTTGTTGTATGCCACCTCAGCGAATGGTAGGAGATCAGCCCAATTTGTCTGTTGATAATTGATATAACATCTAAGATAACGTTAAACCATTGCATTGGCACGTTCAGCTGCTTCGTTTGTGCTGGGGTGGAATGCGGAACTCAACCCTTGAGACGAACCAATCAGGCGGTGAATTGCACACCTCAGTCTGATATGATGCGACGGGGCACTCCATGTAGGTGATAGATATGTTGTCAAGCCCTCCCGGGCTCGACACACGAAAAGGGAGAGCCAGCACAGAGGCTAAAGCCGACCGTCCTGAAGGCACAAGCCACAGCTCCTTCGGCGAGCATTCTCGCCGCTAAACAGCTGACGGGCGGTTCCGGAAGACCTGGGATGCTGCGACTGCGCAGAAGGAATGCTGAGCCTGCGCAGAATAAAAGCGAGCCGCCGATCAGCTGGTGGGCGGCGAGTTGACAAACAGCTGATGGGCGGTAGCCCGAAGATTGCATTGCTGGGCAGGGCGTCTTAAGAAAGATCCAGACAGAGTAGCTGTTTCTTTTAATTGCTGGCAGGTGCTGGTTGGGTAATAGGAGGGTGGGGTTGTAGGATGGTGGATGGGTGGGGTTGTGGTCTGTTAGGCAGGGGTGTGGTTGATAATTAATTGGGCAGAGGGTGGGGGTAGCTTTGGGAAGTGTATTTAAGCAGCACTGGGAGGCGATTGCTCCCAGCGCAAACAATGTATTGCAAAGAGCCTCATTGCTGCAGGTCTCTGCTAACATCAACATTGATCTTGAATTAAACCGTTGTTACCCGAGTAGAAGTTGTCTTTGTGTCCTTCGTAACTCACAGTTCCGGTAAGGATCAGTGACAGAAAGTTTGCGCTCTCCCCAATTTCTTTAGTCTCTGGTTATTTTATTATTTTGGGGTTTTTTTGGTTCCCTGTGCCTTTTCTGCATTCTTTTCTTCAATATTGGAGCCTGGTTGGACTACTATTTGAATTATGGCAGAAGGCACTCAGGAGGTGGCTCCTGTTGGGGCAGAATCAGAGGAAGCCCAAGTGGAAGCAGTAGAAACAGACCCTCCTGTCGTTGACCAGCCAGTAGTACACCCTAAAGTGGTAGAGCCCAGCCAGGTGGACTGGTCGGGTGACGTTATGGGCTCCCAGGGGATGACAGTTAGTGGAAACGCCCTGTCTGGCAAGTGGTGGCGTAGCCCTGCAGTCACTGGCATGCCGGAAGGTTATGGACCTGGGCCTGGGGAGGAAGGCCGAGGGTCATCTCAGTGGCATGAGTGGCGTGTAACGGAGGAGGATGAAGAAGACTGGAGCTATGCCACAGCCCCTGGCCAAACCACTATGGACTTATTGTGGGAGCAATTTGGGGAAGGGGGTTATCAGGACTCTTCATCTTGGCAATGATGGGATCTGGGTGCAGAAACAACATCCTGGTCACAGGGCGGTTCCTTTTTGACACTGTCAGCAACAGGATGGTTCCGATTGGCAAGTCCAAAACTGAAGTTGGATCCTAGCCATGGGGGTGGTGTTTATCAGAGGAGGCCTGGGAGTCAAGGTCCCAGTCGACCTATGGATAAGTTACAGGTAGGAGGCACCGGGAGGCCTTCGTCTGCTCCGCTGGCAGCTCCTTCCAGGGGATCCAGATCAGGGATCGGGGTTCAAATGCCGAGGGGACAGGATACAATAGTCCCTGGAACAAGGGCTTGGATAGGTCCTCCGCCTGGGTCAGGATGGAGTACAGGACCATGGGCTCAAGGATCCGTCTGAGGTCCTCCACCCCTTAGTGTCACCTTTGACGGAAACTCAGACTGGCTGGCCCTGTTCCTTAGCCAGACTATAGGGCATATGGATAGATACGGCCACCTTTATCCACCCCAGTGGGCTATGGTAGTGGCAGTGACAGCAGCCCTACAAGGGGAGGCCATGGAATGGGTGGCCGATCTCCATAATGATCATGCCCGAGAACTGGCTAATGTAGGGGCATTTTTAGGTGCCCTTCGGACTCGTTTCGAAGATGTATCGAGGATCCGGCGAACTGAGGGAGAAGTGCTAGGGATTAGACAAAGAGGCAGAATAGCTGTAGAATATGTCCGGGACTTCCGACGAGTGGCCAATAAGTTACAGTCATGGCCTGAGTGCCTGTTAGTGCATCAGTTTAGAACAGGGTTAGATAAGGATCTTAGACAGGCATGCGTCTACCGGGGAATTCCGAGTAAACTACAAGAGTGGTTCCGGGTGGTCGTGGACTTGGACGCAGGATTACAAGAGTTCCGTCCAAAGGGTGAGGGCCCAATAGGTCCACGAAGGAATTTTGAGTGATCACAGACTCCAGGTCCAATGTCTGGTCCACCTATCGGGACATCTCGTCCAATATTTCGCTGCTTTCGTTGTAACCAACTGGGTCATCGTGCTGCTGAATGTCCCGAACCACTCCCCAAAGGAAGGGCAGAATTCCCTACTAAGAGCATGCCAAGGAAAACCCCGGAAAGATCCCGAGCTGTACAACAAAAGACTGAGGGGTCCAAACCCCGAGGAGAGAGGTCGAACTCTGAGGATGGGACAAGCGTGGTGGGACCCCAGTTGATTGTATGCGACTAAGACTCAGGAACGGCAGAAGATCCCATGGTAAGTGAACCCATTCATCCATTTTCCCTACCTATAATAATCGCTGATCCACATTCGGGATGCAGGAAACAGTATAATGCCCTCCTAGACACAGGGTGTACTCGGTGTCTAATTAGTGAGGAGGTGGTACGACAAGCAGGCATTAAAGTGAGGCCCTTGCGTACTCCAGTACGGTTTGCGCAGGTAGATGGGTCCCTACTGGGAGGAGTACCTGCCACATATATTACTGAACCAGTAAGGATGGAATTAGGGGAACATTGGGAAATGATACGTTTTGTAGTGGTACCATCCATGACGGAGGCAGTTATTTTGGTTTTGGCCTGGCTGGACAAATGGGGTCCAACAATTTGGTGGGAAGGAGGGTATAGAAGAGTTCGAATTGGTGTGGGTCTCCAGCCACCTCCCCATGAACAGATCAAATTGGGAAAAGAGATTGAGGAAGCCCAACCAAACAGGGAAATGGGGAATGTGTTCTTTCCATCGGAGTACACTGACCTTGCAGACGTATTTGACGAATGAGAATGCGACATATTACCACCTCATCGGTCAACCGATTGTGCCATCGATATTGTCAACGCTGCAAATACTGTATATTCTTGCTTTGACGATATGCAGAACTGTCTGGTATTTTTATAGTTAAACCAGGCAACAGGGAAAAAGGGAGGAGAATAAGGATAGCCCGGGAAAAAGAAACCGGAAGTAAATCACATCTTCCAAGTTGATTGGAAGATGTGAACCATGACCCCCAAAAAAGGGGGGGGGAAATGCTTAGAATGTATATGCGTAACGGAAGAGAAGCCAAACCTAAGCATTTCCACCATGCTGTACTGACATCTCTGTAACCTTAATAAATGCTTTTAGGAGAAAATATGCCTGAAAGTCCTTTTAAGTGTTTCGTTAATCAGACACATGACATCATGCTTAGATCTGTCCTCCTTTTAAAATGATCTGGGGTCCCGAACTCCATCCACTGCCTCTAGGCTTGAGAGGGGCTGGTAAAGATTCGGAGGAGATCTCATCATGGAGAAAGAAAGTTTGTCTGAGGCCAGCCCCCTGGCTGCAACAGTTTCCCCGGGGGGGGGGAAGTGACAGCCGGCAGGCCAGGGGAGAGAGGAATCTGGCAGATTTCCCAGCTGAAAGCAGAAATGGTGAGTCACAGTCCTGAAGACGGAGGGAATCCCAAATTGAGGCCTTTCCAGCAATGGGCAGGGTGGCATAATCAGCAGCAACTGAGCTTACCACAGCTAATAGAGGCCTTGCAGCAGCTTGAGATGATGCAAAACCCAGGAGAGCTACAGCCGGTGAGCTTGCAGATGAGGGAGGCCCAGCATGTCCAGCAACCATTGAGGGGCCTACAGCAGCAGAGGGCATCACCACCCCCTGCAGTCCAACAGCAGAATACACCACTACAACCCCCACTTGCACAGTCACCATTGGGAGGCCTGCAGCAGCAGGGGGCACCACCAGACCCCGCTGCCCAGCAGCAGAGAGCCCGCCAACCATGGGTTGGCAGGCAGGATGGGGCCAACTGCAACTGGGGGCACCACATCAACAGCAGGGAGCCCAGCAGCCATGGGACCAACAACCGGGGTTGGGCCAGCAGCAACAGCCCCAGTGGGGGCTGCAACAGCCTGTTTTTGCACCACCCTTCAATGCAACCTTCGATGGAGACCCAGAGAAGCTGATTTTTTTTCTCAACCAAGGGCGCTCTCACTTGAACCGCTGGGCCTACCAATCCCTGGTTCAATACTTTGTGGAGGAATTGGACGATCACCTCTCTCAGGCTTGCATCTACCGAGAAGTACCCAATCGGCTACAGGAGTGGTACCAGACAGCAGTGAAGCTAGACGTTAAGCTCTCTCACTATAAGAAGCCTCCCCCACGCAAACCCGAGCAGCAACCAGAGCTACCCGGACAGCAATCACCCCCACGACAGCCCTCAACTACAGCAATGGCTGAGAGACCCAGGCCACCTACACGCCCTTCCTTTAAGTGTTTCCGGTGTGGACAAGAAGGACATCGAGCAGCCACCTGTCCAATCCCCTACCCCCGACGGCAGAGCAGACCAGAACCAGCAATGCGAAAGAAACCTGCTCAGCGACTAACGAGAGAAAAATCTAACCGGTTCATGCAGGAACCTGTCACCCAGATTACACCCCCCACACAGGAGGACGCTGGGACTCCGATTGGACCCGCCCCTGCTCTACCCTCCTTTGACAGCGACGATGAAGGAGAGAACGACCCGATGGTGAGTCAACAAATCCTGCCTTTTTCACTGGCCACCAAGCTTATAATCCCTACGTCTGGGGCACAAATGGACTTAAATGTGCTAATTGATACTGGATGCACCCGCTGCATTATTAGTCGGCAGTTTGCAATGAGAATGGGCATACGGGCAAAACAGCTTTCCGAACCGGTGAGGTTTGAGCAAGCCGATGGCTCCCTGATGGGAGGGACTCTTGTCACACAATTAACTGAGCCCTTACGCCTGGAAATAGGTGCACACTGGGAATTTATTTGTTTCCTGGTGGCTCCAAAAATGACTGAGACAGTGATCCTAGGGTTAGCCTGGTTAGACAAATGGAAACCATTCATCTGGTGGGAGAAAGGAATGAGAACCATGAGACTACCTATAGGGCCTAATTCCCCTCTTGAGTCAACGGATGTTGCAGGGCACCTTAGGCCACCCAATGAGTGAGCGCACATGGTTGCCTCACCGACTCCACACGAACCAGTCATCCCCCATGAATACCAGGACCTGGCAGAGGTTTTTAATGAAAAAGAATGTGATGCCCTACCCGCTCACAGACCCAATGACTGCTCCATCGAACTGGTGTCAGGAGCCAAACTCCCACGACCGAGAATGTATGCTATGTCCCCCCTTGAAATGGAGGAGATGCAGCGATACGTGAACAAAAACCTAGCAAGGGGGTTCATTGAATGGGCCAAATCCACCGTGGGAGCCCCTGTGTTGTTCAAAGAAAAAAAAGATGGGTCTCATCGTCTCTGCGTGGACTATAAAGATCTCAATGCTGTAAGTGTGGAGAACAAATACCCCCTCCCCCTCCTAAAGGACTTATTAACCCATCTGGCTAAGGGGAGTGTCTTCACTAAATTAGACCTGAGAGAGGCATATTACCGGGTGAGGATAAAAAAAGGAGACGAGTGGAAAACTGCCTTCAACTGTCCAATGGGGAGCTATCAGTTCAAAGTCATGCCATTTGGCCTACAGGGGGCCCCAGCTGTATTTATGCAGTTGATTAATGAGGTCCTACATGACCACTTGTACAAAGGGGTTTTGGTGTATCTCGATGATATCCTGATATACAGCACGAATATGACTGATCACATAAAGCTGGTGAGACAAGTGTTAAAGAAACTATTGAATGCCAAGCTTTATGCCAAATTATAGAAATGTGAATTTCACCAAACCCAATTAGACTACCTTGGTTACAGAATTTCCAACGAGGGTATTGAAATGGATCCAGCCAAGGTGAAAGCTATAATCAAATGGCAGCTCCCAAAGACTCGCAAACAGCTCCAGAGCTTTCTGGATTTTGCCAACTTTTATCATCAATTCATCACCTCTTTTGCCGAGATTGCCCTACCCCTTACAGAACTACTCAAAACAGGCAAAGGAGGAGGGAAGCCACGACCGGGCCAACCACTAGCATGGACAATGGGCTGTCAAACAGCTTTTGAAAATTTAAAGAGACTATTTGCTGCTGAACCGGTCCTAAAGCACCCCTTCCCAGGGGAACTCTTTGTGATCCAAGCCGATGCCAGCGATGTGGCAGTTGGAGCTGTGTTACTGCAAAAGAACAAAAATGGGATCCTGCAACCCTGCGCCTACACCTCTAAGAAATTTACTGAGAGCGAGCGGAGATGGGCAATCTGGGAGAAAGAGGCCTTCGTGCTTAGATGGGCATTATTAAACTGGCGACACTATCTTGAGGGGAGCAAGGTGCCATTTGAGGTATGGACAGATCACAAAAATTTAGAAGCACTGAAAACTCCCCGCAAATTGTCCTCAAAGCAAGTGCGGTGGGCACAGTACTTTAACTACTTCAACTTCACTCTAAAGTACATACCAGGAGGAAAGAACTTCCTAGCTGATGCGCTATCCTGGTTACCCCAATACAAGAGCGAACGGGAAGAGGTTAATGAGGCAATTATCCCCAATCCACAAACTGCCACTCAACTTACACCTCGCAGGGTCCCCAATCCTGATGACCCTGGAGCAAAGAAAATAAAACGAGAACTCCTCACCGACCAATGGTTCAAAGATAATCAGACTTCCCTAACGTACTGTATGTGCCACAATGAAAAGAATCCCAGGGAAAACCCCTGGACTACTGCAACCCATGGCAGACCCTTCTCAACCATGGGAAGAAATAGCTATGGACTTTATAGTAGACCTACCTGAAAGTAGTAGAAACACTGTCATCTGGACGGTAATAGACCTGTTCTCGAAGCAGGCTCATTTCATCGCCTGCAAAGGACTCCTATCTGCCCAACAACTGGCCAAATTGTTCCTGAAACATATCTACCGGCTGCATGGCGCCCCTAAGCGGATAATTTCGGACAGGGGGGTGCAGTTCACAGCGAAGTTTTGGAGAACTTTCCTTACATTAATTGGATCATCTCAAGGTTTATCATCTGCTTTTCATCCAGCCACAAATGGGGCCGTGGAAGCCGCTAACAAAATGGTGGAGCAATATCTTAGGTGCTACGTTTCTTACCAACAGACAAACTGGACTGATCTTCTCCCTTTTGCGGAGGGGCGTACAATAATTCTGTGCACAGCAGCACCGATTACACGCCTTTCAGAGTGGCCACAGGAAAAGAGTTCAACCCAATACCTGAATATCCTCAGATGCCCTCCGATTCCCAGACACTTGACCAGTGGGTGAGGGGGTGGGAAGAAGTTTGGAGAAACACAAAAACTGCTTTAAAAAAAGACTTTTGAAACCTATAAAAAGCCGGCTGATAAAAAGAGGGCTCCCCAAAGAATATTCCAAGTTGGGGAAAAGGTTTATTTGTCAACTAAATATCTACGCCTCAAGTTGCCCAGCAAGAAATTGGCACCAAAGTTCTTGGGGCCTTTCCCCATAGTAAGGATCATCAACCCAGTCACAGTAGAGCTAAAACTCCCTAAACTCTTAGGGAAAATTCACCCAGTTTTCCATTGTAGCTTGTTGAAGCCGTATCGGGGCTCCACGTTAAGACCTCCTCCAAAAAAGGCACCTGGGCCCCTCGTGGTTGTGGGACAGACCCACTATGAAGTAAAGCGTATTCTTGACTCTAGAATTTTCAGAGGGAAATTGCAGTATCTTGTACAATGGAAGGGATACCCGTTATCCGAAGCCACCTGGGTGAAATCCAGTGAAGGCTAATAGATTGGTCAAAAGGTTTCATGTGAAACACCCCAACAAACCGAAAGATAACCCTTAACATATGCTTTGGTTTGCTTTACAGGATCTGTCCTTTTTGTAAGGGGGGCCGGATGTCAACGCTGCAAATACTGTATATTCTTGCTTTGACAATATGCAGAACTGTCTGGTATTTTTATAATTAAACCAGGCAACAGGGAAAAAGGGAGGAGAATAAGGATAGCCCGGGAAAAAGAAACCGGAAGTAAATCACATCTTCCAAGTTGATTGGAAGATGTGAACCATGACCCCCCAAAAAAGGGGGGGGGAAATGCTTAGAATGTATATGCATAACGGAAGAGAAGCCAGACCTAAGCATTTCCACCATGCTGTACCGACGTCTCTGTAACCTTAATAAATGCTTTTAGGAGAAAATATGCCTGAAAGTCCTTTTAAGTGTTTCGTTAATCAGACACATAACAGATATAATGGAAGGTGCAAAACTCCCTAAGCCACGAATGTATGCTATGACCCCGAATAAAATGACTGAGCTGAGGAGGTATATTGACAAAAATCTGGCAAGGGGTTTTATCCAACCTGCCCGGTCACGGGTTGCGGCCCCTGTTTTGTTTAAAGAAAAAAAAGATGGGGGGTTGCGCCTCTGTGTGGATTTTCGGGGTCTAAATGGAGTGTGTGTAGAAAAGTTATATCCCCTTCTGCTTATGAAAGATCTCTTGGCCCATTTAGCTCAAGGAAAGATCTTTACAAAACTTGATTTGCGGGAAGCCTATTACAGAGTACGCATAAAAGAGGGGAACGAATGGAAGACCGCATTCAATAGTCCATTGGGAAGTTTCCAATACAGAGTAATGCCATTTGGGTTACATGGGGCTCTTGCTGTGTTTATGCAGCTTATAAACGAAGTGCTGCATGAACATTTGTACAAAGGAGTTCTTGTATACTTGGATGACATCCTCATTTATTCGGCAAACAAAGAAGATCACATACAATTAGTGCGGAAGTTCTACGAAAACTCCTCAATGCTCATTTATACGTCACGTTGTTGAAGTGTGCTTTCCACCAAACCAAATTGGATTGCCTTGGGTATAGGATATCTGGAGGGGGGGTGGAGATGGATCCTGCGAAAGTACAGGCTGTCCTGGATTGGCAAGCACCGCGTACGCGCCGTCAGCTGCAAAGTTTTTTTGGTTTTGCAAATTTTTATAGGCAGTTTATTCCATCTTTTGCCGAGGTGGCCTTGCCATTAACCGAGTTACTTCGTACTAAAGTTACGGGTAACAAACCACAGCCACACCAACCGTTACCCTGGTCACTTCAATGCCAACAGGCATTTGAAGCTTTAAAAATGTTGTTCTCAAGGGAGTCAGTCCTAAGACATCCCAACCCAGAGGACCCTTTCATAGTGCAAACAGACGCTAGCGATGTGGTGGTAGGAGTGGTGCTCTTACAAAGAAATGAACAGTGGAATTTACAACCATGTGCATTCACTTCACGTAAGTTAACTACTACCAAATGTGGGTGGGCAGTTTGGGAGAAGGAGGCATTTGCTGTGAAGTGGGCATTAGTCACATGGCGCCATTTTCTAGAAGGAGCCAAAGAGATCTTTGAAGTGTGGACAGACCACAAAAATCTCGAAGCATTACAAACGCCTCGGCGACTAGCTCCAAAACATGTGAGATGGGCATTATATTTCCAACGGTTCCAGTTCCGGTTAAAGTACGTACCAGGAGGGAGGAATTTTCTTGTGGATGTGTTGTCATGAAAGCCATAATATAACAGTAAACGGGAGGTGGTACAAGCCCTGATACCTCCCCCTAGACGATTGAAGGATACAACTGCAGTAATATGACCTATGGAAGACCTGGTACGGAATCTGCAAGGCGCACTCATAACGGATTCATGGTTAGCAGCTCATACTCATGTTTTGACTATGAGGGCTGGGTTGGCATGGAAGGGTAGTAAGATATATGTCCCACAATCTTTATGGGTGGAGGTGCTTCGGAGAGGCCATGATGTTAAGGTGGCTGGTCATTATGGATTCTTAAAAACTCTACACCTGCTTAAACGGCCGTTTTGGTGGCCAGGTATGAAAAAGGACGTAGAGACGTATGTCTGGGAGTGTTCCATGTGTGCAACTACAAAACCCAGAATAGGAAAACCATCCGTGGGAAGAAATTGGCATGGATTTCATAGTCGATTTACCAGCGAGTCATGGGAATACAGTAATATGGACAGTGATAGATCTATTCTCAAAACAGGCACACTTTATACCCTGCAAAGAATTACCATCAGCTTGGCGGTTATCCAAACTATTTATGACCCATATATATTGCCTACATGGGGTGCCCCGGCGCATAATATCCGATCGGGGCGTACAATTCACCGCCAGATTCTGGAGAGATTTCATCACATCTATTGGCTCATCCCAAGGTCTGAGTTCTGCATTTCACCCCAGCACAAACGGAGCAGCTGAACGTGCCAACGCAATGGTCGAACGTTACCTACAGTGTTACGTCAATTATCAACAGACGAATTGGGCAGATCTCCTACCATTTGCTGAGGTGGCATATAATAACACCATCCATAGCAGCACCGGATTCACTCCTTTTCGAGTCGTACGTGGGGTGGAATTCGTCCCTATCCCCGAATGTCCTCAGGGAGACCTTAGGTCACAGCAACCCCACGAGTGGGTGCTCCAATTCCAAAATATATGGAAATCGGTAAAGAAAGCATTGCGAAAAGCAGAACAGACATCAAAAAGACAGGCCGACAAAAAACGGAATCCACAAAAGTCCTTCCAGGTTGGTGACGAAGTTTACCTGTTTACTAAATATTTGAAACTACGTAGGCCATGTAAAAAATTGGGTCCAAAATATATTGGCCCATTCAAAATAGAATGAGTCGTCAATCCAGTAACAGTACGGTTACGACTGCCTCGCAACCTTGGCAAAATGTACCTGGTCTTCCATAGTAGTTTACTGAAACCGGTAACAAAACCTTCATTTAGACAGGTACAACAACCTCCCAGTCCGACGGGGGGGGGTCATTATGAAATGATGTCATTTGAGCAGGTGCAGGGTTTTTAGGAACCCAAAATGACCAGCTGACGTAACATTGTGGCCTCGCCAAAGAACCTCCACCCATAGGGATTGTGGGACATATACTTTATCACCCTTCCATGCCACCCTGTCCCTCATAGTTAGAATATGGGGATGGCTTGTTAACCATGGATCGGCTAGAAGAGCACCTTGCAGAGTCCGTACCATGTCTTCCATAGATCGTACTACCAGAATTTTATCCATTGACTGCACAGGTGGAGGTATGAGGGTCTGTACCACCTCCTCCCGCTTGCTATGGTATTGTGGTTTCCTTGATAATGCATCCGCAAGAAAATTCCTCCCACTCGGTACGTACTTTAATCGGAATTGGAAACGTTGGAAATATAACGCCCATCTCACATGTTTTGGAGCGAGTCACCTGGGTGTTTGTAGTGTTTCAGGATTTTTGTGGTCAGTCCACACTTCAAAAGTTTCTTTTGCTCCTTCTAGGAAATGATGCCATGTGGCTAACGCCCACCTTACTGCGTACTCCTCCTTCTCCCGAATCGCCCACCCTCGTTCAGCGTTGGTTAATTTACATGAGGTGAACACACATGGTTGCAAATTCCCCTGTTCATTCCTTTGTAAGAGTACTGCCCCTACCGCCACGTCACTAGCGTCTATTTGTACTACAAAGGGTTCCTCTGGATTGGGATGTCATAAGACTGGCTCCCTTGAAAACAAGACTTTTAAAGTCTCAAATGCTTGTTGGCATTTAAGCGACCAGGGTAATGGTCAGTTTGGTTGTGGTTTGTTACCTGTCAACTTTCCTACCGGAATCTTGAAGAAAGGAAGACATGAAGACACCTTGATTCAGTCAGCTCTGGTTTACTTTACGGTAAAATATTGACTCAACACAGACCTATAGTAATCAGGCTCTGTGCCATACAAAGTTCGCGCTGGGAGCGACCACCTCCCAGCATTGCTTAAATACATTTGAGCTAACGCTACCCCACCCTCTACCCCATTAATTAGCAACCCCACTCCCCGCCCAACAAACCACAACTCCGCCCAGCAATTATCAGACACCCCACCCTCCTATCACCCAACCAGCACCCAGCAGCAAGCAAAGTGTCAATCTGTTCCCGTCCGTTCTCCTAAACGCTCTCCGGTGTGTCTGACCATCAGCTGTTCGGCGGGCCTCCGCCCATCAGCTGTTTGGCGGCTCCAGCATCTTCTGCACATGCGCGGCTTCCCACAGCCTCCTCCTGCGCAGGCGCGGCTTCTCGTGCTGTAGGGAACCTCCTGTCAGCTGTTTGACGGCCCGAACAATGCCCTGCCGGAGTCCGGACAGTAAGCTGCTTTGGACCCAGTGCTGGCTCTTCCTTCACCTCCACCGTGCTGGCCTGCCACCTTCCCCCTCTTGAATGTCGAGCCCGGGAGGGCTTGACAACCTGGTTTTCCTGCATCTCCAGGTCAGTGAGAACACGATGAAGTTCCAGTGTTTCAAATGCAAGGTCCCTCTCAAAAGTGAAGCATAGGGGCTGAATTAGCTACACTACACCTGGCTCTAACTCATAAGACAAAGGTCAAGATCTGAAATTTCCTTCTTTTCCTGCATCTCCAGACCAAGGAGAATGCAGTTAAGTGGTGGTGTTTCAAATTCCATGTCCCACTCAAAAGTGAATCATAGTGGCTGAATTAGCTATAATACACCTTGCTCTAACTCATAAGACAAAGTGTGATGACCCAGGGCCCTTAACAGAGGCAAAGCAATCAGCTGGCAAGAGCAATAGTCTTTTTAATCACTGCCAATGTTCACCCAAAAGCCCCCACATATGCTGGCATGAGTTCAAACAATACAGCCAGGGAAGTTTACACTGTTCTCAAGGCAAGACAGTTAACAAGAAAACGTAAAGAGTCCTTTTAACTCTTAGCTTGCCTGCGAACTGCAAACTGCAGACTGCAAGAAAAGATCAGGGATGTAGTCTGTGGTCGTGAATCAGGAAACAAACTGGTCCGGAATACAAAGTGTCCAGGTTATAAGAGCACAAGTCAGAACAATCTCAAGATCCCACGTTTGTTCCTGGCAAATGCCCCACCCCACAGCGTCTCCTTAAATCCTAATCCCCTGGTGTGCCTTGTGGAGTGGGGTGGGACACTCTCCTCCCGAGCAAGTGAGCCTGCCTCCGTTGTTCTCTCCTCCTCTCTGCTCTCCTCACTTAGGATTAGGTGGGGAGGGGACTTGCTCCTCACTTGCAACTCTGCCTTCCCTGTTCCAAACCTGAAGGGCCCTGGCCTGCCTCAGCCTGCTCCTCCCTACAGTCCTCCAAAGCCACAGACACCCCCTCCTGGGCCTCAACAGGGAACTCCATGTCTTCCTCGGAGTCAGGCTCGGATGGAGGCATGACACAAAGCTTGAAATCTTTGTCAACCTCTCATGAATATTTGTGAATCCTCAAAATTGCAGATTTTCCTATGTTTCCTGGTTACGAAGAACCTGAAGAAGTGGCAGTTTTTGGAATTCCAGGTCACTCTCAAAAGTGAAGCATAGTGGCTGAATTAAGCTTGGGGGCTGAGTTAGGTATAATACACCTTGCTCTAACTCATAAGACAAAAGTCGAAATCTGAAATTTCCTGGTTTTCCTGCATCTCCAGACCAGGGAAATGTGGTTAACTGGCAGTTTTTCAAATTCCATTTTTCTCTCATAAGTGAAACTTAGTGGCAGAATGTAATGTAATGTAATGTAATGTAATGTAATGTAATGTAATGTAATGTAATGTAATGTAATGTAATGTAATGTAATGTAATGTAATGTGATGTGATGTAATGTTAGAATAGAATAGAATAGAATAGAATAGAATAGAATGGACTTTGTAGGTCATCTAGTCCAGCATTTCCCCCCCCCCCCCGCCCAAGCAGGAGACCCTACACCATTTCTGACAGATAGCAGTCCAGTCTCTTCTTAAAAGCTTCCAGTGATGAAGCTCCTATGACTTCTGAAGGCAATCTGTTCCATTGGTTGATTGTTCTCACTGTCAGAAAATCTCTCCTTGATCAGTTTCCATCCGTTATTCCTTGTCTGGCCTTCAGGTGCTTTGGAAAATAGGTTGATCCCTTCCTCTCTGTGACAGCCCTTCAGATATTAGAACATTGCTATCAACTCTCTCCTGGTCCTTCTCTTCACTAGACTAGCCATGCCAAATTCCTGTAACCCTTCTCCATATGTTTTAGCCTCCAGTCCCCTAATCATCTTTGTTGCCCTTCTCTACACTTATTCTAGAGTCTCAACATCTTTTTTATAGTGTGGTAACCAAAATTGGTTGCAATATTCTAGGTGTAGACTTACTAAGGCTTTTTAGAGTGATACGTGATCTTGATTCAGTCCCTCAGTTAATGCAACTTAGGATTGTATTGGCTTTTTTGGCTGCCGCTGCACATTGTTGACTCATATTTAATTGATTGTCCACTAAGACTCCAAGCTCCCTCTCACAATTACTACTATTAAGCTTGGTTTCACCCAATCTATATGCATACTTTTGGTTTTCCTTGCCTAAGACTTTACTTTTCTCTACATTGAATTTCATTTTGTTAGATAGGGCCCAGTATACAAGTCTGTCAAGATCCATCTGGGTCTTGAGCCTTTGATCTAGGGTGTTGGTTATTCCTGCCAGCTAAGTATCATCTGCAAATTTGATACGTTCCCCTTGTATTCCCTCATCTAGGTCACTTATGAAGATATTGATGAGTACTGGGCCTAACACGGAACCTTCCCTCCATGTAGGTGTAGTACCATTAAGGACTACTCATTGAATACAGTTTGTCAGCCAATAACAAATCCATCTAATGGTGATGCTATTTATCTCACTTTTTTCTAGCTTACCAAGATATAGGTTGTACTTTGTTGAATGCTTTGCTGAAGTCTAAGTATACCTTGCTCTTACTCTTAAACCCAAGGGTTGAATACTGAAATTTCCTGGTTTTCCTGCATGTCCAGAGAAAGGAGAACTCAGTTAGATGGTAGTGTTTCAAATTCTAAGTCACTCTCCAAAGTGAAGCTTAGTGGCTGAGTAGTGATAATGTGCTTCCTAGAAGTTATGTTAAGTTGTTTTACTCCCATGAATATTTGTGAATCCTCAAAATTCCTAGTTTTCCTGCATCTCCAGGTCAGGGAGAACCCGATGAAATGCCAGTGTTTCAAATTCAAGGTCACTCTCAAAAGTGAAGCTAAGGGGCTGAATAACTATAATGCCTCTTCTTGCAGTTATGTTAGGCCTCTCATGAATTTTTGCGAATCCTCAAAATTCCTAGTTTCCCTATGTCTCCTGATCAGGAAGAACCCGATGGCTATAAATTCACAGATTTTCTGGAGGAAAATTTAAACTAAACAGTGGGGACAGTGAGTTAATTGATACAGAACAACCCTGTCCCCGGCAATCTAAAAATTATAGGGCTATCAGTGCATGTAAGAATACCAACCTTGCTGTCAAGCAAAATCAAGCCTCTAATAGCGAGTGCCACACAAAGTGCACTAACCAAATAGGTGGTAAGACAATAGGGGAACTCAGGCACCACACAGGTTATGTAGAAAATAAACACAGGACCAGTCATAAAGGACTCAAATGTCTATACACCAATGCACAGAGTATGAACAGCAAACAGGGTGAACTAGAAATTCAGGTTAATGAGGGCAGATATGATATTGTTGCCATTACGGAAACATGGTGGGATGAAACCCACACATGGAACACACAGCTAGAGGGATTTAAATTATTTAAAAGAAACAGACCAAATAAAAGAGGAGGTGGAGTTGCTCTCTATATAAGAAATAACTACATCTCTACAGAAATAGAGCACAACAATGATAAAAACTGTCTTGAATGCATTTGGGTCAATATAAAAGGGGGAGAAATGACATTGCCATAGGTGTATACTACAGGTCACCCAACCAAACAGAGGAAATAGATGAACTTTTTGCTAGTCAGCTAACTAAAGTATGTAGGAAGCACATCACAATAGTAATGGGGGACTTTAATTACCCTGATATCAACTGGGAGACAAACTCTGCACCAAGTGGAAGATCAAACAGGTTCCTGGCAAACCTAGCAGACAACTTTGTCTCCCAAAAAGTAGAGAAGGGAACTAGGGGATTAGCCATTTTGGATCTAATTCTCACTAACAGAGATGAAATGATAGAAGGTGTTGAAGCCATAGGAATCCTGGGAGGAAGTGATCATGCAATATTGGAATTCAACATTATGGAAGCACAGGCTTCCATAGTCAAACTACACAGTCAAACTAGAGTCTTGGACTTCAAGAGCTAATTTCAATAAACTTAGAGAGGGCTTGGGAAGTATTCCATGGATGAGAATCCTCAAGGGGAAAACAACTCAAGAGAAATTTTGAAAAATGAGATAATAAAAGCCCAGTCTAGCACAATACCAACAAAGAAGAAAAATAACAGCTCTCAAAAGAAACCAGCATGGCTGCATAAAGAACTCTCTGACAAATTGAAAGATAAAAAGGACAAGTATAGAAAGTGGAAAGAGGGTCACATAAATAAGTCAGAATATCAGCAAATAGCCCGAGTCTCCAAAGATGAAGTGAGGAAAGCCAAGGCTCAAAATGAACTAAGGCTTGCGACCAAAGTCAAAAATAACAAAAAAAGCTTCTTTCAACATGTAAAAAACAAGAAAAAAGTGAAGGAAATGATTGGTCCATTTGTGGGAGAAAGTGGCAAGAAGGTGACAAGCAACAGGGAGAAAGCAGAACTATTTAATTCATTTTTTGCATCTGTCTTTAGTTTACACAAAGGGAAAAAACAGACCAACCTATCAAAAATAGTGCCATAAAAACACAAGTTAAGATAGGCAAGAAAATGGTAAGTGAGCACCTGTCCAGCCTAGATGAGTTCAAATCGCCAGGACCAGATGGATTACACCCCAAGGTTCCCAAGGAACTGGCAGATGTGATCTCAGAACCACTGAACTATATTTTTCAAAGATCCTGGAGCATAGGGGAACTACCAGAGGACTGGAAAAGAGCTGATGTAGTTCCCATCTACAAAAAAGGGAAAAAAAAGGACCCAGGAAATTACAGACCTATCAGCCTGACCTCAATACCTGAGAAGATCCTGGAAAAGATA
Source organism: Protobothrops mucrosquamatus (assembly GCF_001527695.2). Classification (NCBI taxonomy): domain Eukaryota; kingdom Metazoa; phylum Chordata; class Lepidosauria; order Squamata; family Viperidae; genus Protobothrops; species Protobothrops mucrosquamatus. Next base: position 1,143,202 of record NW_015386291.1, read on the forward strand.
ATCAAACAACGAATCAACCAACACCTAGAGGCAAACAAAGTCATTACTAAAAGCCAACATGGGTTTGTCAAAAACAGATCATGCCAGACAAATCTTATTGCATTCTTTGACCAAGTGACAAAATTAGTGGATCAGAGGAATGCTGTGGACATAATTTACTTGGACTTCAGTAAGGCATTTGATAAAGTAGATCACAACCTACTACTTGATAAGATAGAAAAATGAGGGGTAGAAAGCACCACCACCAGATGGATACGTAGCTGGCTGACCAGCCATACTCAGCGTGTGGTCCTCAATGGAACCGCATCTACATGGAGGGAAGTGTGAAGTGGGGTGCCCCAGGGCTCTGTTCTGGGCCCAGTGCTCTTCAACAACTTCATCAATGATTTGGACGAGGTTAGATGGGGAAGTCATCAAATTTGCAGATGACACCCAGCTGGCAGGAATAGCCAACACTCCAGAAGACAGGCTTAAGATACAGAAGGATCTGGACAGACTTGAACACTGGGTGCTATCTAACAAAATGAAATTCAATGGTGAAAAAAGCAAGGTTCTACATTTAGGCAAGAAAAACCAAATGTACAGGTATAGTATAGGGGGTACCTTGCTCAATAGTGGTAACTGTGAGAGGGACCTCGGAGTCCTAGTGGACAATCACCTAAATATGAGCCAGCAGTGTGCTGCAGCTGCCAAAAAGGCCAACACAGTGCTAGGCTGCATTAACAGAGGGATAGAATCAAGATCACGTGAAGTGTTAATACCACTTTACAATGCCTTGGTAAGGCCATACTTGGAATACTGCATCCAGTTTTGGTC
>NW_015386291.1:1145329-1148166 GCF_001527695.2 Protobothrops mucrosquamatus
TAAATATGAGCCAGCAGTGTGCTGCAGCTGCCAAAAAGGCCAACACAGTGCTAGGCTGCATTAACAGAGGGATAGAATCAAGATCACGTGAAGTGTTAATACCACTTTACAATGCCTTGGTAAGGCCATACTTGGAATACTGCATCCAGTTTTGGTCACCGCGATGTAAAAAAGATGTTGAGACTCTAGAAAGAGTACACAGAAGAGCAACAAAGATGATTAGGGGACTGGAGGCCAAAGCATATAAGGAAAGGCTGCTGGAATTGGGTATGTCTAGTTAAACAAAGAGAAGGACGAGGGGGGACATGATAGCAGTGTTCCATTATCTCAGGGGCTGCAACAAAGAAGAGGGTGTCAAGCTATTTTCCAAGGCGCCTGAAAGCTGCCCTATCTATGTTTCCTGGTAAAATACATGGTAAAATCCCATTGGAGGAAAATTCCACTTAGGGTTAGGGTTAGGTAACCATGAACTCGTAGAGCAAAATAGACATCGCCAAAAAAGTCAGAGTGCTTCAGAATGGTTAGGAGGACACTGACCTTTCTAGGCTGCCCTTTCTATATTTCCTGGCAAAATACATGGGAAAATATCATTGGAGGAAAATTCCTCTTAGGGTTAGGGTTAGGTCACCATGAACTCGTAGAGCTAAATGGACATCGCCAATCAATTTGGAGTGCTTGGGTATGGTTAGGAGGGCACTGACTTTTCTAGGATGCCCTATCTATGTTTCCTGGTAAAATACATGGGAAAATCCCATTGGAGGAAAATTCCACTTAGGGTTAGGGTTAGGTCACCATGAACTCATGGAACAAAATGGACATCACCAACTAAGTCAGAGTGCTTGGGTATGGTTAGGAGGGTAATGACTTTTCTAGGTTGCCCTATGTGTGTTTCTAGGTAAAATACATGGGAAAATCCTATTGGAGATAAATTCCACTTACGGTTAGGGTTAGGTCACCAAGAACCCGTAGAGCAAAATGGACATCGCCAACAAAGTCAGTATGGGTATGGTTAGGGTATGGTTAGGAGGACACTGGGTATGGTTAGGAGGACACTGACCTTTCTAGGATGCCCTATCTATGTTTCCTGGTAAAATACATGGGAAAATCCCATTGGAGGAAAATTCCACAGGGTTAGGGTTAGGTAACCATGAACTCGTAGAGCAAAATGGACATTGCCAACAAACGTGGAGTGCTTTGGAATGATTAGGAGGGCACTGTCCTTTCTAAGCTGTCCTTTCTATGTTTCCTGGTTAAATACATGGTAAAATCCCATTGGAGGAAAATTCAACTTAGGGTTAGGGTTAGGTCACCATGAACTCATAGAGTAAAATGGACATCGCCAAAAAAGTCAGAGTGCTTCAGAATGGTTAGGAGGACACTGACTTTTCTAGGATGCCCTATCTATGTTTCCTGGTAAAATGCATGGTAAAAGCCCATTGGAGGAAAATGCCACTTAGGGTTAGGGTTAGGACACCATGAACTCATAGAGCAAAATGGACATCGCCAACAAATTTGAAGTGCTTCGCAATGGTTAGGAGGGCTCTGACGTTTTTAGGCTGCCCTTTGTATGTTTCCTGGTAAAATACATGGGAAAATCCCATTGGAGGAAAATTCCACTTAGGGTTAGGGTTACGTCACCATGAACTCGTAGAGCAAAATGGACATCACCAACAATGTCAGTATCATGTGTCTGATTAACGAAACACTTAAAAGGACTTTTAGGCATATTTTTTCCTAAAAGCATTTATTAAGGTTACAGAGACGTCAGTACAGCATGGTGGAAATGCTTAGGTCTGGCTTCTCTTCCGTTACGCAAATACATTCTAAGCATTTCCCCCCCCTTATTTTGGGGTCATGGTTCACATCTTCCAATCAACTTGGAAGATGTGATTTACCATGAACTCATAGAGCAAAGTGGACATCGCCAAAAAAGTCAGAGTGCTTCAGAATGGTTAGGAGGACACTGACCTTTCTAGGCTGCCCATTCTATATTTCATGGTAAAATACATGGGAAAATCCCATTGGAGGAAAATTCCACTTAGGGTTAAGGTTACGTCACCATGAACTCGTAGAGCAAAATGGGGAAAGGCCCCAAGAACTTTGGTGCCAATTTCTTGCTGGGCAACTTGAGGCGTAGATATTTAGTTGACAAATAAACCTTTTCCCCAACTTGGAATATTCTTTGGGGAGCCCTCTTTTTATCAGCCTGCTTTTTATAGGTTTCAAAAGTCTTTTTTTAAAGCAGTTTTTGTGTTTCTCCAAACTTCTTCCCACCCCCTCACCCACTGGTCAAGTGTCTGGGAAGCGGAGGGCATCTGAGGATATTCAGGTATGGGGTTGAATTCTTTTTTTGTGGCCACTCTGAAAGGCGTGTAACCGGTGCTGCTATGCACAGAATTATTGTACGCCACCTCCGCAAAAGGGAGAAGATCAGTCCAGTTTGTCTGTTGGTAAGAAACGTAGCACCTAAGATATTGCTCCACCATTTTGTTAGCGGCTTCCACGGCCCCATTGGAGGCCGGATGAAAAACAGATGATAAACCTTGAGATGATCCAATTAATGTAAGGAAAGTTCTCCAAAGCTTCGCTGTGAACTGCACCCCCCTGTCCAAAATTATCCACTTAGGGGCGCCATGCGGCTGGTAGACATGTTTCAGGAACAATTTGGCCAGTCGTTGGGCAGATGGGAGTCCTTTGCAGGCGATGAAATGAGCCTACTTCGAGAACAGGTCTATTACAGTCCAGATGACAGTGTTTCCACTACTTTCAGGTAGGTCTACTATAAAGTCCATAGCTATTTCTTCCCATGGTTGAGAAGGGTCTGCCACGGGTTGCAG
>NW_015386291.1:1149752-1165797 GCF_001527695.2 Protobothrops mucrosquamatus
ATAGGTAGTCTCATGGTTCTCATTCCTTTCTCCCACCAGATGAATGGTTTCCATTTGTCTAACCAGGCTAACCCTAGGATCACTGTCTCAGTCATTTTTGGAGCCACCAGGAAACGAATAAATTCCCAGTGTGCACCTATTTCCAGGCGTAAGGGCTCAGTTAATTGTGTGACAAGAGTCCCTCCCATCAGGGAGCCATCGGCTTGCTCAAACCTCACCGGTTCGGAAAGCTATTTTGCCCGTATGCCCATTCTCATTGTAAACTGCCGACTAATAATGCAGCGGGTGCATCCAGTATCAATTAGCACATTTAAGTCCATTTGTGCCCCAGACGTAGGGATTATAAGCTTGGTGGCCAGTGAAAAAGGCAGGATTTGTTGACTCACCATCGGGTCGTTCTCTCCTTCATCATCGCTGTCAAAGGAGGGTAGAGCAGGGGCGGGTCCAATCGGAGTCCCAGCGTCCTCCTGTGTGGGGGGTGTAATCTGGCGACAGGTTCCTGCATGAGCCGGTTAGATTTTTCTCTCGTTAGTCGCTGAGCAGGTTTCTTTCGCATTGCTGGTTCTGGTCTGCTCTGCCGTCGGGGGTAGGGGATTGGACAGGTGGCCGCTCGATGTCCTTCTTGTCCACACCAGAAACTCTTAAAGGAAGGGCGTGTAGGTGGCCTGGGTCTCTCAGCCAGTGCCGTAGTTGAGGGCTTTCATGGGGGTGATTGCTGTCCGGGTAGCTCTGGTTGCTGCTCAGGTTTGTGTGGGGGAGGCTTCTTATAGCGAGAAAGCTTAATGTCTAGCTTCACTGCTGTCTGGTACCACTCCTGTAGCCGATCGGGTACTTTTTGGTAGATGCAAGCCTGAGAGAGGTGATCGTCCAATCCCTCAACAAAGTATTGAACCAGGGATTGTTTGGAACACCCCTCTGTTCGGCCTGCTAACTTGCGGAACTCTCGCACGTACTCCAAGGCAGGCCTCCTGGCTTGTTTTATTTTGTGAATTTGTCTTGCTGCTTTGAGGCCTATGGATGGGTCCTCAAATCGTTCTTTCAGACCTAAGAGGAAAAGGTGGGGATCTTCCAATATTGGTGGCTTGCTCACTATATAAATTATTCAGCCATTCAGCTGCTTCTCCCTCTAGGTTGGATGCAAATACGTCGACCATGGCACCTGGGTCCGGATAGTGGTAGGCCCAGCAATTCAAGTGAGAGCGCCCTTGGTTGAGGAAAAAAAATAAGCTTCTCTGGGTCTCCATCAAAGGTTGCATTGAAGGGTGGTGCAAAAACAGGCTGTTGCAGCCCCCACTGGGGCTGTTGCTGCTGGCCCAACCCCGGTCATTGGTCCCATGGCTGCTGGGCTCCCTGCTGTTGATGTGGTGCCCCCAGTTGCAGTTGGCCCCATCCTGCCTGCCAACCCATGGTTGGCGGGCTCTCTGCTGCTGGGCAGCGGGGTCTGGTGGTGCCCCCTGCTGCTGCAGGCCTCCCAATGGTGACTGTGCAAGTGGGGGTTGTAGTGGTGTATTCTGCTGTTGGACTGCAGGGGGTGGTGATGCCCTCTGTTGCTGTAGGCCCCTCAATGGTTGCTGGACATGCTGGGCCTCCCTGATCTGCAAGCTCACCGGCTGTAGCTCTCCTGGCTTTTGCATCACCTCAAGCTGCTGCAAGGCTTCTATTTGCTGTGGTAAGCTCAGTTGCTGCTGATTATCTATCGGGGGGGTGCCACCCTGCCCATTGCCGCAAAAGCCTCAATTTGGGATTCCTTCCGTCTGCAGGACTGTGACTCACCATTTCTGCTTTTGATGTTTTTGCTCTCAGCTGGGAAATCTGCCAGATTCCTCCCCCGGCTTGCCGGCTGTTGCTTCCCCCCCCCCCCCGGGAAACTGTTGCAGCCAGGGGACTGGCCTCAAACAAACTTTCTTTCTCCATGATGAGATTTTCCCCGAATCTTTACCAGACCTCTCAAGCTTAGAGGCAGTGGATGGAATTCGGGACCCCAGATCATTTTAAAAGGAGTTCGGACCTAAGCATGATGTCATGTGTCTGATTAACAAAACACTTAAAAGGACTTTCAGGCATATTTTTTCCTAAAAGCATTTATTAAGGTTACAGAGACGTCAGTACAGCATGGTGGAAATGCTTAGGTCTGGCTTCTCTTCCGTTACGCAAATACATTCTAAGCATTTCCCCCCCCCCCTTATTTTGGGGGTCATGGTTCACATCTTCCAATCAACTTGGAAGATGTGATTTACTTCCGGTTTCTTTTTCCCGGGCTATCCTTATTCTCCTCCCTTTTTCCCTGTTGCCTGGTTTAACTATAAAAATACCAGACAGTTCTGCATATTGTCAAAGCAAGAATATACAGTATTTGCAGCGTTGACACTCAGTGTGCTTGGGTATGGTTAGGAGGACACTGGCTTTTTTAGGATGCCCTATCTATGTTTCCTGGTAAAATGCATGGTAAATACCCATTGGACAAAAATGCCACTTAGGGTTAGGGTTAGGACACCATGAACTCATAGAGCAAAATGGACATCGCCAACTAAGTCAGAGTGCTTGGGTATGGTTAGGAGGGTAATGACTTTTCTAGGCTGCCCTATGTGTGTTTCTAGGTAAAATACATGGGAAAATCCTATTGGAGGAAAATTCCACTTAGGGTTAGGGTTAGGTCACCATGAACTCATAAAACAAAATGGACATTGCCAACAAACGTGGATTTCTTTGGAATGATTAGGAGGGCACTGACCTTTCTAAGCTGCCCTTTCTATGTTTCCTGGAAAAATACATGGTAAAATCCCATTAGAGGAAAATTCCATTTAGGGTTAGGGTTAGGTCACCATGAACTCATAGAGCAAAGTGGACATCGCCAAAAAAGTCAGAGTGCTTCAGAATGGTTAGGAGGACACTGACCTTTCTAGGCTGCCCATTCTATATTTCATGGTAAAATACATGGGAAAATCCCATTGGAGGAAAATTCCACTTAGGGTTAAGGTTACGTCACCATGAACTCGTAGAGCAAAATGGACATCACCAACAATGTTAGTGTGCTTCGGTATGGTTAGGAGGACACTGGCTTTTCTAGGATGCCCTATCTATGTTTCCTGGTAAAATACATGGTAAATTCCCATTGGAGGAAAATGCCACTTAGGGTTAGGGTTAGGACACCATGGAGGGTTAGGGTTAGGACACCACCATGAACTCATGGAGCAAAATGGACATCGCCAACTAAGTCAGAGTGCTTGGGAATGATTAGGAGGGTAATGACTTTTCTAGGCTGCCCTATGTGTGTTTCTAGGTAAAATACATGGGAAAATCCTATTGGAGGAAAATTCCACTTAGGGTTAGGGTTAGGTCACCAAGAACTCGTAGAGCAAAATGGACATCGCCAACAAAGTCAGTGTGCTTGGGTATGGTTAGGAGGACACTGACCTTTCTAGGATGCCCTATCTATGTTTCCTGGTAAAATACATGGGAAAATATCATTGGAGGAAAATTCCACTTAGGGTTAGGGTTAGGTCACCAAGAACTCATAGAGCAAAATGGACATCGCCAACAAAGTCAGTGTGCTTGGGTATGGTTAGGAGGACACTGACCTTTCTAGGATGCCCTATCTATGTTTCCTGGTAAAATACATGATAAAATCCAATTGGAGGAAAATTCCACTTAGAGTTAGGGTTTGGTCACCATGAACTCATAGAGCAAAATGGATATCGCCAAAAAAGTCAGAGTGCTTCAGAATGGTTAGGAGGACACTGACCTTTTTAGGCTGCCCATTCTATATTTCCGGGTAAAATACATGGGAAAATATCATCGGAGGAAAATTCCTCTTAGGGGTAGGTCACCATAAACCCGTAGAGCAAAATGGACATCACCAATCAATTTGGAGTGCTTGGGTATGGTTAGGAGGGCACTGACGTTTCTAGTCTGCCCTATCTATGTTTCCTGGTAAAATACATGGGAAAATCCCATTGGAGGAAAATTCCACTTAGGTTAGGGTTAGGTCACCATGAACTCATAGAGCAAAATGGACATTGCCAAGAAAGTCAGTATGCCTAGTATGGTTAGGAGGACACTGACTTTTCTAGGATGCCCTATCTGTAAGGACCCACGCCACTTTGCATCTTAAGAAGACAGAACTCTTGGAATATTACTTCCAACAGGCATCTTTATTAAGAGAAAATGGTTGCAGGCGTTCTAGACAGGACCTGGGGCCCAAGTCCTCCCATTCAAGGTTTTAAGTGGTCCCAAACAGCCCCCCCACCCCACCATCCTTCTAGCAACAATCCCAGGCGTTACATGTCCACCCCCTTTTCCTCACGGCCAGCGGAAGGGAGACTTCAGAGAGGAGTACATGAAAGGTGATGGGCCCTATTGTTATGGTTAGTCCTTTTGGTGATATCCACATTCAGTCCCTTTGAAGTTGTAACGAAGGAAGTGAGAGCCATAAAACCCCTTTGCTCATCCCCCTTCCCCTTCGTAGTATGACAGAATCCAGAGAGGGTAGAAATGGAGTTTTCCATAGTCGATAACTAGAGATGAAATATAATTGGATTCTGACATCCTTCCCACTTAAAAATAAGATAGAGCCACCTGAAAAGAAAACAAAACAGGTATAAAAGTTAGTCTGGCTTGTTAGGATACTGTGTGTGAAACTTCTTTAATAGCTTCGGGGCTCTGACATGACGTTTATGGACCCACTCATTTTGTGAGGCAGGGAGGTGTTTCCATGCTACTAGATACTGAGTTGCTCCATTATATCTCCTAGAATCTAGGATTTCCTTTATCTTGAAGTGTTGTTCGCCCTCCACCATGATTGTAGGTAGGGGGAATTTTTGGCCGTAATGATGACTGATGCTCTCTTTTCAGCAAGCTGCAATGAAAAATTGGGTGTATTTGCCTGAGATTTTGGGTAATTCTAATTCTACTGTTACTGGGTTTATGATTCTTTTAATTGGAAAAGGCCCTATATATTTTGGTACAAGTTTTTTACAGGTTTGTAGGGACTTTAGGTATTTTGTAGATAAGTACACCATTTCTCCTATAATGAATGGTGTAGGCTCAACCCTTTTTTTATCGGCTTGTGCTTTGTATGCCTGCCTAGCTTCATCTAGTGCTTTTCTAACTATTGGCCAGGTGTTTTGTAATTGTTCCATCCATTCTTTCAGTGATGGGATTGCCGGTTCGTTTGGGGTTAATTCTGGCATGGGGTTGAAACTTTGGCCGGTGGCTATTTAAAAAGGAGTGTAACCTGTGCTGGAGTGGACTGCATTATTGTAGGCAACGTCTGCAAAAGGGAGTAGGTCTGTCCAATCGGACTGTTGGAAATGCAATCTGTAAATATGCTAAATGAAAAGTTTCGCTAAGGCTTTTGCGGTGGGAATCTTTTGGCAAGGGATAAAGTGCACCTGTTTGGAAAACAAGTCCGTGACCGTCCAGACAACAGTATTCCCATTGCTTTCTGGTAATTCCACTATAAAATCCATGACTATTTCCCTCCAGGGGGCTGAGGGATTTGGCACTGTTTGTAACAGTCCGGGCAATTTCCCTTGCAAACTCTTTGCAGTTGCACACTTTGGGCAGCTGGCCATGTAACTTTCTATGTCCTTTTTTATGGATGGCCACCAAAATTGCCGTTTAATTAAGTATAATGTTTTTACAAATCCAAAATTCCCTGCTGATTTTGTGTCGTGGCAAAGCTGCATGAATGTGACTCTTTGGGTTGTTGGTATATATAACTTTTCCCCCACCCAAGGTAGCCCGTCTATCATGGTGCACACGTGTTTTTCTGGAACCATTCATCTGTTTCCGAACTTTTCCGGAATTCAATTCCGGTTTGGCTGCCCAGCTGTGGTTTTAATTTAGCTTGGGCTCTGGTGGTTACTGGCGCTGCCAGTTGTGATTCTACCATCATCGGTTTAGAGTCAGTGGCTCGCGTGCTGTTATATTGGGGCATGCGAGATAGTGCATCTGCCAGGAAGTTCTTTCCCCCCGGCAAATGTTTGAGCATAAATTAGAACTGGTGAAAATGCTGGGACCAGCAGGCTTGCTTGGGGTTGAGCTTCCTGGGTGTTTTCAGGGCTTCCAAATTTTTGTGGTCTGTCCACACCTGGAAAGGGATTTTGTTGCCTTCAAGGAACTGGCGCCACATGAGTAATGACCAATGTATCCCGTATGCCTCTTTCTCGCACACACGCCAACGCTGTTCCGTTTCCGTGAGTTTCTTGGATGTATACGCACAGGGTTGCAATACCCCTTCATCGTTTTCTTGTAATAGTACAGCCCCCACTGCCACATCACTTGCATCTGCCTGTATTACGAAGGGCTTATCCATGTCTGGGTGCCTCAGTACTGGTTCGGCAGAAAAAAGTCTAATCTCTCAAATGCTGCTTGGCACTCCATTGTCCATGTTAGTGGCTGGCTAGGTTTTACTGAGGATGCTCCCTTCGTTTTTAGTAAGTTCGTGAGGGGCAGAGCTATCTGGGCAAATGAGGGGATGAATTGGCGGTAAAAGTTTGCGAAGCCCAGGAAACTTTGCAGTTGCTTTCTTGTGCAGGGTGGTGCCCATTCTAATACTGCTCTTACCTTCTCTGGGTCCATTTCAGTGCCCTGTGGGGATATGCGATAACCTAGGTAGTCTATCCTTTCCTGGTGGAATTCGCATTTCGAGAGTTTGGCATATAGGTGGGCGGCTCGCAGTTTCTTTAAAACCGCTCTGACTAGGTTGACATGTTCCTCTTTTGATTCGGTGAAGATAAGAATGTTGTCTAAGTAAACCAGGACCCCCTTAAATAGGTGCTCCCTTAGAACATCATTGATTAATTGCTTCAATACTGCAGGGGCCCCTTGTAATCCAAATGGCAAGACATTGAATTGGTAGCACCCCATTGGGCAGTTAAATGCGGTCTTCCATTCATCCCCTTCCTTAATTCTCACACGATAGTAAGCTTCCCTTTCGAGAGGTGTGACAACATGTCCTTCATGAGGGGCAGAGGGTATAGATTGCGTTCACTGATTGTATTCAGGGCCCTATAATCCACGCATAAGCGTAAAGAGCCGTCCTTCTTCTCTCTAAAGAGGACCGGGACAGCCACTTTAGGCTTGGCTGGCTCAATGAACCCCCTTTCTAGGTTTTTCTTTATGAATCTTTCCATTTCCTCCTTCTCCTTTGGGCTCATGGAGTATAATCTGGGCTTCGGGTGTTTTGCCCCAGGCTTGAATTCAATGGCACAGTCTGTGGGTCGGGGGGGGGGGGAATCTCATCTGCCCTCTCCTCACTGAAAACTTCAGCAAGATCTCTGTATTCCTCTGGTATTTCTGGTAGTCCCTTTGGATGCTTTTTCTATTCTGAATTTTGGTAGCTCCCCTTGGGATTTTAAGTCCATAGGGTCCCCTTTCAGGAATTTGATTTCTGCCATCCTCCAATTCACTCAGGGGTTCCATTTTTTTTTTACCATTCCATCCCTAGGATCATCGGGCATTCCATGCCTGGGGTCACTACAAACATTATGTCCTCCTCATGTTTGCCCAGGGAGAGGTGTATTGGTAAAGTGGCTAGGGTAGCTGGCACCCCCCCTGCTATGGACCCATCTAACTGAGATTGGTTGTTCCAGTCTCCTCGACGGAATGCCCAGATTTCCCACTAGCGTCGGGCTAATGAGGCAGCGGGTGCAGCCAGAGTCTATTAAGGCTTTCACCTTCACGGCTTTGGGCATGGGGGGAATTAATATAGTCACTGTCTTGAGGATGGGTGCGATGCGTCCACTTACCAGGGGTTCGCCCTCCGAGCTGTCGTCTGAGGCGTCCATCGGCCCTGTGGTGTAGGCTGGAATTCTTTCCCCCTGATGAGCAGAGGTGGGGGATTCCACAGCCTCCATCATTCTCATGGCAGGTTCTTTTGGCTTAGGTGGAGACTTTCCGGATTTGCTGGCCGGTGATCTGTCTGGGTTGTGCTGGGGGGCTTTTGAGCAGCATTCTACAGCCCGATGCCCTTCTCTCCCGCACTTGAAACACCCCATTTGCTTCTTGGCCACAGCCGATGGTTTCACTGGTTCACGTGTCAACTCAGGCGGTGAGCGGCTCCATTGTTTTCCTCAGCGGTACCTCTTCAGTATGTCGATTTCTGCTTCCTCTGCCAAGATATACCTTTCATCAAGTTGGTGTGGGTCCCCTTGGGGCAGGCAAGCATCATATAGGTCATAATTTAGTCCGTCTTTGAAATGGCTAAGGAGAATGTCTTCCGGCCAGTTCAGTTTGCTGGCAATGGCCCAGAATTCTTGCGTATATTCGGCTACCGGGCGTTTGCCTTGTCTCATCGTTTTGATCCTTTCACGGGCTTTGCAATCAGCCAGGGGGTCCTCAAATCGCCTTCTCAGCGAGGACCTGAAATGGTTGAAATCGTTGAGCTCTGGGGCATTGGACTCGTGCAAGTTCACCATCCAATCTGCGGCCGGCCCGTCCAGGGCAGATTGCACGATCCGGATACGGGCTTTGTCACTGGGGATGTGCTGCCCGTATTCCTCCATGTAGCTGAGGACTTGGGTTAGGAAAAACCCCAAGCGTGTCGGCTCCCCCTTGAATCTCACGTCCAGCGACGGGAGTCTTTGAATGGATCGGTGCCTTCGTTGTCGGTGGTAGCGTCTTCCATCCAGATCACCATCTGCGGGTCGGCAGGGAGTGGGGACTACTGGATCAGCAGACGTCCCCGGGGCTGCAGGTTCCACTTCCCCCTCGGTGTTTTTCCCTTTGCGGCTCCAGGAGCTGGGGCGGCCATAGGGCTCAGAATTCTCCTCTCCTAGGGAGCTGAGGGTTCTCTTCATCAGGTCGATAGCTTTCTCTAGGATTCAGCCTGAGTACGGTGCCCAGCTCCCTTCCTCTTCACTTGCTTGCAGGGATTTCTCCATCTCCTGCTTCCATTCTGGTTGGTTGGCCCCCTGTCTCCGGGTCACCTTTCTTGATTTCTTTTTCCACTCGCCTTTCTTTCCAACGCCCATTGACAACCGAGGTTTGTGGTCCTGTGTCTCCACCACCTTCTCCTGAGGATTCTGACCTCTCAGATCCCGACATCTGGCAGGGTTTCAGCCGGGGCAGCAGCTCCCTTTCCAGGGAGTTTTCTCCCTTCCTTGCTCCACCGTCTGACATGGTAATTTTTGCAAAGTCCCCCGGCAAGGTTCTCCCTTCCATGTGGACTAATTCTGCAGGTCCTGTCTAATGTAAGGACCCACCCCACTTTGCATCTTAAGAAGACAGAACTATTGGAATGTTTCTTCCAACAGGCATCTTTATTAAGAGAAAATGGTTGCAGGCGTTCTAGACAGGACCTGGGGCCCAAGTCCTCCCATTCAAGGTTTTAAGTGGTCCCAAGCAGCCCCCCGCCCCAACGTCCTTCCAGTGACAATCCCAGGCGTTACATTTCCACCCCCTTTTCCTCACAGCTGGCGGAAGGGAGACTTCAGAGAGGAGTACATGAATGGTGATGGGCCCTATTGTTATGGTTACTCCTTTTTGTGATATCCACATTCAGTCCCTTTCAAGTTGTAACGAAGGAAGTGAGAGCCATAAAACCCCTTTGCTCATCCACCTTCCCCTTCGTAGTATGACAGAATCCAGAGAGGGCAGAAATGGAGTTTTCCATAGTCGATAACAAGAGATGAAATATAATTGGATTCTGACATTATCTATGTTTCCCGGTAAAATGCATGGGAAAATCCCATTGGAGGAAAATTCCACTTAGGGTTAGGGTTAGGTCACCATGAACTCATAGAGCAAAATTGACATCGCCAACAAACTCGGAGTGCTTTGGAATAATTAGGAGAGCACTGACCTTTCTAGGATGCCTTTTATATGTTTCCTGGAAAAATACATGGGAAAATATCATTGGAGGAAGATTCCTCTTAGGGTTAGGGTTAGGTCACCATGAACTCATAGAGCAAAATGGACATTGCCAACAAACTTGGAGTGCTTGGTTATGGTTAGGAGGGTACTGACTTTTCTAGGCTGCCCTATGTGTGTTTCTAGGTAATGGGAAACCTAGGTGTGTTTCTAAGTAATGGGTTAGGGTTAGGTCACCACGAACTCATAGAGTATGGTTAGGAGGGCACTGACTTTTCTTGGCTGCCCTTTCCATGTTTCCTGGTAAAATATGTGGTAAAATCCCATTGGAGGAAAATTCCACTTAGGGTTAGGGTTAGATCACCATGAACTAATAGAACAAAATGGACATCGCCAAAAAAGTCAGAATGCTTCAGAATGGTTAGGAGGACTGACTTTTCTAGGATGCCCTATCTATGTTTCCTGGTAAAATACATGGGAAAATCCCATTGGAGGAAAATTCCACTTAGGGTTAGGGTTAGGTCACCATGAACTCATAGAGCAAAATGGACATCGCCAACAAACTCGGAGTGCTTTGGAATGGTTAGGAGGGTACTGACTTTTCTAGGATGTCCTATGTTTTCTGGTAAAATACATGGGAAAATATCATTGGAGGAAAATTCCTCTTAGGGTTAGGGTTAGATCACCATGAACTCGTAGAGCAAAGTGGACATCGCCAATCAATTCGGAGTGCTTGGGTATGGTTAGGAGGGCACTGACTTTTCTAGGATGCCCTATCTATGTTTCCTGGTAAAATACATGGGAAAATCCCATTGGAGGAAAATTCAACTTAGGGTTAGGGTTAGGTCACCATGAACTCATAGAGCAAAATGGACAACACCAAGAAAGTCAGTGTGCTTGGGTATGGTTAGGAGGACACTGACTTTTCTAGGCTGTCCTATGTTTCCTGGTAAAATACATGGGAAAATCCCATTGGAGGAAAAATCAACTTAGGGTTAGGGATAGGTCACCATGAACTCATAGAGCAAAATGGACATTGCCAACAAACTTGGAGTGCTTGTTATGGTTAGCGGGGAAACTGACTTTTGTAGGCTGTCCTATGTTTCCTAGTAAAATACATGGGAAAATCCCATTGGAGGAAAATTCCACTTAGGGTTTGGGTTAGGGTTAGGTCACCATGAACTCGTAGGGCAAAATGGACATCACCAACAATGTCAGTGTGCTTGGGTATGGTTAGGAGGACACTGGCATTTCTAGGATGCCCTATCTATGTTTCCTGGTAAAATACATGGTAAAATCCCATTGGAGGAAAAGGCCACTTAGGGTTAGGGTTAGGTCACCATGAACGAATAGAGCAAAATGGACATCGCCAACTAAGTCAGAGTGCTTGGGTATGGTTAGGAGAGTAATGACTTTTCTAGGCTACCCTATGTGTGTTTCTAGGTAATGGGAAATCTAGGGGAGTTTCTAGGTAATGGGTTAGGGTTAGGTCACCACGAACTCATAGATTATGGTTAGGAGGGATCTGACTTTTCTTGGCTGCCCTTTCCATGTTTCCTGGTAAAATACATGGTAAAATCCCATTGGAGAAAAATCCATTTAGGGTTAGTGTTAGATCACCATGAACTCATAGAGCAAAATGGACATTGCCAACAAAGTCACAATTCTTGGGTATGGTTAGGAGGGTACTGACTTTTCTAGCATGTCCTATGTATCCTGGTAAAATACATGTTAAAATCCCATAGGAGGAAAATTCTTGGAGTGCTTTGGAATGATTAGGAGGGCACTGACCTTTCTAAGCTTCCCTTTTAGGATGCCCTATCTATGTTTCCTGGTAAAATAAATGGGAAAATCCCATTGGAGGAAAATTCCACTTAGGGTTAGGGTTAGGTCACCATGAACTCATAGAGCAAAATGGACATCGCCAACAAACTCGGAGTGCTTTGGAATGGTTAGGAGGGTACTGACTTTTCTAGGATGTCCTATGTTTTCTGGTAAAATACATGGGAAAATATCATTGGAGGAAAATTCCTCTTAGGGTTAGGGTTAGATCACCATGAACTCGTAGAGCAAAGTGGACATTGCCAATCAATTCGGAGTGCTTGGGTATGGTTAGGAGGGCACTGACTTTTCTAGGATGCCCTATCTATGTTTCCTGGTAAAATACATGGGAAAATCCCATTGGAGGAAAATTCAACTTAGGGTTAGGGTTAGATCACCATGAACTCGTAGAGCAAAGTGGACATCGCCAATCAATTCGGAGTGCTTGGGTATGGTTAGGAGGGCACTGACTTTTCTAGGATGCCCTATCTATGTTTCCTGCTAAAATACATGGGAAAATCCCATTGGAGGAAAATTCCACTTAGGGTTAGGGTTAGGTCACCATGAACTCATAGAGCAAAATGGACATCGCCAAAAACCTCAGAGTGCTTCGGAATGGTTAGGAGGGACATGTCTTTTCCAGGCTGACCCTTCCATGTTTCCTGGTAAAATACATGGGAAAATCCAAATGGAGGAAAATTCCTCTTAGGGTTAGGGTTAGTTTACGATGAACTCATGGAGCAAAATGTACCTTGCCAACCAACTCGGAGTGCTTGGGTATGGATAGGAGGGCACTGATCTTTCCAGGCTGCCCTATGAATGTTTCCCAATAAAATACATGGAAAACTCCCATTGGAGGAAAATTCCACTAATGGTTAGGGTTAGGTTACGATGAATTCATAGAGAAAAATGGACATCACCAACAAATTCGGAGTTCTTGGGTATGGTTAGGAAGACACTGACCTTTCCAGGCTGACCTTTCCATGTTTCCTAGTAAAAGACATGGGAAAATCCCATTGGAAAAAAATTCCACTTAGGGATAGAGTTAGGTTACAATGAACTCATAGAGCAAAATTGACATTGCCAACAAATTCAGAGTGCTTGGGTATGGTTAGGAGGGCACTGACTTTTCCAGGCTGACCTTTCCATGTTTCCTCGTAAAAAACATGGGAAAATCTCATTGGAGGAAAATTCCACTTAGGGTTAGGGTTAGGTTACGATGAACTCCTAGAGCAAAATGGACATCGCCAACAAATACAGAGTGCTTGGGTATGGTTAGGAGGGTAGTGACTTTTCCACGCTGACCTTTCCATGTTTCCTGGTAAAACACATGCGAAAATCCCATTGGAAGAAAATTCCACTTAGGGTTAGGGTTAGGTTACGATGAACTCATAAAGCAAAATGGACATCGCCAACAAACCAGGAGTGCTTAGGTATGGTTAGGAGGGCACTGACTTTTCCAGGCTGACCTTTCCATGTTTCCTGGTAAAAGACATGGGAATATCCCATTGGAGGAAAATTCCACTTAGGGTTACGGTTAGGTTACGATGAACTCATAGAGCAAAATTGACATTGCCAAAAAATTCAGAGTACGAGGGTATGGTTAGGAGGGCAGTGACTTTTCCAGGCTGACCTTTCCATGTTTCCTGGTAAAATACATGAGAAAATCCCATTGGAGGAAAACTCCACTTAGGGTTAGGGTAAGGTCACCATGAACTCATAGAGCAAAATGGACATCGGCAACAAAGTCGGAGTGCTTCGGAATGGTTAGGAGGGTACTGACGTTTCTAGGCTGACCTTTCCATGTTTAGTGGTAAAAGAAATGGGAAAATCCCATTAGAGGAAAATTCCACATAGAGTTAGGGTTAGGTTACGATGAACTCTGAGTTTGTTGGTTATGTCCATTTTGCTCTATGGGCTCATGGTAACCTAACCCTAACCCTAAGTGGAATTTTCCTCGAATAGGATTTTCCCATGTCTTTTACCAGGAAATATGGAAAGGTCAGCCTGGAAATGTCAGTGCCCTCCTAACCATACCCAAGCACTCCAGGTTGTTGGCGAAGTCCATTTTGCTCTATGAGTTCTTCGTAACATAACCCTATCTGGATTTTTCCTCCAATGGGATTTTCCCATGTATTTTACCACTAAACATGGAAAGGTCAGCCTGGAAAAGTCAGTACCCTCCTAACCATTCCGAAGCACTCCGAGTTTGTTGGCGATTTCCGTTTTGCTCTATGAGTTCATGGTGACCTAACCCTAACCATAAGTGGAGTTTTCCTCCAATGGGATTTTCCCATGTATTTTACCAGGAAACATGGAAAGTTACGCCTGGAAAAGTCACTGCCCTCCTAACCATACCCATGCACTCTGAATTTGATGGCGATGTCCATTTTGCTCTAGGAGTTCATCGTAACATAACCCTAACCCTAAAGTGGAATTTTCCTCAGATGGGATTTTCCCTTGCCTTTTACCAGGAAATGTGGAAAGGTCAGCCTGGAAAAGTGAGTGACTACCTAACCATACCCAAGCACTCCGAGTTTTTTGGCGATTTCCATTTTGCTCTATGAGTTCATCGTAACCTCACCCTAACCCAAAGTGGAATTTTCCTCCAATGGGATTTTCCCATGTATTTTACCACTAAACATAGATAGGGCAGACTAGAAAATTAATTACCCTCGTAACAATACCCAGGCACTCCGAGTTTCTTGGCAATGTCCATTTTGCTCCTTACATTCATCGTAACCTAATCCTAAAAGGAATTTTCCTCCAATGGGATTTTCCCATGTATTTCACCAGGAAATATGGAAAGGTCAGCCTGGAAAAGTCATTACCCTCCTAACCATTACGAAGCACTCCAAGTTTGTTGGCAATATGCATTTTGCTCTATGAGTTCATGATGACCTAACCCTAACCCGAAGTGGAATTTTCCTCCAATGGGATTTTCCCATGCATTTTACCAAGAAACATGATAAGGTCAGCCTGGAAAAATAACTACCCTCCCATCCATACCCAAGAAATCTGTATTTGTTGGCGATGTCCATTTTCCTCTATGAGTTCATCGTAACCTAATCCTAACCCTAAGTGGAATTTTCCTCCAATGGGATTTTCCCATGTATTTTATCGGGAAACATTCATTAGGGCAGCCTGGAAAGGTCAGTGCCCTCCTAACCATACCCACGAACTCTGAATTTGTTGGCGATGTCAATTTTGCTATATGAGTTCATCGTAACCTAACCCTAACCCTAAGTGGAATTTTCATCCAATGGGATTTTCCCATGTCTTTTACCAGGAAACATGGAAAGGTCAGGATGAAAAGGTCAGTGTCTTCCTAACCATACCCACGCACTCCGAGTTTGTTGGCGATGTCTATTTTGCTCTATGAGTTCTTTGTAACCTAACCCTAACGCTAAGTGGAATTTTCATCCAATGGGATTTTCCCATGTGTTTTACCAGGAAACATGGAAAGGTCAGCTTGGAAAGGACAGTGCCCTTCTAACCATACCCAAGCACTCCGAGTTTGTTGGCGATGTCTATTTTGCTCTATGAGTTCTTTGTAACCTAACCCTAACGCTAAGTGGAATTTTCCTCCAATGGGATTTTAACATGTATTTTACCACTAAACATGGAAAGGTCAGCCTGGAAAAATATGTACCCTCCTAACCATTCCAAAGCACTCTGAGGTTGTTGGTGATCTCCATTTTGCTCTATGAGTTCATGGTGACCTAACCCTAACCCTAAGTGGAATTTTCCTCCAATGGGATTTTCCCATGTATTTTACCAGGAAACATGGAAAGGTCAGCCTGGAAAAGTCAGTGCCCTTCTAACCATACCCAAGCACTCCGAGTTTGTTGGCGATGTCCATTTTTCTCTATGAATTCATCGTAACCTAACCCTAACCATAAGTGGAATTTTCTTCCAATAGGATTTTTCCATGTATTTTATCGGGAAACATTCATAGGTCAGCCTGGAAAGGTCAGTGCCCTCCTAACCATACCCAAGCACTCTGAGTTTGTTGGTTATGTCCATTTTGCTCTATGGGCTCATGGTAACCTAACACAAACCCTAAGTGGAATTTTCCTCCAATGGGATTTTTCCATATGTTTTACCAGGAAACATGGAAAGGTCAGCCTGGAAATGTCAGTGCCCTCCTAACCATTCTGAAGCACTCCGAGGTTGTTGGAGATGTCCATTTTGCTCTATGAGTTCTTCGTAACCTAACCCTAACCCTAAGTGGAATTTTCCTCCAATGGGATTTTCCCATGTATTTTACCAGGAAACATGGAAAGGTCAGCCTGGAAAAGTCAGTGCCCTCCTAACCATACCCAAGTACTCCTGGTTTGTTGGCGATGTCCATTTTGCTCTATGAGTTCTTCGTAACCTAACCCTAACCCTAAGTGGAATTTTCTTCCAA
>NW_015386291.1:1169105-1172455 GCF_001527695.2 Protobothrops mucrosquamatus
AAAGTCACTAGCCTCCTAACCATACCCAAGCACTCTCTATTTGTTGGCGATGTCCATTTTTCTCTATGAATTCATCGTAACCTAACCCTAACCATAAGTGGAATATTCCTCCAAGGGATTTTCCCATGTATTTTATCGGGAAACATTCATAGGTCAGCCTGGAAAAGTCAGTGCCCTCCTAACCATACCCAAGCACTCCAAGTTTGTTGGCGATGTACATTTTGCTCCATGAGTTCATCGTAACCTAACCCTAACCCTAAGTGGAATTTTCCTCCAATGGGATTTTCTCATGTATTTTACCAGGAAACATGGAAAGGTCAGCCTGGAAAAGTCACTACGCTCCTAACCATATTTACGCACTCTGAATTTGTTGGCAATGTCCATTTTGCTCTATGAGTTCATCGTAACCTAACCCTAACCCCAAGTTGAATTTTCCTCCAATGGGATTTTTGCATGTATTTTACCAGTAAACATAGATAGGGCAGACTAGAAAATTAGTTACCCTCTTAACCATACCCAGGAACTCCGAGTTTGTTGGCAATGTCCATTTTGCTCCATACATTCATCGTAACCTAACCTTAAGAGGAATTTTCCTCCAATGGGATTTCCCCATGTCTTTTACAAAGAAACATGGAAAGGTCAGTCTTGAAAAGTTAGTGCCCTCCTAACCATACTCAAGTGCTCTGAATTTGTTGGTTATGTCCATTTTGTTCTATGGGCTCATGGTGACCTAACCCTAACCCTAAGTGGAATTTTCCTCTAATGGGATTTTCCCATGTATTTTATCAGGAAACATAGAAAAGAAGCAGCTTAGAAAAGACAGTACTCTCCTAACCATACCCAAGCACTCTGAGTTTGTTGGTTATGTCCATTTTGCTCTATGGGTTCATGGTGACTTAACCCTAATCCAAAGTGGAATTTTCCTCCAATGGAATTTTCCAATATATTTTACCAGGAAACATGGAAAGGTCAGCCTGGAAAATTCATTGCCCTCCTAACCATACCCAAGTACTCCTGGTTTGTTGGCGATGTCCATTTTGCTCTATGAGTTCTTAATAACCTAACCCTAACCCTAAGTGGAATTTTCTTTCAATGGGATATTCCCATGTGTTTTACCAGGAAACATGTAAAGGTCAGCCTGGAAAAGTCACTACCCTCCTATCCATACCCAAGCACTCTGTATTTCTTGGCAATTTCAATTTTACTCTATGAGTTCATCGTAACCTAACCCTAACCCTAAGTGGAATTTTCCTCCAATGGAATTTTCCCATGTATTTTACCAGGAAACATGGAAAGGTCAGCCTGGAAAGGTCAGTGCCCTCCTAACCATACCCAAGCACTCCGAGTTTGTTGGCGATGTACATTTTGCTCCATGAGTTCATCGTAACCTAACCCTAACCCTAATAGAAATTTTCCTCCAATGGGATTTTCCCATGTATTTTACCAGGAAACATGGAAAGGTCAGCTTGGAAAAGTCATTACCCTTCTAACCATTGCGAAGAACTCCAAGTTTGTTGGCGATGTCCATTTTGCTCTATGAGTTCATGGTGACCTAACCGTAACCCTAAGTGGAATTTTCCTTCAAAGGAATTTTCCCATGTATTTTACAAGGAAACATGGAAAGGTCAGCCTGGAAAAGTCACTACCCCCCTAACCATACCGTCGCACTTTGAATTTGTTGGCGATGTCCATTTTGCTCTAAGAGTTCATCGTAACCTAACCCTAACCCTAAGTGGAATTTTCCTCCAATGGTATTTTCGCATGTATTTTACCAAGAAACATAGATAGGGCAGACTAGAAAATTAATTACCCTCCTAACCATACCCAGGCACTCCGAGTTTGTTGGCAACGTCCATTTTGCTCCACACATTCATCGTAACCTAACCCTAAGAGGAATTTTCCTCCAATAGGATTTTCCCATGTATTTTACCACTAAACATGGAAAGGTCAGCCTTGAAAAGTCATTACCCTCCTAACCATTCCAAAGCACTCCGAGGTTGTTGGCGATATGCATTTTGCTCTATGAGTTCATGATGTCCTAACCCTAACCCTAAGTGGTATTTTCCTCCAATGGGATTTTCCCATGTATTTTACAAGAAAATATGGAAAGGTCAGCATGGAAAAGTCAGTGCCCTCTTAACCATACCCAAGCACTCCTGGTTTGTTGGCAATGTCCATTTTGCTCTATGAGTTCTTCGTAACCTAACCGTAAGAGGAATTTTCCTCCAATGGGATTTTCCCATGGATTTTACCACTAAACATGGAAAGGTCAGCCTGGAAAAGTCATTACCCTCCTAACCATTCCAAAGCACTCCGAGGTTGTNGAAACATGGAAAGGTCAGCCTGGAAAGGTCATTACCCTCCTAACCATTCCAAAGCACTCCGAGTTTGTTGGCGATGTCCATTTTGCTCTATGAGTTCATGGTGACCTAACCGTAACCCTAAGTGGAATTTTCCTCCAATGGGATTTTCCCATGTATTTTACAAGAAAATATGGAAAGGAAAGCGTGGAAAAGTCAGTGTCCTCTTAACCATACCCAAGCACTCCTGGTTTGTTGGTGCTGTCCATTTTGCTCTATGAGTTCTTCGTAACCTAACCCTACATTGAATTTTACTCCAATGGGATTTTCCCATGTCTTTTACAAGTAAACATGGAAAGGTCAGCCTGGTAAAGTCATTACCCTTCTAACCATTGCGAAGCACTCCGAGTTTGTTGGGAAACATTCATAGGGTAGCCTGGAAAGATCAGTGCCCTCCTATCCATACCCAAGCACTCCGAGTTGGTTGGCAAGGTACATTTTGCTCCATGAGTTCATCGTAAACTAACCCTAACCCTAAGAGGAATTTTCCGCCATTTGGATTTTCCCATGTCTTTTACCAGGAAACATGGAAAGATCAGCCTTGAAAAGTCAGTACCCTCCTAACCATTCCAAAGCACTCCAAGTTTGTTGCCGATGTCCATTTTGCTCTATGAGTTCATGGTGACCTAACCCTAACCCTAATAGGAATTTTCCTCCAATGGGATTTTCCCATGTATTTTACTAGGAAACATGGAAAGGTCAGCCTGGAAAATTCAGTGCCCTCCTAACCATACCCAAGTACTCCAAGTTTGTTGCCGATGTCCATTTTGCTCTATGAGTACATGGTGACCTAACCCTAACTTTAAGTGGAATTTTCCTCCAATGGGATTTTCCCATGAATTTTACCAGGAAACATGGAAAGGTCAGCCTGGAAAGGTCAGTGCCTTCCTAACCATACCCACGAAATCCGAGTTTGTTGGCGATGTCCATTTTCCTTTATGAGTTCATCGTAACCTCACCCTAACCGTAAGTGGAATTTTCCTCCAATGG
>NW_015386291.1:1177248-1180112 GCF_001527695.2 Protobothrops mucrosquamatus
AAGAAAAAAAGCAAACTTCCAGGGTCGGTTCGTCTGCTTACAGGAAAAAACTCACAGTTCTCTTTAAGTTGCAGCGGTGGCGGCGGCTTCTAGCTTCGCTAACGCGAAGGCGTCCTGGATCGCGGAGAAGCCCGGGGCTCCGGAGGAGTTCTCACCTACATCGTCCACAAGGGACGACTCGGGAACTCAACTCCTACCCTGGGTAGCTCACCTATCCCCCTCTGCCCAGGGGAAAGGTATCAAGCCGTTTGACAGCTGATGCTAGCTGTCAAAACGGCTTTTACGCAGAAACAGGCGGGAGGCAGCTACAGCTGCGTCCGACGAGGTCGCCTGCCACCGGAAGTCCCAGAATTTTCCTTGAGTGTGATTTTCCCATGTATTTTACCAGGAAACATAGATAGGCCAGGCTAGAAAATTCTGTGACATCCTAAACATACCCAAACACTACAAATTTATTGGTGATGTCCATTTTGCTCTATGAGTTCATGGTGACCCTAAGTGGAATTTTCCACCAATTGGATTTTCCCATGTATTTTACCAGGAAACATAGATAGGGTAGGCTGGAAAATTGAGTGCCCTACTAATAATACAGAAGCACTCCAAATTTGTTTCCAATGTACATTTTGCTCTATGAGTTCATGGTGACCTAACCCGAACCCTAAGTGTAATTTTCCGCCAATAGGATTTTCCCATATATTTTATCAGGAAACATAGATAGGGCAGACTAGAAAGGTCTGTTTACTTTTCAAATTTGAGGTCAGTTTCAAATTTTGACTTTCCATGCTCAATTGGCTATTTGCCAAGAAATGCGAGATACGCCCTGGCCTAACTCCTGAAGGAGAGGTCGCATCCGGAAAACATATGATTTTTTGGGTTCCCCAACTGGTGGGGAATATGAATATATGTTTACTTTTTGAATTTGAGGTCAGTTTCAAATTTTGACTTTTTATGCTTAATTGGCTATTTACCAACAAATGCGAGATATGTCCTGGTCTACCTCCTGAAGGAGAGGTCGCATCCGGAAAAAATATGATTTTTCGGGTTCCCCAACCGGTGGGGAACCTGAATATATGTTTACTTTTTGAATTTGAGGTCAGTTTCAAATTTTGACTTTCCATGCTCTATTTGCTATTTGCCAACAAATGCAATATACGCCCTGGCCTAACTCCTGAAGGAGAGGTCGCATCCGGAAAACATGATTTTTCGGGTTCCCCAACCGGTGGGGAACCTGAATATATGTTTACTTTTCGAATTTGAGGTCAGTTTCAAATTTTGACTTTCCATGCTCTATTTGCTATTTGCCAACAAATGCAATATACGCCCTGGCCTAACTCCTGAAGGAGAGGTCGCATCCGGAAAACATGATTTTTCGGGTTCCCCAACCGGTGGGGAACCTGAATATATGTTTACTTTTCGAATTTGAGGTCAGTTTCAAATTTTCACTTTTCATGCTTAATTGGCTATTTACCAACAAATGCGAGATATGCCCTGGCCTAACTCCTGAAGGAGAGGTCGCATCCGGAAAACATATGATTTTTCGGGTTCCCCAACCGGTGGGGAACCTAAATATATGTTTACTTTTTGAATTTGAGGTCAGTTTCAAATTTTGACTTTCCAAGCCCAATTGGCTATTTGCCAAAAAGGCAAGATATGCCCTGGCTAACTGAAGGAGAGGTCGCATCAGGAAAACATGATTTTTCGAGTTAACCAACCGGTGGGGAACCTGGATATATGTTTACTTTTCGAATTTGAGGTCAGTTTCAAATTTTGACTTTCCATACTCTATTGGCTATTTGTCAACAAATGCGAGATACGCCCTGGCGTAACTCCTGAAGGAGAGGTCGCATCCGGAAAACATGATTTTTCGGGTTCCCCAACTGGTGGGGAACATGAATATATGTTTACTTTTTGAATTGGAGATCAGTTTCAAATTTTGACTTTTTATGCTCAATTGGCTATTTGCCAACAAATGCGAGATACGCCCTGGCCTAACTCCTGAAGGAGAGGTCGCATCCGTAAAACATATGATTTTTCGGGTTCCCAAATCGGTGGGGAACCTGAATATATGTTTACTTTTCGAATTTGAGGTCAATTTTAAATTTTTACTTTCCATGCTCAATTGGCTATTTACGAAGAAATGCGAGATACGCCGTGGCCTAACTCCTGAAGGAGAGGTCGTATCCGGAAAACATATGATTTTTTGAATTCCCCAACCGGTGGGGAACCTGATTATATGTTTACTTTTCGAATTTGAGGTCAGTTTCAAATTTTGACTTTCCATGCTCTATTTGCTATTTGCCAAGAAATGCGAGATATGCCGTGGCCTAACTCCTGAAGAAGAGGTCGTATCCAGAAAACATGATTTTTCGGGTTCCCCAACCGGTGGGGAACCTGAATATATGTTTACTTTTCGAATTTCACGTCAGTTTCAAATTTTGACTTTTGATGCTTAATTGGCTATTTACCAACAAATGCGAGATATGCCCTGGCCTAACTCCTGAAGGAGAGGTTGCATCCGGAAAACATATGATTTTTCTGGTTCCCCAACCGGTGGGGAACATGAATATATGTTTACTTTTCGAATTTGAGGTCAGTTTCAAATTTTGACTTTTTATGCTTAATTGGCTATTTACCAACAAATGCGAGATATGTCCTGGCCTACCTCCTGAAGGAGAGGTCGCATCCGGAAAAAATATGATTTTTCGGGTTCCCCAACCGGTGGGGAACCTGAATATATGTTTACTTTTCAAATTTGAGGTCAGTTTCAAATTTTGACTTTCCATGCTCTATTGGCTATTTGCCAACAAATGCGAGCTACGCCCTGGCGTAACTCCTGAAGGAGAGGTCGTATCCGGAAAACATAT
>NW_015386291.1:1181689-1185100 GCF_001527695.2 Protobothrops mucrosquamatus
CTGAAGGAGAGGTCGCATCCGGAAAAAATATGATTTTTCGGGTTCCCCAACCGGTGGGGAACCTGAATATATGTTTACTTTTCAAATTTGAGGTCAGTTTCAAATTTTGACTTTCCATGCTCTATTGGCTATTTGCCAACAAATGCGAGCTACGCCCTGGCGTAACTCCTGAAGGAGAGGTCGTATCCGGAAAACATATGATTTTTTGAATTCCCCAACTGGTGGGGAACCTGATTATATGTTTACTTTTCGAATTTGAGGTCAGTTTCAAAATTTGACTTTCCATGCCCAATTGGCTATTTGCCAACAAAGGCGAGATACGCAGTGGCCTAACTCCTAAAGGAGAGGTCGCATCCGGAAAACTTATGATTTTTCGGGTTCCCCAACCGATGGGGAACCTGAATATATGTTTACTTTTGTTGGTAAATATGTGTCAGAATCCAAATATATTCCATCTCTAGTTATCAACTATGAAAACCCGCATTTCTGCCTGCTCTGGATTCTGTCATACGATGAAGGGAAGGGGGTGAACAAAGGGCCTTTATGGCCTTCACTTTCTTCAGCCTACTTCAAAGGGACTGGATGTGGATATCACCAAAAGAACTAACAATAACAATGGGGGTCATTAGCTTTCATGTAATCCTTTCTGAAGTCTCCTCCCGGCAGTGAGGAAAAGGGGGTGAGAATGTAATGCCTGGGATTGTTGCTGGAAGAAAGGGGTGATGGGGTGTGGCTAATGGGGGATCCCTTAAAACCTTGAATGGGAGAGCTTGGACCGAAGTCCTGTCTAGAATGCCTGCATCAAGCTTTCTCTTAATAAAGATGCCTGTTGGAAGAAATATTCCAGGAGTTCTGTCTTCTTAAGATGCAAAGTGGGGTGGGTCCTTACATTAGACAGGATTTGCAAAATTAGTCCACCTGGAAGGAAGACCCTTGCCGGGGGACTTTGTAAAAATTACTATGTCAGACAGTGGAGCAAGGAAGGGAGAAAACTCCCCGGAAAGGGAGCCGCTGCCCCGGCTGAAACCCTGCCAGCTGTCAGGATCTGAGAGGTCAGATTCCTCAGGAGAAGAGGTGGTGGAGACACGGGACCACAAACCTCGGTGGTCAATGGACGTTGGAAAGAAAGGCGAGTGGGGAAAGAAATCAAGAAAGGTGACTCTGAGACGGGGGCCCAAACAACCAGAATGGAAGCTGGAGATGGAGAAATCCCTGCATGCAAGTGAAGAGGAAGGGAGCTGGGCACCGTACTCGGGCTGGATCCTAGAGAAAGCAATCGACCTAATGAAGTGAACTCTCAGCTCCCTAGGAGAGGAGAATCCTGAGCCCTACGCCCGCCCCAGCTCCTGGAGCCGCAAAGGGAGAGACAACAAAGGGGAAGTGGAACCTGCAGCCCCGGGGACATCTGCTGATCCAGTAGTCCCCACTCTCCGCCAAACCACAGATGGAAATCTGAATGGAAGAGACTACCACTGAGAACGAAGGCACCGATCCATTCAAAGATGTCCGCCGCTGGAGGTGAAATTCAAAGGGGAGCCAACACGCTTGGGATTTTTCCTAACCCAAGTCCTCAGCTACATGGAGGAATACGGGCAGGACATCCCCAGCGACAAAGCCCGTATCTGGATTGTGCAATCTGCCTTAGACGGGCCGGCCGCAGATTGGGTGGTGAACTTGCATGACTCCAATGCCCCAGAGCTCAACGACTTCAACTGTTTTATGTCCTCCCTGAGAAGATGATTTGAGGACCCCCTGGCTGATCGCAAAGCCCGCGAAAGGATAAAAACGATGAGGCAAGGCAAATGCCCGGTAGCCAAATATACACAAGAATTTTGGGCCATTGCCAGCAAACTGAACTGGCCAGAAGACATCCTCCTTAGCCATTTCAAAGATGGACTAAATTATGACCTATATGGTGCTTGCCTGCCCCGAGGGGACCCACACCAACTTGAGGAATGGTACATCTTGGCAGAGGAAGCAGAGATCTACATATTGAAGAGGCACCGCCGAGGAAAACAATGGAGCCGCTCACCACCTGAGCTGACACGCGAACCAGTGAAACCATTGGCCACGGCCAAAAAGCAACTGGGGTGTTTCAAGTGCGGGAAAGATGGGCACCGAGCTGTAGAATGCCGCTCAAGAGCCACCCAACACAACCCAAACAGATCACTGGCCAGTAACGCCGGAAAGCCTCCAGCTAAGCCAAAAGAAACTGCCATGAGAATGATGGAAGCTGTGGAATCCCCCACCTCTGCTCAGCAGGGGGAAAGAACCCCAGCCTACACCGCAGGGCCGGTGGACGCCTCAGATGACAGCTCGGAGGGCGAACCCCTGGTAAGTAGACGCATCGCACCCATCCTCAAGACAGTGACTATATTCATCCCCCCATGGCCGAAGCCGTGAGGGTGAGAGCATTAATAGACTCTGGCTGCACTCGCTGCCTCATTAGCCCGACGTTAGTGGGGAATCTGGGCATTCTGTCGAGGAGACTGGAACAACCAATCTCATTTGGCCAGTTAGATGGGTCCATAGCAGGGGGGGTGCCAGCTACCCTAGCCACTTTACCAATACACCTCTCCCTGGGCAAACATGAGGAGGACATAACGTTTGTGGTGACCCCAGGCATGGAATGCCCAATGATCTTAGGGATGGAATGGTTACAAAAATGAAACCCCTGGGTGAATTGGAGGACGGCAGAAAACAAATTCCTGAAGGGGGACCCTATGGACTTAAAATCCCAAGGGGGGCTACCAGAATCAAGAATAGAAAAAGCATCCATGGGAGAGGAAAAGGGACTACCAGAAATACCAGAGGAATACAGAGACCTTGCTGAAGTTTTCAGTGAGGAGAGGGCAGATGAGCTCCCCCTCCCCACCGACCCACAGACTGTGCCATTGAATTCAAACCTGGGGCAAAACTCCCGAAGCCCAGATTATACTCCATGAGCCCAAAGGAGAAGGAGGAAATGGAAAGATTCATAAAGAAAAACCTAGAAAGGGGGTTCATTGAGCCAGCCAAGCCTAAAGTGGCTGCCCCAGTCCTCTTTAGGGAAAAGAAGGACGGCTCTTTACGCTTATGCGTGGATTATAGGGCCCTGAATACAATCAGTAAAAGCAATCTATACCCTCTGCCTCTCATGAAAGACATGTTGTCACACCTCTCGAAAGGGAAATTTTTTTCTAAACTAGACCTAAGGGAAGCTTACTATCGCATGAGAATCAAGGAAGGGGATGAATGGAAGACCGCATTTAACTGCCCCATGGGGTGCTACCAATTCAAAGTCTTGCCATTTGGATTACAAGGGGGCCCCGCAGTATTTATGCAATTAATCAATGACGTTCTAAGGGAGCACCTATTTAAGGGGGTCCTTGTTTACTTAGACGACATTCTTATCTTCACCAAATCAAAAGA
>NW_015386291.1:1186481-1191014 GCF_001527695.2 Protobothrops mucrosquamatus
CCCATGCCAGAATTAACCCCAAACGAACCAACGATCCCATCACTGAAAGAATGGATGGAACAATTACAAAACACCTGGCCAATAGTTAGAAAAGCACTAGATGAAGCTAGGCAGGCATACAAAGCACAAGCCGATAAAAAAAGGATTGAGCCTACACCATTCATTATAGGAGAAATGGTGTACTTATCTACAAAATACCCGAAGTCCCTACAATCCTGTAAAAAACTGGGACCAAAATATATAGGGCCTTTTCCAATTAAAAGAATCATAAACCCAGTAACAGTAGAATTAGAATTACCAAAAAATCTCAGGCAAATACACCCAATTTTTCATTGCAGCTTGCTGAAAAAAGAGCATCAGTCATCATTACGGCCTAAAATCCCACCACCACCACCTCCAATCATGGTAGAGGGCGAACAACACTTTGAGATAAAGGAAATCTTAGATTCTAGGAGATATCATGGAGCGACTCAATACCTAGTTGCATGGAAACACCTCCCTGCCTCCCAAAACGAGTGGGTCCATAAATGTCATGTCAGAGCCACGAAGCTATTAAAGAAGTTTCACACAGAATATCCTAACAAGCCTGACTAACTTTTATACCTCTTTTGTTTTCTTTAAGGTGGATCTCTCTTATTTTTAAGGGGGCAGGATGTAAGAATCCAAATATATTCCATCTCTAGTTATCAACTATGAAAAACCACATTTCTGCCTGCTCTGGATTCTGTCATACGATGAAGGGAAGGGGGTGAACAAACAGGCTTTATGGCCCTCACTTCCTTCAGCTTACTTCAAAGGGACTGGATGTGGATATCACCGAAAGAACTAACAATAATAATGGGGGTCATTAGCTTTCATGTAATCCTTTCTGAAGTCTCCTCCCGGCAGTGAAGACAAGGGGGTGAGAACGTAATGCCTGGGATTGTCGCTGGGAGAAGGGGGTGATGGGGTGTGGCTAATGGGGGATCCTTTAAAACCTTGAATGGGAGAGCTTGGACCCAAGTCCTGTCTAGAACACCTGCATCCAGCTTTCTCTTAATAAAGATGCCTTTGGAAGAAATATTCCAGGAGTTCTGTCTTCTTAAGATGCAAAGTGGGGTGGGTCCTTACAATTTGCCAACAAATGCGAGATACGCCGTGGCCTAACTCCTGAAGGAGAGGTCGCATACGGAAAACACATGTTTTTCGGGTTCCCCAACCTGTGAGGAATCTGAATATATGTATACTATTCGAATTTGATGTCAGTTTCAAATTTTGACTTTTGATGCTTAATTGGCTATTTGCCAACAAATGCGAGATAGGCCCTGGCCTAAATTTTGAAGGAGTGGTCGGATCTGGAAAACATATGTTTTTTCGTATTCCCCAACCTGTGAGGAATCTGAATATATGTATACTTTTCGAATTTGAGGTCAGTTTCAAATTTTGACTTTCCATGCTCAATTGGCTATTTGCCAACAAATGCGAGATACAGCATGGCCTAACTCCTGAAGGAGAGGTCGTATCCGGAAAACATATTTTTTTTCAGGTTCCCCAACTGGTGGGGAACCTGAATATATGTATACTTTTCGAATTTGAGGTCTGTTTTAAATTTTGACTTTTTATGCATAATTGGCTACTTGCCAAAAAATGCGCGATAGACCCTGGCCTAACTTTTGAAGGAGAGGACGAATCCGGAAAACACATGTTTTTTCGTGTTCCTCAACCTGTGGAGAACCTGAATATATGTATACTTTTCGAATTTGAGGTCAGTTTCAAATTTTGACTTTTCATGCTTAATTGGCTATTTGCCAACAAATGCGAGATAGGCCCTTGCCTAACTTTTGAAGGAGAGGACGAATCCGGAAAACACATGTTTTTTCGTGTTCCCCAACCTGTGGGGAACATGAATATATGTATACTTTTCGAATTTGAGGTCAGTTTCAAATTTTGTCTTTTCTTGCTAAATTGGCTATTTGCCAACAAATGCGAGATAGGCCCTGGCCTAACTTTTGAAGGAGAGGTCGGATCCGGAAAACACATGTTTTTTCGTGTTCCCCAACCTGTGGGGAACCTGAATATATGTATACTTTTCAAATTTGAGGTCAGTTTCAAATTTTGACTTTTCATATCCAAACCATTCCAAAGCACTCCGAGTTTGTTGCCAATGTCCATTTTGCTCTATGAGTTCATGGTGACCTAACCCTAACCCTAAGTGGAGTTTTTTTCCAATCGGATTTTCCCATGTATTTTACCAGGAAACATTGATAGGTTAGCCTGGAAAGGTCAGTGACTTCCTAACTATACCAAGCACTTCGAGTTTGTTGGCGATGTCCATTGTGCTCTTATGGGTTCATGGTGACCTAACCCTAACCCTAAGTGGAATTTTCCTCCAAGGGATTTTCCCATGTCTTTTACCAGGAAACATGGAAAGGTCAGCCTGGAAATGTCAGTGCCCTCCTAACCATACCCAAGCACTCCCAGTTTGTTGTTGATGTCCATTTTGCTCTATGGGTTCATGGTGACCTAACCCTAACCCTAAGTAGAATTTTCCTCCAATGGGATTTTCCCATGTATTTTACCAGGAAACATGGAAAGCGCAGCCTAGAAAAGACAGTACCCTCCTAACCATACCCAAGCACTCCGAGTTTGTTGGTGATGTCCATTTTGATCTATGAGTTCATCGTAACCTAACTCTACCCCTAAGTGGAATTTTTCTTAAATGGGATTTTCCCATGTCTTTTCCCAGGAAACCTGGAAAGGTCAGACTGGAAAAGTCACTGCCCTCCTAACCATTCCGAAGCACTCCCAGTTTTTTGGCGATGTCCATTTTGCTCTATGAGTTCTTCGTAACCTAACCCTAACCCTAAGTGGAATTTTCCTCCTATGGGATTTTCCCATATTTTTCCCAGGAAAAATAGATAGAAACGGCTAGAAAAGTCTATGACATCCTAAACATATCCAAGGACTCCAAATTTGTGCTTGGGTATGGTTAGGAGGGCACTGACTTTTTTGGATGCCCTATCTATGTTTCCTGGTAAAATATATGGGAAAATTCCACTTAGGGTTAGGGTTAGGTCACCATGAACTCAGAGAGCAAAATGGACATCGCCAATAAAATTGTAGTGCTTGGGTATGTTTAGGATTTCACAGATTTTTCTAGCCTGGCCTATCTATGTTTCCTGGTAAAATGCATGGGAAAATCCCATTGGTGGAAATTTCCACTTAGGGTCACCATGAATTCAGAGAGCAAAATGGACATCGCCAATAAAATTGTAGTGCTTGGGTATGTTTAGGATGTCACAGAATTTTCTAGCCTGGCCTATTTATGTTTCCTGGTAAAATACATGGGAATATCTTATTGGCGGAATATTACACTTTGGGTTCGGGTTAGGTCACCATGAACTCATAGAGCAAAATGGACATCGCCAACAAATTCGGAGTGCTCAGGTATGGTTAGGACGACACTGACTTTTCCTCCCTGCCCTATCTACATTTCCTGATAAAATACATGGGAAAATCCCACTCGAGGAAAATTCCACTGAGAGTTAGGCTTAGGTGACCATGAACTCATAGAGCAAAATGGATATTATCACTATCTAACACTGCAGACCAAGAGGTACCCTTACAAGGAAATTGAAATCTAAAACAATCACAACCTTTAATCTTCCATTAACTGATATCTTCAACATTCCATCTCTTTCACAATGAATTTCCCCAATCAGGAGGGGGAATGACAGGTGAGAAGGACCACAGCAGCTTGATCCAGTTTGTACCAGCACCCCACAGCCAGGCACGGTGAGAAGTATGCGGATGTGGGATTTGTTGTGTAGTTGAAATAAAACATCACCAGCCAAAACTAAGAGAAAACAATGGTAATTTATTTGTACTACTTTGCAAAGAGGGGTTCCTTGTGCATGCAAGCAGAGTGGACATACCTTAAATCTTCAATAAATTCTTTATATTCTCCATTGCCATTACAAATTTACCTTCCATCTCTTCTTCATTGGCTTAGTAATCATGCTGTAATCATGCTGTCATAACCTATCCAAAATTCCTAAAGGGAATACATTATCTTCACTCCTGGTTACATCTCCCACCCCTCTAATTTGATTGCCCCCTGCCCTTATTTACAAATTACCTTTTTGGCTGTTAGTTCCTATGGGCTGTCTCTAGAGTTACTATCATATTAGTAAATTCTGGTTAAGACCAGTTTTCAGCATAGCAGAGACCTTTCTAGATACAATTCTCAAGCTTCAACTAGGCCAGGGGTAGGCAACCTTGGCTCTTTTATGACTCGTGGACTTCAACTCCTGGCTCAGGAATCCTGGGAGGTGAAGTCCACGAGTCATAAAAGAGCCAAGGTTGCCTACCACTGAACTAGGCTCATGAGATTAAAATATATACAATGTATTTCTTCACAGGCTAGCATGTCTTCTGCTGTTTTTGTAAAAACAATAGACCCTGTCCCCCCCACGGATTACCCCCAAACATCTCAGAGTTCTCAAAACATCTTGGCAAGCTCCAGTTGGCTGGAAATGGGCTGGTCATGGGGGA
>NW_015386291.1:1193533-1195093 GCF_001527695.2 Protobothrops mucrosquamatus
AAAACCTGATTGATCTTGCTGATAACTTTCATTCAAATGTGAAGAAAGGAAGAAGAGTATCAGTTATCTTTGACTCAATAGCAATATAGGAACAACTTTGCTGAGCAAGTAGAAATAGCAGGAACATTAGGCCAATATAATTTTAACATTTTTTATTTTAAGGAAAAATAAAAATGAATAATTATTAAACACATTTTGGGGACTTTTTATTAAAATAGCAGATTTTAATATATTTAGAGCAATGACAAGTAGGATTATATGGCACAAAAACTAAAGGGCAAAAAGAAGTTCAAATTTTCTGAGAATTTTGAAGCATAATTGTGAACTACACCATTAGGGAAAAAATAATGGAGGACAGCAGAAATAGACCATGTAAAAAGCTTACATTCAAAAGTAAACATTCAAAAACAAAAAGGACAAATAAAACAAATAGAAAGATAGAAAAGTCACAAATAGGAATACAAATAGGCAACCTGTAACTATTGGAGTGATATCAAGAAGGTAATACCCAGAATCATATGTTAGCAAAGAATGCATAAAGTGACAAAATAGTATATTTAGATAAATTTAGAATCAATATGCTCTTCAGATTTTTTTTTTGGTTAATAACCTATAGATGGTGTAAATGTCTATCAAATGTGTGGAAGAGATACAATTGGGTGAAATAAATAGAGCAGGGGTATCAAACTCGCAACGTCAATGTGACGTGTCGCAACGTATCATGAGTTTTTTGCCATTGCTGGCAATGGAGTGAGCACAGTTTTGCTATGATGCATCCAGCCCTCAGGCCGGCAGTTTGACACCTTTGAAATAGAATAATACTGAAGAAGGCAGAAATAAAACAGTAATGAAATGAATATAAGGCAGTTGTGTAATGTAGCTTCAAAACACTCAAATACAATTTTGAACTGCATCAACTGAAATAATATCAAAATGGGAAGCAGTTGTTTTGCCTTTGTTAGATTCCATCTCAAGTGTTGTGTCCAGTTTTGGGCAACATATTTTAAGAAAGATTCAAAGACAGGTTCAGAAAAAGGCAGTACGAATGATATAGGCCTAGGGACTGGAAAATATATCCTATGTAGAGAAAATAGAGAAGATTGGTATTTGATCCTGAGAAAAAGTGACAGAAGTGTATATACAGACAGTCCTTGCTTAATAATTGTAATTGGGATCACAGTTCTATCACTGAGGTGATCATAAAGTGTGAAGTCATTTGACCATGCTGCTTAGCAATGACTTTTCCAGCAGTCCCCAGTTGCAAGGACAATGAAAGTCATCAAACAAGGACCTCAATATGACGGCAGCTTCTGACTTCCTGCTGGTTTCCCCATTGACTTTGCTTGTCAGAAGCCGGAAGAGAAGGTTGCAAATTGTGATCATTGCAAATTGTGCCTGTGGGCTGCTGCAACAGTCAGTAATCCAGGCTGGTTGCTGAGCATCCTACATCATGATCACATAATTTTGGAGGTACTGCAATGGCCATTCGTTATTCAGCTCCTTTGCAGGTTTGAATGGTTGCTGAATGAGTGATTGTTAATTGAGCACCACCTATAATGG
>NW_015386291.1:1196335-1201498 GCF_001527695.2 Protobothrops mucrosquamatus
TCATTTTCATTTCTATACGTCTATAGGTCATAGAATGATGAATTTAAGTTATAAGAAGGCAGATACCAATTATACTGAATGTTAGAAAAAGAACCTTTGCTAGCAGTTCAACAATTGCTTAGTGTGTGGGCTTCCCTTCTTTGGATGAATTCAAGAGATAGCATAATTTGGATTCCTATATAGAGCATATGGTTGGACTTGATGGCTTACATAGCCTCTTCCATCTGTATGATTCTACGTATAGAAACATTTGATGCAACAAACTTTTTTTCCTT
Source organism: Protobothrops mucrosquamatus (assembly GCF_001527695.2). Classification (NCBI taxonomy): domain Eukaryota; kingdom Metazoa; phylum Chordata; class Lepidosauria; order Squamata; family Viperidae; genus Protobothrops; species Protobothrops mucrosquamatus. The sequence continues at coordinate 1,196,611 of NW_015386291.1, forward strand.
CCTCCACAGATGCTATATCAGCACCATCATGCCAAGAGCAGTCCAAAGAGCATTCGTGAGAGACGGGCTTATGGCAGTAGGCTAGAGTTCTTGTCATTGCCAGATCGAGAGTCCAATATCCCCAGAAAATATGTCTCATCATAAAGACTCTCCTACTAGTACTGGCTCTCAACAAGCTTTACCTGAAGCGGACTGTATGAAGCTCAATCCTTCTATCTGGGGTATTGCTCTGCTTTCTCTTTTGGCTGTTGATTTGTGGGCCTCTAAACCAGGGCATTTCAACTGGTGGTATGCGTACCACTTGTGGTACTTTGCCAAATGGCACCTGGTACGTGATTGCTAGCCAGGTATAGCAGGGGAGAGAAAAGAGCCAAAGTGAGCCAAGCCTGAGGGAGAGGCAGCTGCAGGACTGTCTGGGCATGACAGAAGCCCCAGGAGCCTGTAGGGCTCCAGCTGATTGGTGCTTCCGGAAGCAACTTGGAGCTTCAGATGAACTGAAGAAAAGGGGGGGGGGGGAGAGGCTAGAAAAGTCAGTGCCCAACTAACCATACCTGAGCACTCCAAATTTGTTGGCGATGTCCATTTTGCTCTATGAGTTCATTGTGACCTAACCCGAACCCTAAGTGTAATATTCCGCCAATAGGATTTTCCCATATATTTTACCAGGAAACATAGATAGGGCAGGCTAGAAAAATCTGTGACATCGTAAACATACCCAAGCACTACAAATTTATTGGCAATGTCCATTTTGCTCAATGAGTTCATGGTGACCCCAAGTGGAATTTTCCACCAATGGGATTTTCCCATGTATCTTACCAGGAAACATAGATAGGGTAGGCTGGAAAAGTGAGTGCCCTCCTAACAATACAGAAGCACTCCAAATTTGTTGCCAATGTACATTTTGCTCTATGAGTTCATGGTGACCTAACCCGAACCCTAAGTGTAATTTTCCGCCAATAGGATTTTCCCATATATTTTACCAGGAAACATAGATAGGGCGGGCTAGAAAAGTCTATGTTATAATACATGGGAAAATCCTACTCGAGGAAAATTCCACTAGGGTTAGGCTTAGGCCACCATGAACTCATAGAGCAAAATGGACATCGCCAACAAATTCGGAGTGCTTGGGTATGTTTAGGATGTCATAGACTTTTCTAGCCTTTTCTATCTGTTTCCTGGGAAAAAATATGGGAAAATCCTATTGGCGGAAAATTCCACTGAGGGTTCGGGTTAGGTCACCATGAACTCATAGAGCATACAGGTGAATAATGGCATTTTTTATTTGGAACAACGCATTTGTAATTCAATCCTTCTAAAAGATGGTAGCTAAGTAATCAGCTGATCTTATGTCTAAAAGAAATACACAAATTCGGAGTGCTTGGATATGGTTAGCTGCCCTATGTTTCCTGATAAAAAAGATGGGAAAATCCCATTGGAGGAAAATTCCACTTAGGGTTTGGGTTAGGTCACGATGAACTCATAAAGCAAAATGGACATCGCCAACAAATTCGGAGTGCTTGGGTATGGTTAGGAGGGCACTAACCTTTCTAGCCTGCCCTATCTATATTTCCTGGTAAAATATATGGGAAAATCCCATTGGAGGAAAATTCCACTTAGGGTTCCGGTTAGAGCTGTTTTATAGCCTCTCCTCTCCCCCCCCCTTTTCTTCAGTTCACCTGCAGCTCCAAGCTGTTTCCGGAAGTGCCAATCAGCTGGAAGCAATCAGCTGGAGCCCTGCAGGCTCCTGGGGCTTCTGCCAAACCCAGACAGTCCTGCAGCTGCAGCTGCTTCTCCCTCAGGCTTGGCTCGCTTTCGCTCATTTCCCTCTCCTGCTACACTTGGCTAGCAATCACATACCAGCTGCCATATGGCAAAGTATCACAAGTGGTACGTGTACTACCGGTGAAATGTCCTGGTTTAGAGGCCCACAAATCAACAGCCAAAAGAGAATGCAGGGCAATACCCCAGATAGAACGACTGAGTTTCATATAGTCCTCTTCGGGTAAAGCTTGTTGAGGGCCAGTACTAGTAGGAGAGTCTTTATGATGATACATATTTTCTGGGGATATTGGGCCTCTCAATCTGGCAATGAGAAGAACTGTAGCCTACTGCCATAAGCCCGTCTCTCACGAATGCTCTTTGGACTGTTCCTAGGACTTGGCATGATGGTGCTGATATAGCATCAGTGGAGGAAGGAAAAAAAGTTTGTTGCATCAAATGTTTCTATACATAGAATCATACAGATGGAAGAGGCTATGTAAGCCATCAAGTCCAACCATGTAGTCTATATAGGAATCCAAATTATGCTATCTCTTGAATTCATCCAAAGAAGGGAAGCCCACACACTAAGCAATTGTTGAACTGCTAGCAAAGGTTCTTTTTTTAACATTCAGTATAATTGGTATCTGCCTTCTTATAACTTAAATTCATCATTCTATGACCTATAGACGTATAGAAATGAAAATGAAATATTTTCAAGTATATGGACAGTTCTATTATAGGTGGTGCTCAATTAACAATCACTCATTCAGCAACCATTCAAACCTGCAAAGGAGCTGAACAATGAACGGCCATTGCAGTACCTCCAAAATTATGTGATCATGATGTAGGATGCTCAGCAACCAGCCTGGATTATTGACTGTTGCAGCATCCCATAGACACAATTTGCAATGATCACAATTTGCAACCTTCCCTTCCGGCTTCTGACAAGCAAAGTCAATGGGGAAACAGCAGGAAGTCAGAAGCTGTCATCATATTGAGGTCCTTGTTTGATGACTTTCATGGTCCTTGCAACTGGGGACTGCTGGAAAAGTCATTGCTTTTCCAGCAGCATGGTCAAATGACTTCACAATTAATGATCACTTCAGTGATAGAACTGTGATCCCAATTACAATTATTAAGCAAGGACTGTCTGTATATACACTTCTGTCACTTTTTCTCAGGATCAAATACCAATCTTCTCTATTTTCTCTACATAGGATATATTTTCCAGTCCCTAGGCCTATATCATTCGTACTGCCTTTTTCTGAACCTGCCTTTGAATCTTTCTTAAAATATGTTGCCCAAAACTGGACACAACACTTGAGATGGAATCTAACAAAGGCAAAAGAACTGCTTCCCATTTTGATATTATTTCAGTTGGTGTAGTTCAAAATTGCCCACACACTAAGCAATTGTTGAACTGCTAGCAAAAGTTCTTTTTCTAACATTCAGTATAATTGGTATCTGCCTTCTTATAACTTAAATTCATCATTCTATGACCTATAGACGTATAGAAATGAAAATGAAATATTTTCAAGTATATGGACAGTTCCATTATAGGTGGTGCTCAATTAACAATCACTCATTCAGCAACCATTCAAACCTGCAAAGGAGCTGAATAACGAATGGCCATTGCAGTACCTCCAAAATTATGTGATCATGATGTAGGATGCTCAGCAACCAGCCTGGATTACTGACTGTTGCAGCAGCCCACAGGCACAATTTGCAATGATCACAATTTGCAACCTTCCCTTCCGGCTTCTGACAAGCAAAGTCAATGGGGAAACCAGCAGGAAGTCAGAAGCTGCCGTCATATTGAGGTCCTTGTTTGATGACTTTCATTGTCCTTGCAACTGGGGACTGCTGGAAAAGTCATTGCTAAGCAGCATGGTCAAATGACTTCACACTTTATGATCCCCTCAGTGATAGAACTGTGATCCCAATTACAATTATTAAGCAAGGACTGTCTGTATATACACTTCTGTCACTTTTTCTCAGGATCAAATACCAATCTTCTCTATTTTCTCTACATAGGATATATTTTCCAGTCCCTAGGCCTATATCATTCGTACTGCCTTTTTCTGAACCTGCCTTTGAATCTTTCTTAAAATATGTTGCCCAAAACTGGACACAACACTTGAGATGGAATCTAACAAAGGCAAAACAACTGCTTCCCATTTTGATATTATTTCAGTTGATGCAGTTCAAAATTGTATTTGAGTGTTTTGAAGCTACATTACACAACTGCCTTATATTCATTTCATTACTGTTTTATTTCTGCCTTCTTCAGTATTATTCTATTTCAAAGGTGTCAAACTGCCGGCCTGACGGCTGGATGCATCATAGCAAAACTGTGCTCACTCCATTGCCAGCAATGGCAAAAAACTCATGATACGTTGCGACACGTCACGTTGACGTTGCGAGTTTGATACCCCTGCTCTATTTATTTCACCCAATTGTATCTCTTCCACACATTTGATAGACATTTACACCATCTATAGGTTATTAACAAAACAAAAAAAATCTGAAGAGCATATTGATTCTGAATTTATCTAAATATACTATTTTGTCACTTTATGCATTCTTTGCTAACATATGATTCTGGGTATTACCTTCTTGATATCACTCCAATAGTTACAGGTTGCCTATTTGTATTCCTATTTGTGACTTTTCTATCTTTCTATTTGTTTTATTTGTCCTTTTTGTTTTTGAATGTTTACTTTTGAATGTAAGCTTTTTACATGGTCTATTTCTGCTGTCCTCCATTATTTTTTTCCTAATGGAGTAGTTCACAATTATGCTTCAAAATTCTCAGAAAATTTGAACTTCTTTTTGCCCTTTAGTTTTTGTGCCGTAGAATCCTACTTGTCATTGCTCTAAATATATTAAAATCTGCTATTTTAATAAAAAGTCCCCAAAATGTGTTTAATTCATTTTTATTTTTCCTTAAAATAAAAAATGTTAAAATTATATTGGCCTAATGTTCCTGCTATTTCTACTTGCTCAGCAAAGTTGTTCCTATATTGCTATTGAGTCAAAGATAACTGATACTCTTCTTCCTTTCTTCACATTTGAATGAAAGTTATCAGCAAGATCAATCAGGTTTTGTAACAATCTTGATTGACAG
>NW_015386291.1:1204294-1205983 GCF_001527695.2 Protobothrops mucrosquamatus
TTACTATGCTGATATATTTCCTTAGTTTAATAACTGTGAAGATGGTTCTTGTAAAAGCCTCAAGGTTTTCAATATTTATCTGCAATACTAAACGAACAGGGGACCCTCAGAGGCTCCATATTATAATTTAACAAGATAGTTGAAAGGGCTTGACCAGGATGAAGTTCTCAGGTGACTAGTGCTAGTTGCAGCTACAGAAGGAGACAGAGCCTGCACATAGTTTGAGTGGTTAGGAAGAATGAAAAGGGCCTGTCTCAGAACAGTTATGCTCTTGTTGCATGTCAGTTGCTATGGTAGAGTAAGAGTATAATGTGTGGCTTTGGGGCTACTATAAATCAAAATACACTTTTTCCTCTTTGGCCTCTGGTATTCTGTTTCTTCCACTGTATGTTGTCATGAACTTGGTGTCAGACCTGTCCCAATCCAATCCCTTAGGAAAGAAAAGCCTTTGACTCCATTTGATTAAAGCAAAGGTTTCTTTTACTAAAAGTGATGGTTGCAGTAATAATGTAGTAAAATGAACAATTATTAGAATAATGATTTGTCTGCATAACTAGAATAATGATTTGTCTGCATAATTGCTAGAATAATGATGTAATGCATAATCACTGGGAAAATTCACTGGGAAAGTTCTGTGTCAGTAATATGTGGCTAACCAAATGCGCATTGCACATGTATACTTTGTATGTAGCAAAACCTTCCATTGTATGCCTGTGAGAAACGATCCAAATGTATTACAGTGTATTACCATGTGTAGTCCCTTTGTTCCTGAAAGAAGGGTAGTATAAAAACTGAAGTCTAATCCCGCCCTCCTCATTCAGAATTGCCTATCTCTATATGCCTCTGAACCTGCGCAAATAAACCTCTCTGCTAAACCCCTCTGGAATTCGTAAGAGTTCTTTCATTTTCCACAAGAAATTTGGCACCCCAGATGGGACTCTTATGAAGAGGCCGTTGACCTGCCAGACGGACTGCCCTGGGGGAAACCCCTCTCCTAACGGCGGTATCTCCAAGCCGGCTCCGTGGCCTTTGACTACGGGGGGACCTCGACAGGAAGAGAGGGAGCTCACCGCCAGCGAAGCATTCCAGTCAAGGATCCACTGAGGGGAGCAGACAGGTCTTTTAATCCACAGGAGGGTTTGAGTTTGAGTTTGAGTTTTATTGTATTTATATCCCGCCCTTCTCCTTGCGGACTCAGGGCGGCTAACAGCCTAATAAAACAGATACAAAAATACCAAAGTAACTATAGTTAAAAACATAATTAAAAAAGATATTAATATTGGCCTATATTAATTTAAAATACTTTAAAACCCAGCTAAAAATTTCCCCTAGGCCAGTCCGGCTAGCTGAAACAGCCATGTCTTAAGGGCGCGGCGGAAGGAAGGGAGATCCGGGATCACCCTGATCTCTGGGGGTAGTTCATTCCACAGGGTGGGAGCTCCCACCGAGAAGGCCCTCCCCCTGGGGGTCACCAGCCGGCACTGTCTGGCTGACGGCACCCTGAGGAGACCCACTCTGTGGGAGCGTACTGGCCGATGGGAGGTAATCTGAGGCAGAAGGCGGTCTCGAAGATATCCAGGTCCGATGCCATGGAGCGCTTTGAAGGTGATAATCAGCACCTTGAAGCGCACCCGGAAAGCCACCGGCAGCCAGTGCAGCTTGCGCAGTAACGGTGTTATATGGGAGCGA
>NW_015386291.1:1209040-1210407 GCF_001527695.2 Protobothrops mucrosquamatus
AAGTGGAAAGGGCTAATCGCACAATTAAAAGCCTTATTACTAAATTTTGTTTGGAAACTCATCTCCACTGGCCAGAGGTTTTGCCTATGGTTTTGTATGCAATCAGACTGGCCCCCTGCACTAAGTTGCAACTTAGTCCTTATGAGCTCATGTTTGGCCGTCCCCCTTGTCTATTTAAACCTGACAGTCAGGGCTGGCCGGACTTGGCCCATAAGGGGGGAATAGACCAACAGAAATTGTTACACCAATTACAGCTTCATAATTTAGCTGTTTCAAATTTGCGCCATTATATGATGGAACAACAACCCCCTCCAGTGGTCACGGCAACACATGGGTTCAAACCAGGAGATAGGGTATGGGTGAAACATTGGAAATCAGATCCCTTAGGCCAGTGGTTCTCAACCTGTGGGTCGGGACCCCATTTGGGGTCGATCGACCATTTCACAGGGGTCGCCAAGCAAGGCTGTCCGCCATTTTTTTTGTCCATCATTTTTTTTGTCCGCCATTTTTTTCCCCTTTTCCAGCGGGTGCCTTACCTCCCTTGGGCTGGGCCAGCTGGTGGTCGGCCTGCTCCGTCTCTGCCGCTTGCCAGCTACGCCTCGGCTGGCTCAGGGGGCGGAACCACACATGCGCGGCGCTCCCGGGCAGGGAAAGTCCTCGATTTACGACCAGTTGGGTAGTCCTCGACTTACAACTGGTTTAGTCCTTGACTTATGACCGGTTTAGTCCTCGACTTACGACCGGTTTAGTCCTCGACTTACGACCGGTTGGGGTCGCGGCATTAAAAAGGTTGAGAACCACTGCCTTAGGCCCAAGATGGAAAGGACTGTTGTCATGTGTTCTCCATACTGTCATACTGTTGTCATGTGTTCTCCATTGGCAGTGAAAACCTTGGAAGGAAAGTCCTGGATCCATTGGACCAGATTGAAAACAGCTGCACCTGCTGATCCAGTAACTTACAAGGTGAATAAAACTGACAAACCTTTAGTGCTGAAATTTACAAGAAATACACCCTGTCGAACCCTACCGGGAACGGGTTCTCAACACACTGTGTGAACATCAGACCTTGCTGAGACACTCCGGAAGCTGTCTCTCTATGCACGGTGGAAGACATGAGGATTCTACAAATCATAATACCTGTTGGTTATTTAATATGGGGAATATACACACACATTCCTACACAAATCAGTGCAATGGTTACACAAGAGGTCATACTGCAGAAACCCGCTAATAGAAAACTAGTGAGTACACACAAAGAAAGGACACAAACACAGGGAAATAAATATTGTCAAAACTGCATCAAGATAACAAAACAAGGAAGCCAGATAACTAAGACTTTGATTTACTATACAATGAAACCAGAAGGG
>NW_015386291.1:1211107-1216684 GCF_001527695.2 Protobothrops mucrosquamatus
TAGACAAGTAACCAATACCTTTGTCAAGCTAGCTGAAGATATTGCTCATACTTTAAACGTGTCCAACTGTTTTGTGTGTGGTGGAACAAATATGGGAGAAAAATGGCCATGGGAGGCACAAGAGTTAAATTATACCAAGGTACTAGAAATGTCTAAAAATGGTAGTTTAACCTACACGAGCAGGAAAGATGGTGATTGGTCTCTCACTTCCAACTTGGTAGGACATGTATGTTACTCAAGGAACAAAACAGAATCTTGCATAGCAGTAGGTAACCTCCTATGCACAGGGATTTGGGAAAACGGTAGATGGTGGTCTGGAACCAACGAAGCCACTACTATGGATCATTATGCCCTTACTAACGTATCTGGAATGCCATATCTAAAAGACCCCACAAATACCAGTCTTCCTTGGCTAGCTCCGGATGGAATGTACTGGATTTGCGGAAAAATGGCATATGGACAACTACCTAAGAACTGGTGTGGATCTTGTGTATTGGGAATAATTCGACCTGGATTTTTCCTGTTACCATTAAAAACAAAGCAAATTCTTGGTGTTCCCATCTATGATGAAATTGGCAATATAAGACAAAAAAGGGAACCAAGTGCATACACCCAATGCGCAGGAATCACTTGGCAAGAAAATGAATGGCCACCTTGCCGCATCATCCTAGTTTATGGCCCAGCTACATGGGCTGAGGATGGGATGTATGGATACCGTACCCCTATTTATATGATCAACAGAATCATTAGATTACAAGCAGTGGTAGAGTTAATTACCAATGAGACTGTGAAAGGACTAACTGAATTGGCCAAAGAAAATGTGAAATCCAGAACATATATTATGCAAAACAGGTTAGCCTTAGATTATCTGTTGGCCAAAGAAGGAGGAGTATGTGGAAAATTCAACCTAACAAACTGTTGCATCGAAATAGATGAAAGTGGAAAAGTGCTGAAAGACATAACAGACAGAATGGTCAAACTAGCTCATGTTCCGGTACAAACCTGGAATAGATTTAATTTAGAAGACATGTTTTCAGGATGGTGGCCAAAGTTACCAGGCCTACAAACCATCATAGTTATAGCAATATTGTTAATTCTAGGATGTATTTTGATTCCCTGCTTACTCCTTGTGTTATAGCAATGATTCGAAAGTACAGCCCAATTAACTGCAAAACATGAAACAATGTTAGCTTTATGTGAATATAAAGTGTTGCCCTCTAAAGATCCTGAATTGGAGGACGAATAGTGGAAGTTTAAGCGAGAAAACTTCCACGAATAGTGGGAGTTTAAGCGAGAAAACTTCCAAAGAGGGGAATAATGTAGTAAAATGAACAATTATTAGAATAATGATTTGTCTGCATAACTAGAATAATGATGTGTCTGCATAATTGCTAGAATAATGATGTAATGCATAATCACTGGGAAAATTCACTGGGAAAGTTCTGTGTCAGTAATATGTGGCTAACCAAATGTGCATTGCACATGTATACTTTGTATGTAGCAAAACCTTCCATTGTATGCCCGTGAGAAACGATCCAAATGTATTACAATGTATTACCATGTGTAGTCCCTTTGTTCCTGAAAGAAGGGTAGTATAAAAACTGAAGTCTAATCCCGCCCTCCTCGTTCAGAATTGCCTATCTCTACATGCCTCTGAACCTGCGCAAATAAACCTCTCTGCTAAACCCCTCTGGAATTCGTAAGAGTTCTTTCGTTTTCCACAAGAATATAATATAGGACTCAGAAAGTCTTGATTCACTAAACATTTTCTTTAAAAAATTTGGGGTCATGCAATTGAAATCTTACTGTTCAGGGCTACTTGTGACCTCAGCATGAATCTGACAATAGACTGGAAATGTAACAACTTCCATTTTGACTGTTTACTAGATCTGGGGAAATAACACTCCAACAAGTTGCCAAGAACATTATTGCTGCCCTGAAAGAAGTTGGGAAAGCAGGTCCTAACCTCCAGGCAATTGTTCAGTGGAATGAGGATGAGATAATCAAGGTGTGTTCAGTGAGAGGAGTGTTACTTGTTTCTTGAAAAAGGTATTCTCTAAATTATGTTATTACAGGGTTGGAGAGAGAGTCTTCTCTCCTGTGCTGAAGCTCTCTGATTTGAATTTCAGGTGGGATACTTCATAGTTTACTTGTTTAAAGTACTGTTTCTATAGAGTAATTATAATATGTGGTTTATTTCACAAATCTCTCTGCTCAGATGGCTGAGGAATCCACAGCTCGTTACAGAAACAAGCAGCCCCTCTCACTCTTGGATGGAATTCCAGTGTGCTTAAAAGAAGAAATTAAAGTGGTATACACACATTTCACTTTTTTTGTTCAGTGCTGTTAAAAAGGAAAACAAATATCATATTGAGCATATAGGAAAGAAATATTAAGAAAGTATAACAGTACCTTAATACTATCAATGGTTTTGTACCTTGCATTAACATCAATACTCTAATATCTGTATACTAAAATACAATGCAAGAACATTTGAAATACCATATATTGTTTTTGATACATCTCAATATGTTGAAGTACTAGAAAGGGAACAGAAAAAGGAATCTAAAATGAGTCCCTTACGAAGAAATGTTTCAAAGTACATTTTAAGGCAATAAAGAATATGATACAGATGTATGAAAGGATGTTGTTTTTTAATAGCGGAACTCAGTATCATTCAATGAAGCTGAAAAGAGAGAGACTGAGATAAAAAGTTCTTCATACAGCAGCACAAACTTAAATCACTGGTTCACAATCATTTTGGCTTAATGGCTGTATTTCAAAAAGAGGATAGAGATAAGAAGGGCTAGGACAAAACCCCTAAATTCTATTTAATTAAATGCATTTAATAGGCATTTGCTTCGGGTATATAATGTTTGTAGAAGCTCTATGGCTTGTATAGGCTCTGAAGCATATTGTGAAATTTGCTATCACAAGATGTAATGACAATCACCAACTTGAAGATATTTTTAAAAAGATAGGAAGAATTCATGGAGGATAAACTATCAGTAGTTGCTAGTTATCATGATTATACACAGTTATACATTAGAGACTGTGTCCAAGCAATATGCTGCTTATTACAATGAGTTTGCTGTGTTGTGGAATTCAGCGAAGTAAAGAGCACAACACTGAGGAGAAGAACCATGTTTGTTGTAATGATCACTGTGTGTCTCCTTTACAAGATGGATTTTGAACAATGGAAAAACAAAGGGTTTTTACAGAAATTGTTGGATGCAAGGCAAGAAATTCTAGAGATCTTATTAGTTGGCCAATTTGGGGAAGTTATGCGGATCCTCATTGATGTATCTGGGGGGAGATCCATTAGGCAAAGTGGGCCTTATATGAGGACAGCAGAGCTGGAGAAATTAATTGTGAACGAGGTGAAATGATGAGATCACCAGCTGATTAGAAGATGGAAGGTTTGAATTTCTTTAAGTTGCAATTTCCTTGTAAGGGTGGCCCTTGGGCTGTGCGGTGAGTGGTAAGGAGGTTTCTGTTTTTTAGTCTAGATGGGATTTCAGGGGGGTTTGATATGGATGGGTGTCAGTTTGGGCCTGATGGGATTAGGCAAAGAGAGAAATTGGGTTTGATTTAAAAAGGATGCACATTTTCTTATGAAATTGTGTTCTGTGTGGTTTATTGCCATTGGATTTATTGCCATAAATGATCTATAGTACTGGGCTGTATTTATAAAGAATCTTATACAGAATACTTTTTGGTATTTATAAGGTGCCCTACCACCATCGAAGTGGAACTGTATACTTGGGCACAAAGCCAGAAACTGAAGATGCCACTGTGACAAAGAAACTATGGGAGGCTGGTGCCATTATCATTGGCATCTTGAACATGCATGAATTGGGTATTGGGACCTCTGGCTGTAATCCCAATAGGTAAAATAGTTTGTATTCACTACATGGATTTTCATTCAAACTGTTTCTTGTGAGGGCTAGAATGGACAGTTAGAAAAATAATCAAGCTTTTTGACATCTTGAATGCTAAAACAGTGTAATGTAAGCTTATTGGGGGTGGGAGTACGGAAGGATGGAAGGTGAGAAGAAAGATTTAAAAATACCACTGGGTCCGCGAGGAGAAGGGCGGGATATAAATCCAAATATAATAATATAATAATAATAATAATAGTTACATTGTTTCCAGAAAAAAGAAAAAGTATGGCAACTCTCTGAATTTTTGTGCTGAATAAACTTCCCTGAACACTACTTTCCTTCTTTCTTGGTAGCAGTGGTACCTTTCTGAATTGAGCTGTCTTAGATTGCAGGTGTGAAACTAGTGGGGCTGGAGAAACTTTTTTAGGTACCTATAGGCAAGCAAAAGGGAGAAAAGCGATTTTATAATACTAAAAGAATGGGATTACAATGGTTTTGGAGCAATCAGTAATAGTACAAACTTGACTGCCTCCTCTGATGGTTTGCCAGTGCTCTTCTTTCAATTCTGTACTCATTATCTTTTTCCTTAACTCTCCTGTCTCCATTATTCCTGTCTCTCTCAGACCTGGCAGCAGATGCAATTTTAGTTTTGCTTGTGGCATGTAATTTCTTTAGCATGTAAAGATACTTCCTTCTCTCCTCACCAGCCTTCATTTTGATAGCCTTCAAAATATCTATTTATTTTATTTCTAGATATCATGGTACAACTAGAAATCCATACAATCCCCACCATTTTACTGGTGGTAGTTCTAGTGGATCAGCAGCAGCAATGGCTGCAGGTAAGGCTAGTATTGCAGATGAAAATATTGAGAATGGAGTGGAAAAACCAAGCCAAACTACAGCAACATTTCAAGTTTTTGTTCAGATTAGGCGGGTGGGGAAAATGATGGAGAAAATAATTTTATTCAATGGGATTTTCTCTTAATTCCATTTCTCTTTAGGCCTCTGTCCACTGGCTATTGGTACAGATGAAGGTGGTTCTGTGAGGATCCCAGCTTCTTTCTGTGGTGTTGTGGGATTGAAAGGTAAATTCTGTGCTGATAGAAATATCAGGAAAAATTAATTCTGATGGCCATATTCTTGAAAATGAAAAAAATATCACTTATATAAAATTAAGGGCATAAAAATGGAAAGAAATAAAACAGGCAAGATGGCAGTTGCAGTGTTGTGATCAAAGTACCATCTTTATGTATATGCGCTGACACGTGTACAAAATGGACAGGACTTTGGTTGTGATGCTGTGGCCTTAGCATTGTCTGTTTTGATTGTCATATGGATGCTGCTGAATGTACTACTGCAATACAGCCACCTGAAATCTTCTGTTGTGGCTCCGTCCTGTGGGTCCCTATCATCGGAGGAGGAAGGCTCTGAACATGAAGGAGAGGAGATGGCCAGGCCTCCCTCTCCAGGCCCTTCCCCTCTGGTGTGGCCTTCGGTGTCTTCCGACGGAGAGGAGATTGGCCAGGAGCCAGGTGCTTCTGGGATTGGCCAGGAGCCAGGTGTATCGGACTCTGAGGAGGATACGTCTTGGCTGGATCCACGCCAGCGTCGGAGGGACAAACGTGCGCAGCAGCTAAAACGCCATGCCAGAGATTTCAGCTGAGTCACTGGGCCACACCCCACAGGCTATATA
>NW_015386291.1:1219933-1222961 GCF_001527695.2 Protobothrops mucrosquamatus
GCCGCCCGACCAACCGGAGCAGGCTAGCGCCAGGGCCAAGGGGCCAAATAGCGGGGCCGAAGCCAGGCCTCCACCGCCAGGCCACCAAAGTTCTTCCAGGCCGCCCGGGTCCTTCCAAACCGCAGAATCGGGCCGAAAACGGGCCGAACGCCAGGCCGCCCAACCAACCGAAGCAGGCCAGCGCCCGGGCCGGGGAGCCGAATAACGAGGCCAAAGCCAGGCCTCCACCACCAGGCCGCCAGAGTTCTTCCCGGCCAGAGTTCTTCCCGGCCGCCCGAGTCCTTCCAAGCCGCCCGAGTCCTCCCAGCTGTGGCCGGGTCCTCCCAGCCGCGGTCGAACAAGCCGAGCCCAGACTGAAAACGGGCCGAACGGATGGAAGACGGGCCGAACGCCAGGCCACCTAACCGGCCGACGCCGGGAGCCGAATAACAGGACCGAAGCCAGGCCACCAAGTCGCCAGCAAGTAGGCCATTTAACGGCTCAACTCACTTTGGCTAATGCTCCTGCTGCTCCTCCCCCCCTCCTCCTCCTCCTCCTCCACGTTCAAGATGCCCCGTGAACGTGCCAGAAAGATTTTCTGGGCAGACGGAGCTGTTCCCGGCCTTCATGAGACAATGCCAACTCTTTATGGCGATGAGGCCGGAGGATTTTCCGGATGATCGGGCTCGGGTGGTGTTTGTGATCAGCTACCTTTCTGGCTCTGCCACCCGATGGGCCACGCCCCTGCTGTTGCAAAACAGTCCGTTACTCCTAGACTACCAGGGCTTTCTGCAACACCTGCGCGTCATGTACGAAGACCCCCTTCGCGTGCAGACGGCAGCAAGGCACATTAAGGACCTCCGCCAAGGGAAGCGCGCGTTGCAGGAATATATTGCTGAGTTCCGCCTTCTCGGCCAGGACTCAGCCTGGAATGATGCTGCGTTGATGGATGCCTTCCAGGACGGCCTCTCCGATGACCTGCAGGATGAGTTGGTACGAATGGAGGTGCCCCAGACCCTTGACACTCTGGTGCTCCAGTGCCTGCGCATCGATGCCCGCCTTCAACGGCGATGGCCTCGTCGATCCCTGTTGGAACCACTGCCAGCGGCGGAACCCCCGCGTTGCGCACCGACAGGACCCCGGACCGCGCCACGCTTTGTGGCAACGGGTGGCCCCACGCTTTGTGGCCCATGGAGCTCGGAGCAGCGCGAGCTCACCTGACGGCCCAGGAGCAGATGTGGCGACGCCAAGGGGGATTGTGCCTCTATTGCGGTGAGGCTGGACATTTTGCCGCCTCGTGTCCCAGGAAGCAGAGTGGGATGCGCAAGCCTGTTCCGGAGTCTCGGCGTGATCAGCCGGGAAATGGGCCAGGCCTGGCCTAGGGGAAACCCTGGGCCAGGCACGTGACCATGCCCCACCGGAGTCGGCAGCTGTGGACTATGAGCCCCCTCGGCACCTGATTCTGGACACCCAGGTGTTGTTGGCCGACCGGTCGGAGGGGCTCCAGGCACATGCGCTGGTTGACTCGGGGGCCACGTCAAACTTTATGGACCAGGCCTTTGTGGCCCATTTTAAGGTCCCCTTGGTTCCAGTGGATCCTCCGTTGAGGGTCGAGACTATTGATGGGCGGGAGCTCGTGGCGGGGCCCATCAAATTCGCTACCCAGCCTTTGCACCTCGCCATTGGGGCCCACGAGGAGGCGATTCAGTTTTATGTGACGGCGGACCTTCATTTTCCCTTGGTCCTGGGGATGGCCTGGCTTCGGGCTCATGATCCTCAGGTGGCATGGTCGAGAAACGCCATCTTGTTCCCGAGCCTGCAGTGTGTCGATCACCACCGCCACACCTGTGCTGGCCAGGACGTCTCCACCCCAGCCGTCTCCTTGCCTCCTGAGCTGACGTCCTTCGCCGATGTGTTCAGCGAAAAGGAGGCGGACTGATTACCCCCGCATCGACCCTACGACTGCCCGGTGGATCTGTTGCCCAACGCGCCACTGCCCGCGGGCCGCCTGTACTCCATGTCGGAGCCCGAGTTGGCCGCCCTACAGGATTTTCTGGAGAAGAACCTGGCTCGTGGGTTTATCCGGCCTTCGTCCTCCCCGCTCTCGGCCCCAGTCCTTTTCGTGAAGAAGAAGACGGGGGACCTATGCCTGTGCTGCGATTACCGGCGCTTGAATGCCATCACAGTGCGGAATTGCTACCCCCTGCCGCTCATCCCCGAGCTGATGGAGAGGTTGCGGGAGGCCTCGATCTTCACCAAGCTCGATCTCCGAGGGGCCTACAACCTGGTGCGCATGCGTAAGGGGGACGAGTGGAAGACGGCGTTTGGCACCCGATACGGCCACTTTGAGTACACCGTCATGCCGTTCAGGTTGACCAACGCCCCCGCAGTCTTCCAGCACCTGATGAACGACGTGTTCCGGGACATGTTGGACCGGTTCGTGGTGATCTACCTGGATGACATTTTAATCTATTCCCAGAACCAGGAGAGCCACCTCCAGCATGTCCGCCAGGTCCTGCAGCACCTGCGGGAGAATCAACTCTATGCGAAGTTGGAGAAATGTTACTTCTTCCAGACTTCCATAGAGTTCCTCGGGCACATGATCACATCCGAGGGCATCGTGATGGACCCGCGCAAGGTGGAGGCCTTGCGCAGTTGGGAACCCCCACGTCGGGTGAAGGACGTCCAGCGTCTGCTGGGGTTCGCCAACTACTACCGGACCTTCATCCCGGGCTTTGCCACTCTGACTGTGCCGCTGACCCAACTCCTTCGGAAGAAGGTCCCGTTCCAGTGGGGGCCCCCGCAGCAGCAGGCCTTCGAGGTCCTCAAGCGGGCCTTCGTCACGGAGCCGGTCCTCAGGCATCCCAATCCACACCGTCCGTTCGTGGTCGAGACGGATGCGTCCAACGTGGCGATTGGAGCGGTTCTGCTACAGGCCCCGGTGGATGGTGGCACTCTTTTTCCCTGCGCTTATTACTCCCGGAAACTCAATCCTTCCGAGCGCAACTACACCATCTGGGAAAAGGAGTTGCTGGCTATCAAGGCCGCG
>NW_015386291.1:1223037-1233504 GCF_001527695.2 Protobothrops mucrosquamatus
CTTGGCGGCATCACCTTGAGGGGGCCCGATACCAGGTGGAGGTGCGGACGGACCATCGGAACTTAGAGCACCTCACCACGGCCAGGAAGTTGAACCAGCGGCAGATCCGGTGGTCGTTGTTTTTCGCCCGGTTCAACTTCCACGTCACCTATGTTCCGAGCGGCCTCAATCAGAGGGCGGATGCGCTATCCCGCAAGCCAGAATATTTCTGCCCCAAGGACCCCCTTCCCCCTTGGACGGTGCTGCCCACAGAGGCCTTGGCCGCGGTCCAGGAACCGGCGGACCTGCGGGCTCAGGTGCTGTTAGCGCAGCGCCATGACGACTGGTTGCAGCAGCGGAAAGCGGAAGTTGGCCCAGCGTCCCCATGGACCTTGGAGGACAGCTTGCTGAAGCACCGGGTCCGACTGTACATGCCTACAAGTCCGCTCTGAGCCCTCGTCATGAACCAGTGCCATGACAATCCCGCGGCGGGGCACTTCGGGTTCTTTAAGACCTTGAACCTGGTGACGCGGACTTTTTGGTGGCCTAGGGTACGGCATGACGTGCACGTTTACGTGACGTCCTGTGTGACGTGCCGAGAGGCCAAATCCGCATCCGGCCCACCTCCTGGACTCCTCCAACCGCTGCCGACACCGGAGAGACCGTGGGGTGCCATCTCCATGGATTTCCTGACGGATCTACCACTGTCCGCCACGTTCATGACCGTCCTCGTGGTGGTGGACATGCTCACTAAGATGGCCCATTTCATCCCGTGCCGCGGACTGCCATCAGCCCGCACCATGGCCCATCTGTTCCTGCAGCACATCTTTCGCCTCCATGGCCTGCCGGACAGGGTGGTGTTGGACCGCGGGGCCCAGTTCACAGCCCGCTTCTGGAAAAGCCTGATGGCCGCGCTGGAGGTGCAGGTGTGCCTATCGTCGGTGCACCATCCGGAGACTGACGGGGGCACGGAGAAGGTCATCGGCATCCTGGAGCAGTACCTCTGCTGTTTCGTCAACCAGCAGCAGGACAACTGGGCCGAGTACCTTCCCCTGGCGGAGTTCGCTTTCAACAACTCCCAACACACCTCCACTCAGATGACCCCGTTCCACGCCAATGTCGGATACCATCCACGGTTTTTCCCGTTGGCAATCCCAGATTCCCCTGTTCCCGAGACCCAGGACTTCCTCTCGGAGCTGCAGGCGGTGCAGCAACTGGTGTGACGGCAGCTGATCCGGGCGAAGGAGGACTATAAACGGGTCGCCGATCGCTCCCGACGGGCCACGCCACCGCTGGAAGTCGGAGATCGGGTGTGGCTGTCCACGAAACACCTCCCCACGGACCGGCTGGTGAGGAAATTGGACCACCGCTTTATCGGTCCCTTCCCAGTCGAGGCGGTCATCAACCCGGTGGCCTACCGATTGACTCTACCACGCTCCATGCGGCTCCACCCCGTTTTCCATCGGTCCTTCCTGGTCCCTGAGGCCCCAGCGAGCCGTCTCCGATGCCCGACAACGCCTGCCCCTCCAGTCGCAGCCGACGAGGACGACACCTCGACGTACGAGGTGGACAGCATTCGGGACTCCCGTTGGCTGAAGGGGCGCTTCCAATACCTCATCGCCTGGAAGGGATACGGGCCCGAAGATTTCAGCTGGGTGGATGCATCTTCCGTTCAGGCCCCTGACCTGGTACGGGCCTTTCACGACCAGTTTCCGTCCCGACCACATCCTGACCCTCAGACCCGGGGGAAGGGCCCTCCGGTGGGGGATAGTGTTGTGGCTCCGTCCTGTGGGTCCCTATCATCGGAGGAGGAAGGCTCTGAACATGAAGGAGAGGAGATGTCCAGGCCTCTCCAGGCCCTTCCCCTCTGGTGTGGCCTTCGGTGTCTTCCGACGGAGAGGAGATTGGCCAGGAGCCAGGTGCTTCTGGGATTGGCCAGGAGCCAGGTGTATTGGACTCTGAGGAGGATACGTCTTGGCTGGATCCACACCAGCGTCGGAGGGACAAACGTGTGCAGCAGCTAAAACGCCGTGCCAGAGATTTCAGCTGAGTCACTGGGCCACACCCCACAGGCTATATAAGCAAGGGGTGTGCCGTTTGAAACTCTTGTGACGAACAATACTGAATCTTCTGTTGCAGCACTCCGGAATTATCCTGGACTTGATTTGTATTTGTACTGTGAGTTATCGGTAAAGGTCTTGGCAGGCAGCCACGGAGTTGCTGCCAAGTGTTTATCTGTATTTGGCAGTGCTGAGCAGTCTTTTAGCCCTCGGCTGACTGGTTGGGGGTGTGTGAGTCGGACGGGGGACAGAACATCTTCCAAACCTAGTTCCTGTATTCAAGTTGAGTTCATTTACTTGATTGATGCTTGAGTTAAGAAAAGGAAGCACTAAGCTGGATTGGTCACTTTTTTTTCTTAGGATGTATCACTCGGCATTTGCCTAAAGTACGTCTGACATTCGCTTTGTAATTTTAATCATCCTGCTCTATGTTGTCTGCAGGTACATTTGGACGGATCCTCTCTCATATTCTACTGTTAGTCTTGGTAAGATGTCTCTAGCTGTATATAGGTATTGGGTGTCCTTGGGAGAAAAAGGAGAAGCTAGTTTCTATGCCATTGGTTTAATTTAAATGAGAAATTATTGGGACTTGGAGATATTTTGACTGTTTAAAAATTGATATGTGAGTTATATATGAGAAAACATAGGGAATGATGCATGACAGGCAACATAAAACTTTTATAGCAGGTCCTGGTATGTCTTTTCCAATATGCTTCATTTTTTGCAAAATCATAACTTCTACATTGGCCGTTAGTGTTGATTCTGGATTGGCACCAAACCTCTTGATCCAGCTCTTCCTTGGGCAGTTGAGCTGATTTACTTCTTGTTTGTCTGATGAGAGCAGAAATCAGAAATATCCCCATAACCCCGTTGGTTGCTCCCCCTGCTATGTAAACAATGTGTTGCCTGCGTAACTAGCTTTTTCCAAAGCATCAGTGAAGACATGTAGGCCTGCACCTTCACAGGATAATCATCCTTCACAGGACAAAAATAAAAGCTAGTGGTTTCCTTCCTTCCAATCCACATTTTATCTCTTTATCTTCCATAACAACATATGTTTTTATCATTATCTGATGGAAGAAATGAGGAGGAATGCATGTAATCTTTGGAAACTGCCTGTTTGATAGCTGATACTGAAAAGAAGATTGAGATGTAAGGTATGCTTAGAACCCTTTCAAAAGAGCAGTTTGCTGCATTACTGTATTGGAATAGTAAACTTTGAAGATGATAAAGAATGAAATACAACTATAATTATTTGAAAAGAAAGATTATTTGATTTTATTACTGTTCTTGGGCAAAAGAAAGAGTTATTCTTGGATGTTGCCATTGCACCAAATCAGAAATATTATCCACAATAAGTTGTCTGGTAGAATACTTCCTTCTTTCACTTTCCAAAACAGACACCAGTGTTTTAACACTTATTTTGTTTTCTCCCACAATCTAAGGAGCTATAAAGTTTTCTTAAATTCAGAAATGATCAGAAATTATAGGACCACTAGAAAAGTGAATGACCTGTTTTTGTTTTTGTTTTTGCCAGGCCCTCTCTGCATTTCAGTTGCAGATACTGCTGTTGCTTATGCTACCTTGGCTGGGCCAGATTTACAGTATCCATATGGTGTGTATTGCTACTTACTCACTTGAGACGCAAGGAAGGAGGGTGGTTTTTTTCTATTATATGAAAAGTCTATGCCTGTTCTTACTTCTTTAAACCCATTACAGGATTACACCAACCGGAACCATCCTTCTCAGAAAACTTCAGCACTGATCTGAATGGTTTAAAACTGGGAATTGACTGGAGTTTCTTTAAGGTGTCTGTCTTTCTATTTTTTCTGCATTAACATTTTGTACATGGTCAACCAATTATAATATTTTAGGGACATACTTTGGTCCTTATATCAGTTTTGAGACATGTTTGCAATAGAAAAGGGAGTTGTGTCATGATTATGTGAAATGGTGAAAAACATGGGAGGTAGCGAGTGTCTCACAGTGATTCTGGAAAAACTGAGGAAGGACACTAACTCCATTTTGTTTTGTCTGATCTGCTAGGCATGTGATACTGAAATCTTAGCTGTCTGCCAAAAAGGTAACATGCAAAAGATCATTATTTTTTGCTGATCAGTGATGTATCCTGGCCTGCTGAGTATCTCTTGCTTATACATCTTGAAGATCAAAACTGCCTTGCAATTTCCAAATCACTGCATGAATGTTTGAAAAGTGAAAGTGTTTCAGAAAGCTGTACTTTGTTCCTGAGAAAATGTAATGTAAGGAGAAATATGTGCATAGAACATATGTATGGTCTACGGTATGCGAGGGAAAGGGGGAAGACCGAAGAAAGGGAGAGTTCCCTCTATGGAACAGGAAACAGGCAGGAAGGAGAGAGTGGGTGTGGAGCAATCATGTGAAATAGGCATGGCCCAGGTAGATCAGCTCATTGGAATGAGAACGGAATTATTTATTTATTTATTTATTAAATTTATATACCGCCCTATCTCCCTTGCGGGACTCAGGGCGGTGAACAGGCGATACTAAAAACCACGATAATAAATAAATAGTTTGTTTTAAAATCGAATTAAATAACAGGCCTGTTCTAAAAACACACCCGTAAAAAAAANCCTCTCTGTGGGAGCGGACTGGTCGAAGGGAGGTGTTTGGTAGGAGGCGGTCTTGCAAATACCTAGGTCCATTGCCATGGAGCGCTTTAAAAGTTGTTACTAACACCTTGAAGCGCACCCGGAAGGCCACCGGCAGCCAGTGCAGCTCGCGCAGGAGAGGTGTTACATGGGAGCATCTAGAGGCCCCCCAAATCCCCCATGCAGCCGCATTCTGAACTAGCTGGAGCCTCCGGGTGCACCTCAAGGGGAGCCCCATGTAGAGAGCATTGCAATAGTCCAGGCGGGAAACAACGAGGGCTTGAGTGACTGTGTGTAGGGCGTCCCGATCCAGAAAGGGGCGCAACTGGCGTATCAGGCGAGCCTGATGAAAAGCCCCCCTGGCCACGGCCATCACATGATCGTCTAAAGACAGCCGAGCATCCAGGAGGACGCCCAGGTTGCGAGCCCTCTCCGCGGGGGCTGACTCGCCCCCGATAGCCAGAGATGGAACCAACTGGCTATGACGTGACGCCGGAAACCACAGCCACTCGGTCTTGGACAGGTTGAGACGAAGCCTGTTCCTTCCCATCCATCCCATCCAGACTCGCACAGCATCCAGGCACCGGGACATCACTTCCGCGGCATCGGCGATTGGCCATTGGAGCGTCAAGACAGCACCTATGGGCCGGGTGCAAAGGTGGCCGTAATATAAGAAGTGCCCTCCCATTGACCGACACGCATCCCTGAAGATGCCGGCAGAAAAGCCGGTGAAAGCTTGGGTCATTATTTATTAAAACCTTTTTAAATTTTAAAGGGTTTTGTTTTCCTGGTGCTCATTTATATTTGTATGCTTTTATCATGAACACTCCCAGGAATCAATTGTCGGTTTTTAGCATTGTTTTTAAAACATATGTATGTAGCTTTTGGATTTTTCACTATTAACTATTTATCATGATTAAAAAAAAAGATCAGTAATACAGGTGAGTAGAAAGGTGGCTGGGATGATAGCACACTGAAGGTAGCCCAGTGAGTTCAGGTTGCAAGAGGAAAATAACCTCCTGCATCAGAGGTAAGGTGATTAGAATACTTTTTGAATGTTCTTTTTTGAAGTGAAATCCATCCAGGATAGCTATGTTTTGGTATGTTAATAAGCCTCCATTCTCAGTGCAATTTTTGATCTTCCAAAACAAATTTGGAATTTGGAATTTCTTCCTTGTAGAGAAGAAGCAACTTTGATTTGGAGGTAATTTTCTTCAAGCAAATGATGTGAAGGGAAAGAATAAGCATTTTCTCCTCATAGTGCCATTGTTTAAGAAGTGCAAGAGGGTGGGTGGTCATGGATTTTCCATATTTAGAGGAAATATTTATTGGAGACTTCTAATTTATAGGTTTACTTCTTACCAGTACTATGTACCAGCCATCCATGAACTACAACAAACATAGACCTCTTACTAGCAAACAAAAATTCATTGAGCATATATAAACTGATACCATGAATTGCTAGCACCACCTAGTAGGGTATTATGTATGTATTTTATATTCGTGGAAGAAAGCTAATTAAGTTGCAAAGGATGGATTAAGGGAACCAGAAGAATGATTTCGCAATTGTGCATTTTGCTTGGAATTGTTCTATTTGGACAGTTTTAGGATGGTCAAGAAGGAGTTGTATGGATTTTTCTACACAAGTAATCCCTGAGTTATGAGTGTTCCCTTAGTGAATGTTTGAAGTTACGTGATAAGCGCCCCTTAGTGTTTACAAAAAACTCCCAAAATTACAAATGTTGCTGCAGTACAGCAGTTGTTCACTCTTACGAATGACCGCAGTGGCACTGCAACATTCACCTTGGCTATTCTCTCCCTCCCTCCCCACCCCGGGTCTCTCTAGGCACTAGTCCTATGGATACTCACCTTGCGAAGATTGAGATCCTTCGCTTTCTTGGCTGCTCCAGGCCTTCGGTGTGTTGCAGAGATTGGCGGCCTAAAGTAACGCAAGATCATATGAGATCAGTGGCACGCGATCTCATGCTACTGATCTCGTGTTATCTCACAGTACTTTAGGCCTCTGTTCTCTGCAACAGAGAATGTATCTGAAGCTGGGGCAGGCTTCCGCATGCCTCTGGAGGTCCGATCCGGGCGTTGGAGGCCTTTTTCGGGTGCTTCCACTGAGAAAGCAGGCCGAGGGAGGCTTCTGCATGCCCCCGGAGGTCTGTTTTGGGCCTGGGTGGCCTTCTCCAGGCTTCGAGGCCCAGAATGGAGGCTGTGGGCGGCAGCCATGTGCTTCCAGAGGTCTGTTCTGGGCCTCGGAGGCCTCCCTCTGCTCCTGCCGGCAGCAGAGAAAGAAACAGGCTGGAGAAGTGGCAGATCTTCATAAAGTAAGTGACTCGGAGCGGCAGGAATGGACAGGGGAGCAATTGTGGCTCCCTCAAGGGAGGGAGCATGAGGTATCTCAGTGGGGGCGGGCTTGGGTGGTCTGAAGCAGATGGCCTGTTCCATCACTAGGCCCTGCCATGGCTTTCCCCATCCTGAGATACCGTATGTTCACTTAACAAGCTGCGTATTAAATTAGTGAATGCGTGAGCCAAAGCTGGGAATGAATCGTGTTCAAGGTACGAGATTCACTTCTACAAATCCTTGAGTTACGAATAGAATGGACAGGCTCCATTACATTTGCAACTCAAGGACTACCTGTATTATTTTTTACATTTTTGCATCATTGTTGATATCAAAGAACAATGTAATTGCTCCATAAAAGAGGACCTGGATTGGATTGTAGCCCAAAGGTTGTCGAATCCTGGTCTCCCAAAATTAATTAATTAATTAATTCATTCATTCATTCTTCCTGATATTGCTGAATGCTCAGCGGTGGAGTTCCTAGTGGACTTAGGAGCCTCAGTAGTTGAAGTATCTTTGCCAGAGATAGAAGAGGTTCGCGTGGCTCATGTAATCTGCATTCTCAGTGAAATGAGAGATTTTCTGCAGTCTGATTTCAACAATCTGTTTGAACAAATGGTAAGTAGTGGTTGTGCTCACTGTATCAATTGGTATTTTTAATAAATCATGACAAGGGTCTCGATTTTCTGCCCTTTGTATTCATAAGAATCTGTGGTTGGGTTGCTGGTTCCTGTCTGTATATGAAATGCCTACATCAGTATTGCAATGTACCCTCATATTAGCTTGGAGCATGATGGCTCAGTGGTTAAAGATACTGAACTTGTCAACTGGAAAGCTGATAGCCTGGGTTCAAGACCCGAGCTCCACGCAACAGGGTGAACTCTTGTTACTTGCTCATCTTGCAGTTCGAAAGCATGCAAATGCAAGTAGATAAATAGGTACCACTTTGGTAGGAAGGTAACAGTGTTCCATGTGCCTTTGGCATATAGCCATGCTGGCCACATGACCACGGAAATTGTCTTCGGACAACGCTGGTTCCCTTGGCCAAGAAATGGAGATGAGCACCATGCCCTAGAGTCAGACACAATTGACAGGGAAATCTTTACATTTTACCTCACATTAGATACCATTCCAGTTGCTGTCCAGATTGATTTTAAGATGTAATTAACAACATGATGGGGAAATTGGGAAACCTATTCCAAACCTATGCATGAAGTTCTCTTTGGCCTCAGGATGATTTTATTCAAGGAATGTATAATTCTTGAAAGCCACAGCACAGTGCCAGAGTCTTGGACCTCCCCCTACATCAAGACTCCAGACCCACTAGACCTCACTAATATGTTACCTTCCTTTGTTATGTGTGATTTGAAGCATCAGTAGGGACTTTTGTTCCACTAAAAAGTGGGGTGTTTGCTTGTTCACTTGCTTATTCTTGAGGCTTCCTAAGTGAGTAGAAGAGAATTTGTTTTTCAAAAAATCTTTTCCAAAACTGCATGTTATTTTAAACAGTTCTTCTCTCATGGCAGTCTTTAAACATTTATTTATTAAACTTCTGTGCCACCCATCTTGCTGAGATGATACTTGGCAGCTTATGGTCATTCAGTATAAAACATTAAAACAATAAAGATCATAAATTTAAAATTCAGTTAAAATCCAGTTGACTAAGATGGAGAGGGAAGGGAGAAAAATATGCACGGGGAAGAGGTGGGATCTATCAGACAGGATTTAAGGTAGGAAAATAAGAGCAAGATTAACGGGGGATTGCATATTTATTTGTATAATTTTGTCTTCAGCTTCAATGGCAAAATCTAAGAAATGTTTTCTAAGAAACTGGCACTTATTTCTTTCAAACTTATTTCTATTTTTGACTTTTTCTCACATGTGTCCTAAATATGGGTGTGTTTTTAGAATTGTTCACTACACTGCTTTACAGCTTTCCTTTTCTATTCAACAATAGTTCTACTTTGGTTTTGGTTTTCATTCTATATGGAATACTTACTGTAATGTCTTTGTTTTTCAGAATTTGGAGACTCGTTTGAACCTTGCAATTGCTTCTCAGATCACAGCCGTGGATTATATTAAGGTGAAAACAAACTGCAGGAATAGGAGAACTGGGGTAAAAAGCCATTTTAGGTCAGTAACATTCTCCTTGTACACAAGGGGAAGAAAAAGTAGGGAGAATAGTAAAATGTTGGCTAAATTACCATACCTTCAAAAAAGCAGATAAATCATCTGGCATACTACTAAAACTAACTTTTGAAGTGAACATTGAATATGAGTGGATTTCATTAACCCATTTTTTTCAAGCATATCTTTCATTTAAAGGCCAGACAGATGAGACAAATATATGTTGTTATTTTTATCTTGATGTTTAGCATCTTTGCTAATAGAAAATAAACTAGGCATGATATTTTAATTTTATAGCTGTCCCAGCCATTGTCCCTTTGCTTGATTAGAGAGTTCTGTAATGTTCACAATCTGAGACAGTGTAGTTTTTATATTGGACTAATAGGAGTGTAATGTTTCCATGTATTTCCCGTTTTACTTTTCCTCTGACAAAGCAAGAAGGAAAGATTGGAAGTATCTATTTTCAATTTAAACCTATATTTCTTACCACATTGTTATAGTTAGCTTAATGAATTTTGGGCTGGCTTGGAATTTTCAGAGTTATATTCAACACATCTGGAGAATGCTACTTGTAGAAGGATAGTTTAAATGTTAGTTTGTAAAAGCAAATTAGAATCAAGCTTAAATTTATGGAATTTACTACCATAACTTGACCAATGTAGCTTGTTCAAATCAGAAATGAAAAAAGACTTAACTCCTGCTCATTCAAATTAAAGTCTTTCTTCTCCCTCTCCCACTCTTGGTATTAGGTTTTAAAACTTGAGTTTGTTTTTACTAGCTTGAGTTTTGTCTATTTGCAGACAAATCGGCAGCGGAGTCGAAGCATAGCTTCCCTGAAAGAGATATTTTCAAAAGTGAATTGTTTCCTTACACCAGGTATGAATGAACAAAATGAAATGAACAAAAAAAAAAGTGCAAGAGAAAAGGGGCCTTTGTAGTCACTGTTTGCCATTGTTTTCTTCTGAAGAGGAAGGGAAGACAGATAGTTCTTTGGCTGGTCTGGGGCTCGACATGGCTGTCTGCTGAAAATGAGATTTGGGAGGTCTTTATATGCCTTCTGCATTATACAACAGAATTTGTGCTGGCCTGTCTCATCTACTTGCATCTTCCTTTTTCACTTTCTGTTCTGTCCCCCGTCCGACCCACACCCCCCAACCAGTCAGCCGAGGCCTGAAAAACTACTCGGCACAGACAAAGACAAATGAATTTCTTGGCAGCAACTGCGTAGCTGCCTGCCAAGCCTTTACTGATAAGACACAGCAAACAGAGATAACTTGCCAGAGTGCTTGCAACAGAATATCCAGCAAAAATTGTCCGTC
>NW_015386291.1:1234208-1236067 GCF_001527695.2 Protobothrops mucrosquamatus
GATCTCCGACTTCCAGCGGTGGCGTGGCCCGTCGGGAGCGGTCGGCGACCCGCTTATAGTCCTCCTTCGCCCGAATCAGCTGCCGTCGCACCAGTTGCTGCACCGCCTGCAGCTCCGAGAGGAAGTCCTGGGTCTCGGGAACAGGGGAATCTGGGATCGCCAACGGGAACAACTGGGGATGGTAACCGACATTGGCGTGGAACGGGGTCATCTGGGTGGAGGTGTGTTGGGAGTTGAATGCGAACTCCGCCAGGGGAAGGTACTCGGCCCAGTTGTCCTGCTGCTGGTTGACGAAGCAGCGGAGGTACTGCTCCAGGATGCCGATGACCTTCTCCGTGCCCCCGTCAGTCTCCGGATGGTGCGCCGATGAGAGACACACCTGCACCTCCAGCGCAGCCATCAGGCTTTTCCAAAACCGGGCTGTGAACTGGGCCCCGTGGTCCGACACTACCCTGTCCAGCAGGCCATGGAGGCGAAAGATGTGCTGCAGGAACAGACGGGCCGTGGTGCGGGCGGATGGCAGTCCGCGGCATGGGATGAAATGGGCCATCTTCGTGAGCATGTCCACCACCACGAGGACGGTTGTGAACGTGGCGGACAGTGGGAGATCCATGGAGATGGCACCCCACGGTCTCTCCGGTGTCGGCAGCGGTTGGAGGAGTCCAGGAGGTGGGCCGGACGCGGATTTGGCCTGTCGGCACGTCACACAGGACGTCACGTAAACGTGCACGTCATGCCGTACCCTAGGCCACCAAAAAGTCCGCATCACCAGGTTCAAGGTCTTGAAGAACCCGAAGTGCCCCGCCGCGGGATTGTCATGGCACTGGCTCAGGACGAGGGCTCGGAGCGGGCTTGTAGGCACGTACAGTCGGCCCCGGTGCTTCAGCAAGCCATCCTCCAAGGTCCATGGGGACGCTGGGCCAACTTCCATTCTCCGCTGCTGCGACCAGTCATCATGGTGCTGCGCTTCCCGCACCTGAGCCCGCAGGTCCGCCGGTTCCTGGACCGCGGCCAAGGCCTCTGCAGGTAGCACCGTCCGAGGGGTAAGGGGGTCCTTGGGGCAGAAGTATTCCGGCTTGCGGGATAGCGCGTCCGCCCTCTGATTGAGGCCGCTCGGAACATAGGTGACGTGGAAGTTGAACCGGGCGAAAAACAACGACCACCGGATCTGCCGCTGGTTCACCTTCCTGGCCGTGGTGAGGTGCTCTAAGTTCCGATGGTCCGTCCGCACCTCCACCTGGTATCGGGCCCCCTCCAGGTGATGCCGCCAAGCCTCGAACGCGGCCTTGATAGCCAGCAACTCTTTTTCCCAGATGGTGTAGTTGCGCTCGGAAGGATTGAGTTTCCGGGAGTAATAAGCGCAGGGAAAAAGAGTGCCACCATCCACCGGAGCCTGTAGCAGAACTGCTCCAATCGCCACGTTGGACGCATCCGTCTCGACCATGAACGGACGGTGTGGATTGGGATGCCTGAGAACCGGCTCTGTGAGGAAAGCCCGCTTGAGGACCTCGAAGGCCTGCTGCTGCGGGGGCCCCCACTGGAACGAGACCTTCTTCCGAAGGAGTTGGGTCAGCGGCACAGTCAGAGTGGCAAAGCCCGGGATGAAGGTCCGGTAGTAGTTGGCGAACCCCAGCAGACGCTGGACGTCCTTCACCCGACATGGGGGTTCCCAACTGCGCAACGCCTCCACCTTGCGCGGGTCCATCGCGATGCCCTCGGGGGTGATGATGTGCCCAAGGAACTCTATGGAAGTCTGGAAGAAGTAACATTTCTCCAACTTCGCATAGAGTTGATTCTCCCGCAGGCGCTGCAGGACCTGGCGGACATGCTGGAGGTGGCTCTCCTGGTTCGGGGAGTAA
>NW_015386291.1:1239206-1241191 GCF_001527695.2 Protobothrops mucrosquamatus
TGCCTGGGATTGTCGCTGGGAGAAGGGGGTGATGGGGTGTGGCTAATGGGGGATCCCTTAAAACCTTGAATGGGAGAGCTTGGACCCAAGTCCTGTCTAGAACGCCTGCATCCAGCTTTCTCTTAATAAAGATGCCTGTTGGAAGAAATATTCCAGGAGTTCTGTCTTCTTAAGATGCAAAGTGGGGTGGGTCCTTACAGATGTCAAACTTGTTTTCATTGAGGACCACATCAGCATTATGGTTGCCCTGGTGGCGTGGCCAACTGAGTGGGTGTGGCCACCTTGACATCGCTTGTGTCAGGGTGGCTGTGGGGGCTGGGTGGGGTTTGGATTCAGGGGTCTCTGGTGGGTGGGGTGATAGGTGGGAGGCTTGTCCCATGTGGTGAGGAGAGGCAGGAGGTGGGGTGGCTGTTGCCAGACACTATCAGCCCCCATGCACAGAGGCTGGCCAGCTTGCAGGGCCGACGGTGTCAGGCAGCAACCACAGCCTGCTGGTCCCTTGGCCGGCCCATTCTGGGGCTCCGCAGCCCGCTGCCCTCCAAGCAGCAGGCAGGGCAGCAGCACTAGCAGCAGGTGGAGTTGGAGGAGGAGGCATGTGGTGCTGCTGCCCTGCCTTCTGCTTGGAGGACTGGCCTGGTGGTCTCAGCGGGCTGTGGAGCCCCTGTTGCTGGACACTGTTGGCCCCCACGTGCTGACCCCCTCCAGCTGGGTGGGGGCAGGGTGGCAGGGGCCAGTCTCTTGCTGTCTCCGGAGCGGCCCTGTGGACCAAATATGAGCACAGGGCCTTGTGTTTGACATGTCTGGTATACATGCTGTGTTTGACATGTCTGGTATACATCTCTGCTGCCTTCTAGCCAGCAGAGATGGAATCAATCTGTGGTTCCATCTTCAGGTAACTTTATTCAAAAAAATTACTGGGAGTTAAATATGGCATCGGAATTGATATGACTCCCATTTTTGGGTACTTGGAAGATCTCACTAAGCTAAATATTAGAAGTTCATTACAAGAACATTAGTGTTTGTGTCATATGAGAATAAGGACATGCTGCTCCACTCCTTGGCACCCCTGCAGGAGGACAGGAGCAGTTGCGCCCTTGGGTTGCATTGCTTCGTCCCGGAAACAGGTGCCATTTTCACAATGGCCACACTTTATTGCAGCCACTCCGAAATGGGGCCTATTTCCAGGACAGAGCTAAGCAGCCTAGGGATGCAGAGAAGTGGAGTAGCCTGCTCTCCTTCCCCAACGTGAGATCCAGAGCCCTTCCAGAGGTAAATTTGTGATGGGTGAGGGGGGGTGGAGCCCAGAGGAGTGAGAAGCAAGCTCAAAGCCTGTGGGGACCTATCACGGGAGGAAGCAGGCTTAAGATGTGTGGGGACTATTAGGGCAGGATGGAGGGAGATAGGCTGGGGAACTGCTGTAGCATCCCTGCAGTCAGTTTCCCTGAAATTGGTTGCAAGGATGAGTGACCACAGGGGTGCTGCAGCAGCTATAACTTTGAAACTGGATCATAAGTAATTTATGTAGGATTTGTCATAGGTTTGAACTGATACTAAGCAACCAGTTAAGTTGAAGATTACCTATAACTGAAAAACTCCTTAAAGCTGATGCTTTGTGGTTGAAGCATGGTGAGTTTGCTTAGCAAGTGTTTAGACTGACACATGTAGAGAGCTTGCAATGAAAACCTCAAAGTACGGTTCTCAGCTAAGGATTTCTGTGTTGTAGAAAGAAGTAGGAGAGTTTCTATAATTGGTCTTGCTAAATGACTCAATGAAAAAAAGGAAAATTGGTTTATAAAGTTAATATCCATCATTATGCATACAGTATACACATCCTCTTCACTACCTGTTTTCCTTGTTACCTTCTGGGAGAAGGCTTCGTGGTACCAATTTCCACAAACAGCTGCATGGCGGATCTACTGGGGTTAGCTCCGTAGGGAAGGCGGAGCCGGCAGCGGGAATGGGGAGCCTCGGAGGGTCGGAGGCTT
>NW_015386291.1:1244631-1250079 GCF_001527695.2 Protobothrops mucrosquamatus
CTCTTCCAACAAGCGGGATTGGCCTAGGGAATTTTTAGTGGGGTTTTAAGGGAAATTTTAATTATAGGCCATAGTAAATATTTCTTTTTAATTTGGTTTTAAATTAGGTATTTATTGTAGTATCTGTTTTATAAGGCTGTCAGCCGCCCTGAGTCCGGTAAGGAGAAGGGCGGGATAAAAATTGAATAAATAAATAAAAATAATAATAATAATAAAAATAATCTGCAGCAGAACATCCAGATTCAGCCATAGTTTCATTCCATACAGCATTAGCCTTGTGAACTCTCAAGCTTCCTCCTTCCGCTATATATTCAAGATGGACAGTATTTAATATTTATTTGTTACTTATATGTAGGGGTGTGGGTCTATACATATGTTGTATATAATATGTTTTTAGGGCGTGTCGTGTATGTGTTTCACTTTGAGAGCGGGCAACTAAATTTCATTTTTGATGTGTGCCATTGTGCCCACAGTAAAAAAATGACAATAAAGGCTATCTTATCTTATATTAATGCTCAGATTAAGAAAAATAAAGAAGTGATGAGCTCCTGTTCATTGGCCATGTCCAAGCAGAAATGATATAACTATCAGTTCAAGATACTTAGATTTGATTTTATGAAGGTATATTGTTCTTTAAAAGCTGAAAACTCACATCATTGGGAGTCAGATGGAATATAAATTTAATAAGTTATTTACTAAAGCCATGCAGTTATTTATAAAATAATTATAAATTTATAAAGATGTGTATATATTAAACAGTACATTTGAATTTCCAAAGACAACATAGTCAAAATGTCTTCGTTAAAAACTATTTTAATAGAGTAGTATGATTTTTCATTCCTAATTGAAAAGTTCTGTATTTGATGATGCATAACAGCTGTAGAAAATAAAGGCTATTATTTTTGTTTTGTGTAAGGTACTGCATGTTGTGCCCCAGCGATCCATGAATCAGACCTCCTGACTGGATGTAGTGATGTTCAGACAACTCTACAGACCATGAGGTGAGAACAAGATTGTGTGCAATAAAAAAACAAAGTGACATCTGCAAAATAATAAGACAAGAATGGAATGAAATCAAGTTTCTAGGCCATCTTTTTGCTTGTTTTCCCCAGTCAAGTATAAGATGTGGGTGATACCTCCAAATCAGATTCCATATCTTCAAAGAGATATGAAGTCATAAACACTTCAGTTCAATTTCTTTAAAATAACTTTATTAGAGTATAATTGCAACAGTAAAAACTGAAAGAATAGTAGAAAGAATAATAAATGCAAAGGAAGGAAGGAAGGAAGGAAAGAAGGAAAGAAAGAAATGACTTCCAAGCTTTATCACAAGTACAAACAATTTTAGTAAGTTTTTAGTTGTTCATTTACAATCAATGGTTTCTTCATCCCATGTACTGTTTCTTATAAACAAATCCAATACTGTGTTTTCTGAAAATAAGACCTGGTCTTATATATTTTTTGCCTCCAAAAGAGGCAGCAGGTTTTATTTTCAGGGGATGTCTTATTTTTCCTCTGACTCCTGCCTCGCCTTGCGGTGGTGGCACCAACAGCCCCATCCAGCAAGAGCCCGCGTGATCGCTGGCTCACTTCTGTGGCCGCTGGCAGCCGCTCATGGCAGGAGCCTGTGTAACCCGCTGCGCTGTGCTGCTGTCACAAGACGAGGCGGGGAGGGGGTGGAGTTGCCCAAATGCCCCCTAGGCGCCCAAACACTTTTTGCCCAGAGGGAGATAGGAATCTTCATCTACTTGCAAACGGGGCAGCTGGAAACCAAGGCATTCGCTCCGTTTCCAACCGCCCCATAGGCACCCAAACACTTTTCGCCTGGATGGAGAAATGACAGAGACTGGAAGCTTCATCTGCTTGCAAATGGGGCGGTTGAAAATGGAGCAAATGCCTCGGATTTCCAAGCACCTTGTTTGCAAGCAGACAAAGGTTCCATCTCCCTCTGGATGAAAAGTGTGCGGCGCATCCGGATTGTCTGCCTCTGTTTTTTACTTACTTGCACTGCACCATTGGGCCCTGCGTGCTTGCCATCACTTGTGCTGGCCACGCCCACCCCCTGGGCTTATTTTTGGGTAGGGCTTAGATTAGGCCCACCCCAAAAAATAAGGTTAGGGCTTATTTTCGGGGTGGGTCTTATTTTGGGGGAAACACGGTATTACAATTTTAATCCTTGGTGTCAACAAAAGTCCATTAAGTATTTCCAGAAATAACAAATATCTATTTTATCCTTGATCAAATAAACCAACTTTATATTATTTCCTTTTACTTCTATCAAACTTTATCCTTAGTCCATTTAGTAATATTGTAGAGCTTGATTTCTTTTTTACTCCTTCTGAAAAGGTTCAACCAACTTTAACAAACCTCTTTTGTAAATCTAATATAAAAGTATTAATCCAGGCCTTTCTCTTAGTTTATTATTTGTAATTCCCTTTTGATTTTTAAAGCATCAACCAGTACCTTTCTCTTGTATTGTATGTAATTCCTTTTTGACTTTTAAAGCATCAACCAATTCTTTTGTATGTTTAATAAGACATCTTTTTCCATGTCATTCTTGTAGCCTATCATTTGTAAATCCACTTTCAGTGCCAACTTAATTTCTGTCTTATCAAATAAAATTTGTTCCATTTCTGCCATTTCTTCCATAACCTCTTTTGGACACAGTTGATCGTTTTAAGTTCTGATTCCATTTTTTCAAATGTCTTTCAATATCTCCTATATTATAATATTTGGGTCATTCTGCAGCTGTGGGCATTCTCACATTTTCTCCTTATCCAGAGGGGTTTGAACAGCTGATCTACTCACAACTGTTCATTTTTCACTGTGGTTGTAGGTTTCACATCTTCAGTCTGCCATTAGTTAAACTATTTTGTTTGGAGAGAAAGTCTGCCAAACATCATCCTTCCAAGGAATTTCTGACTAGTGTTGCTGAGAGTTTCCTCCTAGAGTTGAAGATACAAACTGTCCTTGACTTTGACTAATCAATATGGAAGACTTAATTGAAGAAGTAGAAATAATAGGAAAACTGAAGGAAAAGAGACTAATCCTGAAGTATACATATGTGCATGACAGTATGTCTTGGGACTTCAAGAAAACTGATTTTAATACACTTAGCAATGTCAATTAATGAGAAAAGTGGCTCAAGATGGGTATGGGTCCTAGAAAAACAATAATATACAATTCTAATTAAAGCTAGGCAAGATAGTTAAGGAGTTCAGAGCACAAGTAGTGTTTCATCTGTACTTAAAGCAAAAGGTCAACATCCAATGAGGGAACAAAGGATTTTAGAAATGAACCACTGGGTGGCTTCCGGTTCCGGATCGCGGCGCCAGCAGACATGCGGAGAGACTGTTCTCCCCGCAGTCCGGTTTCCCTTCTTCGGGAGACCCTGGAAAGGGTTGAAAGTCGCCCTCCATTTGATCTGAGGCAGCTCCTCAGGACCGAAGAAGAAAAGAGCGTCCATTAACATGGCTGCTCATTAAGTCGCACCAGCCGAAAGCCAAATTTACATCTAAGCACAATGAAGCATCGTGGAGGATTTGGGTGAGACCCTTCCTTTCTTTGTTACCCTACTTACCTTCCTGTGAAAGCCTTTTCAAACCTCTCCCCTGCTTTCAATGCAGCAGTGTTTCTATACTTGGGAATTTAAACGTTGAAGGAAAGAAAAGAATAAGTAATTTTAATAACTAAATAACTGGATTTTTTATTTTTGGATACCTTTGGGATTTTAAAAGATCTAATTACTGAGACTTATTATTTCTCTAACCATTTATTTTGGAAAATATCCTCTTTTTCGGCTTTTTTAAATCAAATAAAAGACTAACTGATGTCTGGGAAAAGATTTTGTGGTCGAGGGGGGACATCCTGTGGCGAAAACTGACACAGCAATTGAATTTTTTTTTCTCTTTTTTTTTCAATTGTGAGGCCTGTTGCCTCTCTTGATTTGCCCTTCATACTATCAAAAAAGATAAGATTTGGAAACAGCTGGGTGGTGAAAACAGCTTTAGAAAACGTGGAGGTGGGCATTGACTGATCTTAGAGATATTGACTGATTTAATATTTAGGATTCAGATTTATAATGGAAATTAAAATAATTTGTTAGATTATAGCCTTAATGGTTAAAGGGAAATGGATTTGTGATAATGAAAGATATGTTATTAGTATATGAGCAGTTATTAGGATGAGAAATAGAATATACTGGTGAATAAAGAAAGAATTTAAATTTTGGAATAATATTTGTATTTTAGTCACAAGAATTAGTTTATAATGAAATGAGGGAAATTAACCTATCCAAATTATAAATAGTAGTTATAAAAGGCTAAATTGGAATATGATAATTGGAATTAAATAAAACCTAAAAACAGGACTTGGATATGTATAACTAAACTGTTATTGATAAATGTATAGATTGATTGAACTTTAGCTAGAAAAGTACTAATATGAATATGATATAATACCTAAGGGAAATAGAGAGGGAACCTTTATTGATGTAAACTGAGATATCTATGTATCACTCTGTTATTGGATTATTAATTACTCTATCACCAGGCTGCTTCCTAATTACCTGGTTGTTAAAATTTGAAAAATTAATAAAATTTGTTAAAAAAAAGAAGAAAAGAAATGAACCACTGGATCAAGGGTCGATGCTGCCAAGAGAACTTCGGATTCCTAGACCATGGTCTGCATTAGCTATGAGAAGGACTTCTGGCAAGGGGTGGACTGCACCTCACAAGAACTCTGAAGAATGTATTTGGAAAAAGACTGCTCAGCTTATCTGAAGGGCTTTAAGCTAAAATTGAGGGGGGAGGGTGATCAATCTTTAGGATCTTTAGGACCTAATCCCAAGTATAAACCCCAAGGGAACCAATCAAACAAGGTAGAGAGGTATGGGAAGGAATAAAAACTCAGTTACAAACTAGGAGATGTAGGAAGCATATCTAGGGTCAGCCATGAAAGACTCATGCTATACACTAATGCTCAAAATTTGGGGAACAAACAGGGTGAACATGAAGTACTAGTACATGAGAGCAGGTATGATATAGTTGCCATTATTGAAACTTGGTGGGTTGAAATGACTGAAATGTAATGATGGAAGGATATAAAGTGTTCAAAAGAAACAGACCTAACAGAAGAGGTGGAGTTGCATTATATGCAAGAGATCACTACATCTCTACAGAAATGCATAAAACCAAGGATGAAACCTTTCTAAAATGCATATGGGTTAATGTAAAAGAAAAAAAGAATGACATTGCCATACAGACTACCGAATCAGGTAGAAATACAGATAGTCTGTCAGAATCCAATTATATTTCATCTCTAGTTATCAACTATGGAAAACCCCATTTCTGCCTTTCTCTGGATTCTGTCATACGATGAAGGGAAGGGGGTGAACAAAGGGGCTTTATGGCCCTCACTTCCTTCAGTATACTTCAAAGGGACTGGATA
>NW_015386291.1:1250179-1286448 GCF_001527695.2 Protobothrops mucrosquamatus
GAAAAGGGGGTGGGAATGTAATGCCTGGAACTGTCGCTGGAAGAAGGGGGTGATGGGGTGGGGCTACTGGGGGATCCCTTAAAACCTTGAATGGGAGAGCTTGGACCCCAAGTCCTGTCTAGAATGCCTGCAACCAGCTTTCTCTTAATAAAGATGCCTGTTGGAAGAAATATTCCAGGAGTTCTGTCTTCTTAAGATGCAAAGTGGGGTGGGTCCTTACATAGTCCTCGACTTAAAACAGTTCATTTAGTGACCACTCAAAGTGACAACAGTACTAAAAAAAGTGACTTATGACCGTTTTCAAACTTATGATCATTGCAGCATTCCCATGGTCATGTGATTAACAACCATGTTACTAATTTAACAACTGCAGTGATTCACTTAACAACTGTGGCAAGAAAGATTGTAAAATGGGGCAAAATTCACTTAACTGTCTCACTTAGCAACAGAAATTTTGGGCTCAATTGTGTTTGTACATCAAGGACTATCTGTAGATGAATTTTTGCTAACAAGTGCATGTAGGACTTTAACTATCCTGACATCATCTGGGAGAAAAACTCTGCATCAGGTAGGACGGGCCCCCAATCTATGGCCCGCAGCCCGGTAGTGGGCCATGGCCTGTGGGCCGCAGAACAGGCTGGCCAGTGTACACACGTATGTGTGCGCACACAGTCGCCCTAGTGCTGCTGGCGCAGGGTATGAAAACGGCATGAAAATGGGGCATTGCGCCGCACAAGAATGGGGCAGGGCTAGTATCATTTGGGCGCTAGCCCCGCCCTGTTTGCATTGCGGGCCTGCTCACAGCCCTGTGCACGCATGTGCACATGCGCATGTCTAAAATGCTTCCCCCTCCTTTTCCCTCCAGTCTGCCAATCGAGAAAGGTTGGTGACCTCTGAGGTAGAAAATCAAACAGGTTCATGACCAACCTAGCTGATAATTTTGTTATCCAAAAGATAGAGGAAGGAACTAGAGGGTCAGCTATACTAGACTTAATATTTACTAACAGAGATGAAATGATAGAGGGAATTGAAGTTGCAGGAATTTTGGGAGAGAATGACCATGTCATATTAGAATTCAATATAATG
The DNA here is from genome assembly GCF_001527695.2 of Protobothrops mucrosquamatus. NCBI lineage: Eukaryota > Metazoa > Chordata > Lepidosauria > Squamata > Viperidae > Protobothrops > Protobothrops mucrosquamatus. The sequence continues at coordinate 1,251,266 of NW_015386291.1, forward strand.
CAGACACAAGCAACAGAAAGCTAAGGTTCAGAATGAACTAAGACTTGCAACCAATGTCAAAAATGATTTAAAAAATTTCTTTCAACATATAAAAATACAAGGAAAAAGTAAAGAAACAGTCGGTCCACTAATGGGAGAAGATGGCAAGGAAGTTTCTTTGCATCTGTCATAATACAAAATGAAAAAATAGCCCAACCTACCAAAAACAGAACTGTAAAAGACAGACTAGGAATTCAAATTAAAATAGGAAAGAAAATGGTAAGAGAACATCGTCTGCCCTAGACAAGTTCAAATCACCAGGACCAGATGGATCGCATCCCAGAGTTCTGAAGGAGCTGGCAGACGTGATCTCAGAACCACTGAACTATATCTTTTCAAAAATTCTGGAGCACCGGGGAACTACCAGAGGACTGGAAAAGAGCTGATATGGTTCCCATCTTCAAAAAAAAAAAAGGAGTGGGGAAACAGATCCAGGAAACTACAGATCAATCAGCCTGACATCAATAGCTGGAAACATCAAGCAACAGATCTGTGAACACCTAGAAGCAAGCAAAATTATAACTAGAAGCCAAGCTGGGTTTGTTGAAAACATCATGCCAAACAAACCTTATTTCATTCTTTGACAAAGTGACTAAATTAGTGGACCAGTGAAATGCTGTGGACATACTATACTTAGATTTTAGTAAGGCATTTGACAAAGTAGTCCACAACCTACTTATTGATAAGCTAAAAATATATGGGACAGACAGCATCACCACCAGGTGGATTTGTAACTAGCTGACAAATCACACTCAACATGTCTTAAATAGAATTGCATCTACATGAGGGTACCTCAAAGTTCTGTCTTAAGTTTAGTCTTCAATATCTTCGTAAACGATTTAGGTGAGGGAATAGAAAGGGAAATCATCAAATTTGCAAATGACACTAAGTTGGCAGGAATAGCCAATACCCCAGAACATAGGGTCAAAATCCAGATGGATCTCAACAGCCTTGAACACTAGGCCCTATTTAACAAAATGAAATTCAGTGTAGAGAAAAGTAAGGTTTCACACTAAGGCAAAAAAACCCAAATGTGGAAGTACAGATTAGGTGAAATGTTGATCAATAGCAATAACTGTAAGAGGGATCCTACTGGACAATCAGTTAATATGAGCCAGCAGTGTGCTGCAGCCTCCAAAAAAAGCCAATGCAATCCTAGGTTGCATTAACAGAGGGATAGAATCAAGATCAGGTGAAGTGTCAGTACCGTTTTGTAAGTCCTTGGTAAGACCAGACATGGAATACTGCATCCAGTTTTGGTCACCACAATATAAAAAAGATAATAGAGTCTCTGGAAAGACTTCAGAAAAGAGCAACAAAGATGATTAGGGGGCTGGTGGCAAAAATGTATGAAGAATGGTTGCAGAAATTGGGTATGTCTAGTCTAGTGAAATGAAGGACTAGGGGTGACATGATAATGTTCCAATATTTGAGGGCCTGCCACAAAGAAGAGGGGGGTCAACCTATTTTCCAAAGTACCAGAAGGCAAAACAAGCAATGGATGGAAACTAATCAAGGAGAGAAACAGCCTAGAACTAAGGAGAAATTTCCTGAACAGTGAGAACAATAAACCAGTGGAATGGCTTGCTTTCAGAAGTTGTGGGTGCTTCCTCACAGGAGGCTTTTAAAAAGAGATTGGACAGTTATTTGTCTGAAATGGTATAGGATCTCCTGCTTGAGCAGGGGATTGGAATAGGAGACCTCCAAGATCCCTTCCAACTCTGTTATTCTGTTACTCTATTCTGTTAAGAGAGAAGCCATTGTGGTTACACAAAAACAGTATCATCATTTGAAAAAGGAATATTTAGTTCTATGATTTATTTATATTGTATTATATTTGTATTGCATCTTTCTCTTAAGATATGCTCTCAGAATTATCCACTCCTTTCTCTTCTGTTTGATGTGTGGAAAGTATGACATAATTTTGGCCTATTTATCCTTTAAAATTCTTTTTATTTAAATGTATTTGTTGACTACTTAACTCTTGGATTGCTACTGCTTGGCTGTACAGCAGCTATTAAAACCATCTCTGTTGGTTAGAATTGTAAGAAGAAACATGTTCTTTGTGCCTTGCCAAATACATTCAGAGAGGCTTGGATTTACAATCTGCAGAGAGAACATACTTCTTTTCCAAAATTTTTCTCATTATTAATACTGTTTTCATTGATCTTTCCAGATCCATGCAGTTGGCGAACTTGACAGGCATTCCAGCCCTAGTGGTACCAGTTGGATATACAATTTCAGGGCTTCCCATTAGCCTTCAGGTAAGTTATTACCTTCTGTACTTTGATGTGAATTCAGTGAACCCAATTAAGAATAATTTTCTTTCTGATTAATTCATCCATCTACATTCATGCAGTTTCTTTTTTTCAGTTTCTGAATCCCCCTCAAGTGTGGCAATATCCTTTCCTAGCATTTGCTAGGCCAATAATCACAGACGGTGAAAATATGTTTTGCATTTCTAGGAAATCCTACTAAAACTCACATAGATTAACTTATGGCTACAATTGAGCCTAAAATTTCTGTTGCTAAGTGAGACATTTGTTGAGTTTTGCCTCATTTTACAACCTTTCTTGCCAGAGTTGTTAAGTAAGTCACTGTAGTTGTTAAGTTAGTAACATGATTGTTAATTGAATCTGGCTTCCCTATTGATTTTGCTTGTCACAAGTTCGTAAAACATGACCATATGACCCTAAGACACTGCAACTGTCATAAATAGCATCTGGATGTTGATCACATGGCCATGAAGATGCTGAAACAGTTGTGTGAAACAGGGCTTTTCAACCGGTGGTACGCGGCGTCGCCTTCCTCCCCCCCACGGCGTCACCTTCCTCCCCCCGCCCGCGGCGTCACCTTCCTCCCCCCCGCTCCGCTCCTTCCCAGCTCACTTGTTTGTGGTACAAACCCTACCGAATGTGCCCTGCAGGAGGGCGTGTGAAGAGCGCAGGTGCAGAGCAAGGCCCCGCCCTCCCCAGGGACTCATTGTGCAGCAACCGGATTGACTTCTTCTGGTGCACGCAGGTCAGCAGGATCCGTATCGCCCTCCCCTCTCTCTTCTTACTTCACAACAAGTGCTAGCCTGATAGGAGACAGAGCCATTCACTCCCTCGGCCGGAAGGGGTTTAAGACCGCAGGAAGGGGTTTGAGACCGCTCGCGTCGCGGTCCTGAGCGCCAACATCTCAACAGCCCCTCCTTCTTTTCCCCCTTCTCTCTCTCTCTGTTGCAGCCTCACTCTCTTTCATCTTCTTTTCCTTTCCCCCCCTCGCGAGCTTGTGATACCCCTCAGGGCCCTCATGTTGCCTCCCGGAGGACTCAGCTGTTCGGTGGCCAGAAGTTGGGATGCCCACGGAGCCAACACCTATGCTGCCAGGTAGAACAGAGCTGGCCGCTGGTCTCCTTTGCCACCCCACATGTCGTCCTCGACCCCTCCCCCCGCCCATGTCGAGCCCGCGTGGGCTTGGCAGGGAGAGAGGGAGGAAAGGAGGAAGGGACTCATCCTCCTCTCCTAAGGTTCAAAGCATGATCAGCTTCCCAAGGGCGCCACAATCCTCACGAAAGCAGGGGGAGAAGCAAAGGGGGTGAGAAAGCTCGCAGCGGGCTGGAAGGAGCACCTGTCAGCGTCGGAGACGAGAAACTCCCCCACAAACCCAGGGGAAGGGGTAAAGGAGCCCCCTTTGGGAGGAAACCACCACCTTGTTCTCCTCGGCTTTGCGCTCTCCTGTTCCTCGGCAGCCGGGCTGCCAAGCCTCTGCTGGCTGGAACTCCGCGTTTGTTTTGTTTTTTACTTCTCGCCTTCACGTGTTTCTGCTGTACCTCCTCGGTGCTCCCGGGAACGGGGCGGGCGGAAGAAAGCTTCGCTAGGCTAGGCAAAGAAAAGCCACGGAGCCGCAGGCACGCTGGGGAAGGGGGTGAAGAAGAGGAAGGGGATTGGGAGAGAGGAAATGCCAAGCTTGTCCTCGCCTCTCCCAAGGACCTCCTGCACCAACTCACAGGAACCTCACCCGGTTTCAGATTTACGCCGCAAAAGTTTTTCTTGCACAGAGGAGAGAGGAAAAACAATTGCGGAACACTCAGGAATCCCTTGCAAGGCACTATATATCTTGGTGCTTATTTCCTAATGCCTTCCCCCCGTGTTTTCTGCTCCACCCCGAATTCACCTCCCTTCCACTCTCCTTACAAGTCTATCTTGCTTTACACACCCACTAAAATTCTTCATGCAGAAGAATGAAGGGGCGCGAATCGGCGTGTGGTCAGAAACACCGATTCCATGCCCCTGCCCTCTCGCTCGCGCAAGCAAGTAAGCTGGGCAAGAGCCCAGGATCTGGGCACGCAGCTACAGCTGATCCGCGCTTCTGCAGAGCAGCCTAGAAGTGCAGATCAGCTGTAGCTGCTCTTGTGGGCTCCTGCCCAGCTCACTTGCTCACGCTTTGCTGGAAAACATGCCGCTTGCTAATTTAGCAGAAGCGCGAATCAGCTGTAGCCCAGTGCTGATCCTGGCACTTCTGCTAACTTAGCAAGCGGCATGTTTTCCAGCTAAGCATGAGCAAGTGAGCTGGGCAGAGCTCTCCTCTGCCTCTGCACCTGCACAGGCAGGTTTGGCATGTCGCCATGGCCAATGGCAGCACAGCCACCAGCCACGCTGGCAGCCTGTCCCCCTCCCCTTGTCCCTTTCTGGGCAAGGAGGGGGGGAGGAAGGAAGGGACAAAAAGGGAGGGAAGTAAGGGACAGTGAGAGAGGGAAGGAAGGAACAATGGAAGGGAGGGAGGGAAGGAAGGAAGGAAGGGACAAAGAGGGAAGGAAGGAAAGGAAGGAATGAATGAATGAAGGAAGGACAATGAGGGAGGGAGGGACAATGGAAGGGAGGGAGGGAAGGAGGAAGAGACAAAGAGGGAGGGGAAGGAAAGGAAGGAAAGAAGGAAGGAACAATGGGAGGGAGGGAAGGAAGGAAGGGACAAAGAGGGAAGGAAGGAAGGAAGGAAGGACGGAAGGAAGGAAGGAAGGAAGGAAGGAAAGGACAATGGGAAAGAGGGAGGGAAGGAGGGACAAAGAGGGAGGTGAAGGAAAGGAAGGAAGGGACAATGGGAGAGAGGGAGGGAAGGAGGAAGAGACTAAGAGGGAGGTGAAGGAAAGGAAGGAAAGGAAGGAAGGAAGGACAATGGGAGAGAAGGGAGGGAAGGAAGGCAGGCACCCACCCCAGTCCCATCCCAGAGATCCACGGATTTCCCCCCCCCACAGGCACCCTGCAACCTGAGTGATCAGCTGGCCACGCCCCCAGCCATTGATCACATGACCCTGGGACACTGTGAATGTCATAAGTATGAATCAGTTGCCAAGCATCCGAATGTAAATCACATGACCCTGGGGATGCTGCAACAGTCATAAGTGTGAAAAATGATCATAATTCGCTTTTTTCAGTGCTGTTGTAACTTCAGTCACTAAGCAAATTGTTGTAAGTCGAGGACTACCTGTACTTTCTCATTTTTTCCTTTTTTGGTCAAGTTTTTGATACCTTGCTGGGCGAGTGGTGGTACTTGGATATGGCCTTATCCGAAAAGTGGTACAATGGGTGAAAAGATTGAAAAGCCCTGGTGTGAAAAACAGTCATAAGTGACTTTTTTCAGTGCTGTTGTAACTTCCATTGGTCACTAAACAAACTGTTGTAAGTTGAGGACTATCTGTATCTTCTTCCATCTTCTTTTGCAAATTCAGGGGACCAAGTAAAATGCATTATTTAGTCAAATATAAAATGCTAATGCCTTTTATTTAGGATGAGGCTCTACTACTCTATTTGTTTACTTAACAACTTTTCAAAAACAGAAAAGTATCTGCTTTCTATTACAAAAGCTTATAGCTTGCAGAAACAGTATTGAGGTAAGTGTATGGATTTTGAAAAAGGGAAATTGGGATGTTGTCCATCACCTAGAAAGGGAGTTAATATACCATAGGATTCCTGGTATTCCTAACTGTTGACAAAAGCACCCACTCAAATACTTGTGAATAACCTATGACCAGTTTTGTTTCAAATATATACTAATGACCGGGTTGCTCAGCATCCATTCAGAGTTATAACCAATTTCACCAAGACTATTTACGACTTGGATTCAAACTTCTGACAGTTGGCTGCCCACCACTCCTTGCAGTCAAGAAATTGCACTTTGGGTATTCGGCAACTGGCCCACATTTGCAGCATTATGTTACTGTGGTTTATATTTTTTGCCAGAAACTGATACTTTCAGTTACCAGCAAAAAACACCCATTGTGGACAATGGATTCACTTAACAATTATGTAATTCACTTAATGACCACTGCAAAAACATTGTAAAATTGGTTGTGATCATGTTGCAATCCACTTAATTACCAACATGACTTAACGACTATAATTCTGGGCTCAATTATGATTGTAAGATGAGGACTACATGTAGATATATGCATAGCAAAGCCTGTCTTGGTCTGAGCTATTGGTAATCTCCAATATCAGATAATCTAGGATCCAATGGCTTTGCATTGTAATGAGAGTGAATTTGGCCTAGTGGTTAAGGTGGGAGGTCAGAGTTCTAGTCTTACCTTAGCCATGAAAGCCAACTGGGTGATCTTGGAGATCAATTCATCTCACGGGGTTGTTGTTGGGAAAGTAGGAGGAGGAAAGTATATTGGCTATGTTCACTGTCTTGAGTTATTTGTAAAAATAATAAAGATGGGATATAAATAACTAAATAAATATATCATGGCTTCCACTTTTGATAGCATTCCAGCCATCTTTGCAGTGGGTAGCTAGCTGTCATCTCTTTAAGTGTGTGAATTGATCAGGTTAGACCAGGGATAGGCAACCTTGGCTCTTTTATGACTCGTGGACTTCAACTCCCAGAATTCCTGAGCCATAAGTCCACAAGACATAAAAGAGCCAAGGTTGCCTACCCCTGGGTTAGACCTATCAGGCTGGAAGAGGATGGCAGGGTTAAACATCCTTTTCCTTTCCTGTTTTTTTTAATCCCTTGTTTACTCTTTGGGAAGTAAGAATTTTAAAAAAGAAGACAAATAGACCAGAGCACCTAGAGGAGCCCCATTTTGTAGGACACTTTATGCTTTTATCTCTGTATCTGATCTCAGAGGACAGGAAAAATAACTCTCTATTCAGAGTGCATGATACACCCCAGCGGGACTAAACTAATTAACATACAATTGACCTACCTGAGTATGGGACTTTTACAAGATTGATCCTGACCTGGAAATGAGTGGGTTTCTAACTTTGCATAATATGTTGCATCTATTATGTAAGGAAGGGTATTCTGTACTTGATTATTATAATGCCTTTTAAAAAAGGTCAAAAAGTTAAGTTTTCCAAATATAGCTGTGGCAATTCTAACTGAGATAAGGTATTCTGATTATATTTTGGTGACCTGGTTTGGTTTGGAGCCAGTGAAAAACATTGATTTTAATCTATACATTTTTGGAAAACCTGGGCCACTGGTTCCTAATGCAAAGCCTCCTTTCTTTTCTTTACACCACAAAAACATTTTTCATGTCCCCTATTCTGGAGCCTGGAAGATGACTTAAAAAAAAAGGATCTCTATCCCTACCTCCAGAATTGTGCATATTAGGACAGCTTGCATGAGCCTCACATTTATTTCAATAGAAGACCTGTTTTTCAATTATTTTTGCATTTCCAGTTTTGAAAAAAATCTTATTTTGGTTTTCACTGAGAAACCTAATCCTTGTACATGCTGATGTAATTAATAATATACTGTATGTCCTGTAAAATTTTAAATTGTATGTTATTGGTTAAAATGTATAATACAGGTAGTCCTCAACTTACGACAATTGAGCCCAAAATTTATGTTGCTAAATGAGAAATTTGTTAAGTGAATTTTGCCCCATTTTTCTTGTTGTTGTTAGTTGCAAAGTCGTGTCCGACCCATCGCGACCCCATGGACAACGTTCCTCCAGGCCTTCCTGTACTCTACCATCTTCTGGAGTCCATTTAAGCTCACGCCTACTGCTTCAGTGGCTCCATCCAGCCACCTCATTCTCTGTCGTCCCCTTCTTCTATTGCCCTCAATCTTTCCCAGCATTAGGCTCTTCTCCAGTGAATCCTTCCTTCTCATTAGGTGGCCAAAGTACTTGAGTTTCAATTTCAGGATCTGGCCTTCTAAAGAGCAGTCAGGGTTGATCTCCTCTAGGACTGACCGGTTTGATCGCCTTGCAGTCCAGGGGATTCGCAGGAGTCTTCTCCAGCACCATAGTTCAAAGGCCTCAATTCTTTTGCGCTCAGCCTTTCTTATGGTCCAACTTTCACATCCATACATTGCAACTGGGAAAACCATGGCCTTGACTATACGTACTTTTGTTGGCAGGGTGATGTCTCTGCTTTTTAGTATGCTGTCTAGATTTGCCATAGCTTTTCTCCCCAGAAGCAAACGTCTTTTAATTTCTTGGCCGCAGTCCCCATCTGTGGTGATCTTGGAGCCCAGGAAGATAAAATCTGTCACTACCTCCATTTCTTCCCCATCTATTTGCCAGGAATTGAGAGGGCCAGATGCCATGATCTTGGTTTTCTTAATGTTGAGTTTCAAGCCAACTTTTGCACTCTCCTTCTTCACCTGCATCAAGAGGTTCTTTAGTTCCTCTTCACTTTCTGCCATTAGAGTGGTATCATTTGCATATCTTAGGTTGTTGATATTTCTCATGACAATCTTAATTCCAACTTTTGATTCATCTAGTCCTGCCTTTCTCATGATGTGCTCTGCATATAAGTTAAATAGGCAGGGAGACAGAGTACAGCCTTGCCGGACTCCTTTCCCAATTTTGAACTAATCAGTGGTTCCGTGTCCAGTTCTCACTGTTGCTTCTTGACCCGCATATAGGTTTCTCAAGAGACAAATAAGATGGTCTCTTTAAGAACTTGCCACAATTTGTTGTGATCCATACAATCAAAGGCTTTAGCCAGGGCTTTTTTTCTCATAGAACGCCCAGAACGGAGTTCCGGCACCTTTTTTGGATGGAACCTTGTAGGGTAGGCAAGGCAGGTTGTATGACGTGTGTGAGTTCCAGCACTTTTTTTTTTTTTTTAGAAAAAAAAGCACTGGCTTTAGCATAGTCAATGAAGCAGAAGTAGATGTTTTTCTGGAACTCCCTAGCTTTCTCCATGATCCAGCGTATGTTGGCAATTTGATCTCTAGTTCCTCTGCCTCTTTGAAATCCTGCCTGTGCTTCTGGAAGTTCTCGATCCACATACTGCTGGAGTCTAGCTTGTAGGATTTTAAGCATAACTTTACTTGCATGTGAAATGAGTGCAATGATGCGATAGTTTGAACATTCTTTGGCATTGCCTTTCTTTGGAATTGGAATGTAAACTGACCATTTCTAATCCTGTGGCCACTGTTGAGTTTTCCAAATTTGCTGACAAATTGAGTGTAGCACTTTTACTGCATCGTCTTTTAAGATTTTGAATAGCTCAGCTGGAATACTGTCACCTCCACTAGCTTTGTTGTTGCTCAGCTTTCCTAAGGCCCATTTCACTTCACATTCTAGGATGTCTGGTTCGAGGTCAATGACCACCCCATTGTGGTTATCAGGGACGCTAAGCTCGTTCTTGTATAGTTCTTCTATGTAATTTTGCCACCTCTTCTTAATCTCTTCTGCCTCTGTTAGGTCCCTGCCATTTTGGTCCTTTATCATGCCCATCTTTGTATGAAATGTTCCCTTCATATCTCCAATTTTCTTGAAGAGATCTCTGGTTCTTTCTATTCTATTGTTTTCTTCTATTTTTTTGCACTAAGAGGGCATTCTTTTCTCTTCTAGCTATTCTCTGGAATTCTGCATTCAGTTGGTTGTATCTTTCTCTTTCTCCCTTGCCTTTTGCTTCCCTTCTTTCCTCAGCTATTTGCAAAGCTTCCTCAGACAGCCATTTTGCTTTCTTGCATTTCTTTTTCTTTGGGATGGTTTTAGTTGCTACCTCTTGTACAATGTTGCGAACCTCCATCCATAGTTCTTCAGGGACTCTATCAGATCTAATTCCTTAAATCTATTTGTCACCTGTACTGTATATTCATCAGGGATATGATTTAGTTCATACCTGAGTGGCCTAGTGTTTTTCCCTACTTTCTTCAATTTAAGCCTAAATTTTGCAACGAGAAGCTCATGATCTGAGCCACAGTGAGCTCCTGGTCTTGTTTTTACTGACTGTATAGAGCTTCTCCATCTTTGGCTGCAGAGCACATGGTCAATCTGATTTCTGTGTTGACCGTCTGGTGATGTCCATGTATAGAGCCGTCTCTTGGGTTGTTGGAAAAGAGTGTTTGCTATGACCATCATATTCTCTTGACAAAATTCTATCAGCCTGTTCCCTGCTTAATTTTGTACTCCAAGGCCAAACTTGCCTGTTATTCCAGTTATCTTTTGGCTTCCTACTTTAGCATTCTAATCCCCCATGATGATAAGGACATCATTTTTTGGTGTTGATTCTATAAGGTGCTGTAGGGCTTCATAGAACCAGTCAATTTCATTCTCTTAGCACCAGTGGTTGGGGCATAGACTTGGACTACTGTGATATCGAATGGTTTGCCTTGGATTTGCACTGAGATCATTCTGTCATTTTGGGGATTGTATCCCAGTATTGCTTTTCCTACTCTTTTATTGACTATGAAGCCTACTCCATTTCTTCTGAGGGATTCTTGCCCGCAGTAGTATACCTGATGGTCCTCTGAATTAAATTCACCCATTCCTGCCCATTTTAGTTCGCTGATTCCTAAGATGTCGATGTTCAGTCTTGTCATCTCTTGTTTGACCACATCCAGTTTGCCTTGATTCATGGATCTTACATTCCAGGTTCCTATGGAGAAAAGATCTTTACAGCACCGGACTTTCCTTTCACCACCAGATGCATCCACAGCTGAGCGTCCTTTCAGCTTTGGCCCAGTCGCTTCACTCTTTCTGGCGCTACTAGTACTAGCCCTCTGCTCTTTCCCAGTAGCATATTGGACACCTTCCGACCTGAGGGGCTCATCTTTCAGTGTCATATCTTTTTGCCTTTTGGTACTGTCCATGGGGTTTTCATGGCAAAGATACTGGAGTGGGTTGCCATTTCCTTCTCCAGTGGATCACATTTTGTCAGAACTCTCTGCTATGACCTGTCCGTCTTGGGTGGCCCTGCATGGCATAGCTCAGTGGTGGCGAACCTTTTAGAGACCGAGTGCCCAAACTGCAACCTGAAACCCACTAATACATCGCCGGGTGCCGGGGGCGTGGCCAAGTGGGTGTGGCCACAAAATGGGCATAGCTAAGTGGGTGTGGTCACCAAATGGGCGTGGCCACCTTGATGTTGCTCCTGGGGCAAGGCAAGGTGAGGCAGGGGCTAGGGCAGGTTGCAGACAAAGGGGGCTCCGGTGAGGAGAAGGTGGAAGATTTAAGTAAGCTTGGCACCGGAGCCTTGGCTAAGCTGACGGCTCTACTTCGCTGGAAGCAAAAGCACGGTAAAATAAGTGGGCTCGACCTCTCTAGGCACCAGGCTCCACGGCAGTGTAGCTCCGCCCTCTTCTCTGGCTTCGGGGGTCTCTTGCTGAAGAGAGAGAGAGAAGCAGGGGAGAGGATGGACGGACGGACGGCAGGCAGCCAGCCCGGCTCGCCTGGGCTGTCGCGTGTTGCCTGCAACATTCGGAAAGCTCTTCTTCCCCCGCATGTGCAGCTTCTCCTTACTCCCTGCGTGGCTGAGGATGCGAGACTCCCGCCTGGTCAGCTGCCTGGCTCTGGTTTCCTTGTTTGCCGTGACCCCTCGCCCCAGCTTGCCGTGCCAGCTGCTGGGCTGGGCGGGGGGTTGCTGAACCCTTTGCATGGGGTGGCCGCCACCGCCTCCGGCCTCGGTCCGTCTCTCCACTGCTGTGCCTGCTGCCGGGAAAAATGCCCCGGCAGGAGCTGCCTTTGCCCGAAGGCTGGGAGGAAGCTCGCGACTACAACATCGACCACGCCACCAAAACCACCAGCTGGGTCGACCCGCGGGACAGGTGAGGAAGGACGGACTGGAGGAGGCCAAGCCAGTCAGCTGGGGAGGAGCCTGCGCTCTAAGGGCGACAGGTGCCTGGAGCAGTCTGTGCCTTGGTAGGGATAGGAAGAACTTGGCGCGGAAAGTACATGGGCCCGGGAACGCGTGTGCGTGTTTGTCTGCTCGTCAGGTCGCTCTCTCCCTCCCCCTAGTATTGTTCCTGGCAGGTCAGGATGGTTTGAGAGCGATCTCTGAAGATTTGGGCCAATATTAGGCAGGCGGAGAGGGCGCGGGGCGGGCTGCACGAGGGGAAGCCGGCTGCAAATTTACGGGAAATGCCGGCGGCCGCGGGGTGTTTTCTAGCCGCTGGGCCAGGCTCTTTGGCCTCGGCCTTCCCCGGTGGCCCCTGGCTTGTCCGCTGCGATCAGTGGCAGGCGGAGAGGGCGCGGGGCGGGCTGCACGAGGGGAAGCCGGCTGCAAATTTACGGGAAATGCCAGCGGCCGTGGGGTGTTTTCTAGCCGCTGGGCCAGGCTCTTTGGCCTCGGCCTTCCCCGGTGGCCCCCGGCTTGTCCGCTGCGATCAGTGGCAGGCGGAGAGGGCGCGGGGCGGGCTGCACGAGGGGAGGCCGGCTGCAAAATAATGAGAAGTGCCGGCGGCCGCAGGGTGTTTTTTAGCCGCTGGGCCGGCTGCAAAATTGCAGGAAATGCAGGCAGGGTGTTCTGGGGCCGCTGGGGTGTCCGGTGGCCAAGCAGAGGAAGCTCAGCGGCAGGCCAGAGATGAAACTTACCGCTTTTACTTGTTCTCTCTCTTGCTTTCTGCTGCTTGTTCTGTCTCGCTTTCTGCCGCTTGTTCTGTCTCGCTTTCTGCCATGTGCTCCGAAACCGAAACTTCCTTAGTTTATATAGAAAAAAACTGCGCATGCGCAAAGAGGAGGGAGGCAGGAATGGCTCTGCGTGCCACCTGTGGCACGCGTGCCATAGGTTCGCCACCACTGGCATAGCTCATAGCTTCATTGAGTTACGCAAGCACTTTTGCCACGACAAGGCAGTAATCCATGAAGGCGCCATTTTCCTTACATTTGTTAAATGAATCATTGCAGTTGTTAAATTAGTAACACCGTTACGTTAATCTGATTTCCCCATTGACTTTGCTTGTCAGGTTGCTAAAGGTGATCACATGACCCTGGGGCACTGCAACTATCATAAATGTGAGTCAGTTGTCAAATATCCAAATGTAAATCATGTGACCGTGGGGATGCTGTAATGGTTGTAAGTGTGAAAAATGGTCATGTCACTTTTTTCAGTGCTGTTGTAACTTTGAACGGTCACTAAGTGAATTGTTGTAAGTTGAGGACTAGCTATACTTAGGGAAAGCACTTTTGTAATTGTTGCACAAATAATTGTAGTAATGATTTTCAAGTTTGTCTAGTTCTCCTTTGGTCCTAATTGTTTTACACCCAATGTCTCAAAGCTCTTTTTACAGCCAGAGATCAAATGAGCTTATAGCAACTATCACTTCCCCCTTCAGATATATCCTAAGAAGGTAAAGTATCTCAGCAGTTTCTCATAGGTATCTTGCTGCTTCTTTCACAGGTGATGACAAAGTGGTGGAATGAAGAATTGCTGTTCCAGATAGGCCTAAAACTGGAGCAATTTCGTGGTACACTGGTTAAACCAATAATTTACTATGATATTCTGAGATAATATGGCTAGCTTCAAAATTCCTTAACACTTCCAGTTCCAATACAGTTGTCTGTTTAGAATATGAATGGCTTAAAGGAAGAGTTAGAAATGTTTTCAGGACAGATTCACTAGCTCCCATAAAAAATGCAGAGAAAATTAAATTGGAAAGAAACGGTAACTTACTAAAGGATGTAGAGTTCTGTAGGTGTCTGCAGTGTTTACAATTTATACTGATATCAATTGTTTATAAACATTCAGATGCTGCAGATTTTTGGAATGGAGCAGATTCTATTCAAATACAATTTGTTTGAACGCACATTAAATACTGTATGTGACATTTGCATTCATTTGTGTTTGTGTGTGTGTGTATAAAATAGCATAGTATTATTCTTGGTATGTTTCTTGCATGGAAAATAGACTTTCTTAGAAAGGGTGATGGGCATTTACAGATTTTTTTAAAAAACCCAACTCTTGACAAAACTCTAACAATATATACCCTCTAGTGATATTACACAACTGTATTTCTTTATAGTTCAGCAGAACATTAATTTCTTGCATCAAAATGAAAGGAAAACATTTTACCAGTTCCTATAGGCTTGTGCATCTGTGTTCCTTTTCAAAGTGACAGAAAGCAATTGATTCAGAAAATATGATGGAAAATATTGAGAATATTGAGCTTATTGGCAATATTGAAAATATTGCCATCAATAATATAATATTACATGCAATGGATTTGTTCACTTATCCCAGAGTTTGAGATAAAATTAATATAATATTCAGAAAATTCTGGAAAGTGCCATTTCTTTTCCTGATCATGTGAATGTGGCCATTCTCAGGATTGGTGTGGCAGTTTTCCAAAGATTAATATTTTTAATTTGAAGTCTGGACATGCCTCAAAATTGTACTTAAGAAGCCGCTGTAAATAACATACACATTATCATTCTGAACCAAGCTAGCATTAGGGCAAACAATACTGAAGACATGATATTTTTTTTCAGAAATAATCTTAGGATAGTTGCAAGTGCTGTCATAATAATCACCAGATTAGACTGACTTTTGGTTTTGAAGTTATCAGTGGAATGAAGTGGGAGAGTTCAAACCCTGGATTGGATCTGGCACCACATTTTTAGTAGATGTTTACACTATTAGAATGGAGCATTTTTTTCAGCCTTACCTTACACAATAGGCCAGTGGTGGCGAACCTATGGCACGGGTGCCAGAGGCGGCACTCAGAGCCCTCTCTGTGGGCACGCGCACCGTCCACCCAGTCCTAGGCCTTCAGTTGGGTTTTATAAAACCTTTTCGCTTTAGGCTTCCGTCGCCATGTACAAAAAAAAAAAGGTTCAATCAATCAGTCAATTTCAACTTCTCGCGGAAAAAAAAGATCTTGCAAAGTTGGAATTGATTGAACTTTTTAGTCCCACCCAGTCTGCTGTTACCACCGCAGCCATGCCCACCCAATGGGCCACACCCACCCAATGGGCCACACCCACCCGGCACTCGACAATGCATAAGTGGGTTTTGGGTTGCAGTTTGGGCACTCGGTCTCTAAAAGGTTCGCCATCACTGCAATAGGCTGTTTTCAATGGGCAGGAGGAGGGAGTACAAAGATTGTGGAGGTTTCCTTGAATTTAGGAGTGGTGGTCTCAAATTAATGTTAAATTGAACAATATGAGGGAGTAAGCTTCTGTAAGCAAGCAACTATTTTCCTTTATCCATTCTTTTGTAAATGTTCACAAAATTTGTGACTATCAGATTGAAAGTTACAATTCTGTCCTCCTTAATAATGGTATACTGTATTGTTAATATTGTAAGAGAAAGACTGGTTTCCTAGAAAAGCCTTTCTGTTCTTCAACCTAAATAAAGTATTCTGGTATAAGGTAAATATAAAGCCCTTAGTTTACAGGTAGTCCTCGACTTAAAACAGTTCATTTGTAACCGTTCAAAGTTACAATAGCACTGAAAAAAGTGACATGACAATTTTTCACACTTATGAACGTTGCAGTACCTCCACAGTCACATTATCAAAATTTGGATGCTTGGCAATTGACTCATATTTATCATGGTTGCAGTCCTGGGATCATGTGATCACCTTTTATGATCTTACAAGCAAAGTCAATGGGGAAGTAAGATTAATTTAAGAAGCGTGTTACTAATTTAACAACTGCAGATTCACAATAACAATGGCATAAAAGGCTGTAAAATGAGGCAAAATTCACTTAACAAATGCTTCACTTAGCAACAAAAAATTTGGGCTCAATTGTGGTTGTACATTGAGGACTACCTGAATTTATCTTTGCAAAAACTGTCAAAATCACTATGGCATAGACTAATCCAATAAACAGGAAAAATGGAAACCATTCTCCCTGCAAGGTTTAGGGGTGTGTGTGTGTGTGTGTGTGTGTGTATTATGGAGAAAAATCATTCTTCATTATGGTCAAATTTCGTAATACTACTGGGACAAGGGCACCCAAAAAGGATTCTCAATCTCTCACAACATTATTTTTCCTGCTTTTTTATGTATTTTAAATGGTATTTCTGTAGTTTTTTGTTTGTTTGTGCATGTGGGTTTTATTTTGCTACTAAACATTTTGCCATAATGCAGTATGGCCAAGAATATATCCCAGAAAAACAAGCAATATCTATAAGTAGGAAGTAAAAGTAATCAGGCTTGTGATTATCACGCTTGTAATTCCATTAGAGAAAATAAATAAGATTAAGATTTTGCATACATAAACTACTACAGAGGAGGACTTAATCCTCATTCCCAATTTGTCTATGTTCTTTTCACTTTGGAAAAAAAAATGATAAGGTGCTTAACATATTTCTATTAGAAAAGGCTGTAATTTAGTTCTCATTTTGCTCTGCAATTCTATAGAGCTCATATTTTCTCCTGTGTACCCTGTCATCTACCCAAAGTCTAATAATTTTGTATGGTATTTTAACTAGAGACCTGTAAAAAAATATTCATTAAAGTAAGGGAGAGGTAACTATTATGTGGTAGAAGGTCTAGCTGGCATTCCGTGACAGGTTATCTGATCCAGACTGTAAAATCTTGAGGTAAGAGTGTTATCCAGTTTTGTGTTGCCATCTAGTAGCCATCTAGATGTTTGCTGTTCACATTTGGTAACTCTTAATTCACAGAATGTTTTACAAAACAGCTGTTATGATTAGTCACAAAACATTCAGATCCCAGAACAAGTACTTGATTTATCCTTACTTCTGGGCCTATGGATATACCTTCAAAAAGAGGGACTAAGCTTTCTTTCTAAGATGCCTTAAGAGCTCTGAACATTCCTAGATGTTACTCAAGTCTAGTAGTTTGCAGAGGCCAGCCTCATTTAATTCTTTTTAATTAAAAATACTGCCAAAGAAGATGACCATGAGCCCTAGTTGGATTACTCTGTTGCAGAACAAAGTATTGAAAACTTTGAGGATGCAGTTTAATATTGAAATTGTGGTTACTCCAACATTGGAGGATTTAAGAAGAGATTGGACAACCATTTGTCTGAAATAATATAGGGCCTTCTGCTTGAACAGGGGATTGGACTAGAAGACCTCCAAGATCCTTTCCAACGTTATTCTGATATTCTGTTAAATAGCAATATAAAAGGTGTGCTAAACTAGTTTATCTTCCTTCCTTGCCTGCTAAGGAATCCCATGCAAGTTGGACATCACTTTGAGAATATAGTTTAATAATGTGCAAAAACAAATGATTTTGCCTATTGCACTATGTGATGTTGAATACTATTTTATTTTATTACTCTATGCTGCTTACTAAAATTATTCTTTAAATTTGAGGGGGCTGGAGTTTTCTGTCATGTAAAGAAGTTTAAAACAAACTGAAGCACACCATTACCATTTTAATGCTTTAAATATACTGTAAAAAATTTGGCAAGGGTTTTTGATGGCATGATCTTTTAAAAAGTTAGTGACCTTAAAATGGGACCCAGGAAGTTGCCCATGTCTTGTCCATAATAACTGTAAGTAATGGCCACCTTTGGCTAGATGTATAGCAAATAGTCAAGTCCTATATGTAAAACTGAGTTTTATGATGGCTAACCTGCATGCACAGTAAATAGAGGGACCACACATACAAAGCTCTTGCTTCACATAGATATATGTTGATATACAGTATAAACACAATGATGTCTTTATATAAAATAACCTTGTTTATAAAGCGACATTTAACTGCCACTTGGCCCTTCCCTGCCCCACAAAAAACAGTAGTATACAAAATATAAAATATTTTTTTAAATATTTATAAACAGTTGCAAGGAAAAAAAATATAACTGTATGAAAATATCCTTCCCTTCCTCAGATGACTAATGGGCTTTTAACCCATAGCTGTTGAGTGGATAAGAATAGGCCTTGCCCAATACTATTCGGTCCCTCAGGAGTTTAAATAGGACATAGTAGTTGCAGAAGAGTATCAGGGCCACGGAGAGTGTATGGTTCCACTTCTCTGAGCGAAGCAAGGAGTAGAGTTGATAACAGACCACACTGCCTTCTATGAGAATCAGCAGATTGAGAAGCCGTAAGGGATGGTGGAAGAGGAACTAGAAAAGGAAACAAAATGTATGTTTATAGAACTTATTAGCAGCATTATCTCTGAATAGCAAGGAAGAGCCACGTTTTATTAACAAGATTCCTCCAACCTATGCTAATTATTAATGATTTGTTGTTGTAAAAGAACAGAAATCTTTTAATCTCATGGTAGGAAGTATTTTATTTTTAGACCTTCAATAATCCACTATATACTTACGTAAAAGCGAGCATGAGACACATCTGAAGGCACAGCTACATTATAAGGTCCCACTGCTTTATATAAGCATCGACTATGTCGTACTAGCACTCCTTGTGGCCATATTGTGCTCTCAGACCAGCTATGGACAAAGAAAAAGATTTCATTATTACCAGAAAGCAAAACCAGATGAATAATTTCATTAAATAAATGTAGATGCCTTTTATATGCCTTATATTTAAACTTCTCTAGTTTTAGAACTTTTATCTTTGTTCAACAAGCATAATAGAGCTGAAGAAGCTTCTTGGACGAGAAGCGAAACGTCTTCAAAGAAAAAAAAAAGTCCAGTTGCCTTGTGAAAAAGCATCTTTGGGATAAGCATAACAGAGATTTCAGTAGAAATGGAAATCCTAATTCTAACTCAAATTAAATTAAACTAGAAGTAACCACTCCTTCCTGTTTACTGTTAAAAAATCACTGAATGTTCCTTCTTTGAGTGTTCAAATTTATTTCTCTCATTCAAATTTGATAAAAATTCTCTACTACTAATTGCACTATGTAAAAGTTCTTGGTAACCTGTTACATTTTATAATGATAATATTTATTTTCCATGTTTTTTTAATATTTAAAACAATGGAAANGAAAATCAGCAAATCCAATTGCTTTTTATTAAAAGCTTCTACCATATATTCAAATTTATGGTTTCCATCTCAGGAATCCATTCAAACCTTAGGAGTTTCATTTAGGGGTAAATGGAATTTGTACGTTTTTTTCCCTGTAAAATGTACTTCGGCCCTTCTCCCCAGTTTGTCTTTTAACTTACAATATTTTGCTTTAGTTTTCAACAAACCTTAAATATTTATAAGACACTGTTCTTTCCTAAGCAAAAGTCCTGCCTGCCTTCATTTTGCAGTCAGGAAGAGGACTGAGCCATTCCACTCAATTGCATGGAATGTTGGAAGCTTTTATAGTTATTGAAAGGATAAAATTGCTGATCACTCCAAATTTGAAGGTAGGTAAAGTTGAAATTGTATCTGAATGGTCAAAATGCAAGAGCCAAGGAGTATTCTTGGAGTTGGCACTGGGCTTCTAAAGTTTTTGCTAGGAAGAGTGTCTTCAGCAGTTTTTGTTTGGTACGTAGGCCTAGAAATTACACTTTCTGCATTTGAACTTTGGCAAGCTAGCTAACTTTGTGAAGACACAAAAACCTATCAAAAACATATTCTGCTAACAGTGAATCTTATAAATGAAAATACAACACTTATAATAAGAAAACATAAGTCTCAGAAAGCTCAGTAAGTGCAACTTACAAGGAGGAGTCTTTCCAAAATTCCTACAGCCCTCAAAAAAAGTGTTATGACTACAAACTCACATGTGTTGAGGGGCATTACTATATGAACCATGTTCCAGCTTCTGCCACTTGCCCAAGTGAGCAGCTGATCTGTGTAGCAAGTCACAATACTTGGGAGGAAGCAGTTGTGTGGTGAGCATGACAAAAGCATTGATCCAAACCATGATGAGGTGCTCACATGACCAGCGCATATCATAATACTGAGTGCTCTGCAAGAAACCAGAGAATAAATTAACAAGAGCATCCCAACTACCTCAGAAGCAGTAAGATGATGTTCTGCAATAATACACATATAACAATTTCCTTCTCACTCCTATGGGGCAGTATTTATCTTCCTCAATCTCGGGTCCTCTACCAGAGATTTGCGAATGTGAGGGTCTTCACAGTATCTTAAGTCTTCCTAGCATAGTACTCTTCTGGGGAGAGAGCTCTGATGTTCCTGGGATTTGTTGGAACCACTCTCCCAGCTGAGTCATAGATCCAAGTGCTCCCTCCTACCCACCACTGGGACCATTTTGGCCTTGCCTTTCAACATCCCTTCCAATTCCTTTTTCAGGCTGTGGTAATTACACAATTCCTTATAAACTGCAAGGATAGTAAACTAGGGGAGCTTGGGCATTTCTTTCTCGCATATTTTAATGCATTATATACATTGGCTGCACACTCTCTTGTGTTACAACTCCTATGTAATTCCCTGAGCTTTCTAGAAAGTGCTCACACAAATGTGTCCTTATGGATTTCATAGTAAAATGATAGATTCAAAATATGTTGTTATTCAAAAACAGAGAATTAAATTAACAGTGTAAGTCCTGTATTTCTGCCTTTAGAATTATTCTGAACAGCTTCTGAAATCTATGAAATGATCTCATTATTTTCCCCAATTCTAATTGGATTGATTTAAAGTCTTAGTGCTGATAATCTGGATACTGTCAAATTATGATCTGAATTGGGCACCAAGTGTATATTATGGCACAAAATAGAATCATGTTATAATTGTCTTGAAAAAGAGCACAGGGTTAGTAAATGGGATGGAAAAAAGTCTGGGAAAACCACAGGGGCACTACATGTATGGCAATACCTATCCTCCAACGGGGAGCAATACTAGGGCACTCCAGATGCAGCTACACTCCGCCATCCAGGCTGCCAAAGGGGAGACAGAGAAAAGGGGAATTAACCAGAAGTCCATTGCCCCAACAATCTACAGGCAAGATTTAGGAGGTGGAGTGGCACTTATACTAATAGTAAAGTAATACAAGAACAGCTACCTTCACAAAGCATAATGGCAGAAATGCCACATAGTAGGCACTGAAGAGGGAATTGAATAGAACTTCCTTGATTCGGCGGTTAAAGTCTGCTTTGAGGCCCTCCACTTCATTGCGAATGAGATCTGGGGACAAGGGACAGCTGTGCGTTGGAGTGGTCACAGAGGGGTTGAACTGTTCTTTGACAGATTCTCTCAGGAGAGAAAATAAATCTTTGGGCTTCACAAGACTGCCAACCCCTGAGGCACTATCATCCACTAGTTGATCCTGCACTAAATAGCTGCAGTCTGTTGAAAGAGGCTGGTTTCTACTATCTTGGTGGAAGCAGCACAATGGAACATAGACACCAAACCTGAAAAAGGAAAAATGACAGGGTGAAATTATAATCTGTGACACATCCCATCTATGAATATCAGATAGAATTTTCTATCAAGGAGCACTGTAGCTTCTCAGATAATTATCTCATTTTCCTATTCAATTTGATATGTATTTTCCCTCTTTGTCTTGATCTTGTATGAAGCTGATGGACTGAGTGTCTCCTGATTAAACAATTAAAGTTTGATGTATAATAGACATTAACAGGAAAAATTGTTCTGAAACAGGCAAATCTTCCCTTATGATTTTTCCTCAAAAATTCAAGAATTAGCTTTGAAGCCATTGTTCTATACTCAGACTTCATTGGTCAAAAGTGTTCATTCAGGACAAAAGATACGGATACTTACGGGTAGCCAAGAAAGAGGAGATTGAGGACAGAATGGCTGCGGAAGAGGTTGACCAGAGTCCAACAGAGCACCCATACACAAAGGGTGAGTAGAACTAGACGTGCCAGAATCAATACCATATCGTGAATCATTGATGAAGTACCCACCTGCGAGGCCTGTAGAGTTAAACCCAGAATTCCATCAGCTCCACAGTCTTCCCTCATATCCCACAAATGTTTCAAAGATGTTCTGGTTCAGAGCAAAAAAAAAAAAAAAAAAGCTGGACATGGGAATGTATTCCTTCAGCTGCCAGCAACAATTTCCTTGCTTTTCCCTTCTTTTACTACTAAATCTCAATCAGGTTTGCCTCTACTTTGTTTCATATCCAAAGCAGAACAGTCCTGCTTCATTCTATCTGCAGACCAAAACTTTCAAAACATACATGCTCTGAGTTTGGGCATGGACCACATGAACCTCAGCTGTACTTGGAATAATTTTATATTTTAAAGTTGGGGACGAGAGGGGAAGAACCCCTTTAAAAAAAACCAGGCCAATTTCTTCCACTAGAAAACAGAAAACCCCCAAAGAGTTCCAAACATTTCAGTCCTGCTCACTCTGGTGAAGTCAACACTTTAGAGTGAAATGCCCTGCAGATTCAAGGCAGGACAGTGTATCCCGTCCTACCCTACAAGTATCATCTTCAAGCAAAGAGTGCCTACTTCTGCCATAAAATAAAATTGAGATTCAAGTACTGCAATCGTGATAGACAGTGTATTCAATCCTATCTGCATTACAAAGTGGCTTGGATTTGGGGGCATGAAGCCCATCTCAAAATGCTTGGACAAAGAAATAACTTTTCACACAGACCTCTAGGAAACACTTTCATCCTTACCAGAAAAACATCTTATTTCTAGTCTTGCAAAAATTATCCTTCTGTAAACATGATTAGACTTAAACATTTACTCCTTAGATCAATTTAATATTGTGCACAATCAATATAAACGGAGAACAAACCCCACTCTTTACTAGCAGTGATATTACCTAGTTTGGGTAATGAAACATATTTAAGAAAAGAAGCAAGCTCAGAGAGCACCAAGGACCCCTACAAAATCAATGTTGCCTGAAATAACTTGAACTTTGCTCTACATGCTGCTTTAATAACATGGAATCTAAGGGCATTGTGTACTGTGTAAGTTACAATCAGCTATAACTTGGGATACTTTACAAACATTTATCCCAAGCAAAGCAGCTTCATAAGTAATCTGGTAACTAATTTTATTATAGGTAGTCCTTGGCTTATATTCATTTGTTCACTGACAGTTCAGAGTTACAGAGGTGCTGAAAAAAATGGACGTAGACCAGTCCTTGAGGTTTTGGCTATCGCAGCACCCTCGCAGTGATGTAATCACAATCCAAGTGCCGGGCTACAATTACAACTTTACAGGGAACTGTACTCGTGACTGCCATTTGTGACCTCTGGTGGTTTCCCATAAGGCAGGGGTGTCAAACTCGCAATGTCATGTGACATGTCGTGACGTATCGCAACTTTTTTTTCCATTGCCGGCAATGGGGTGGGTGCAGTTTTATCATGATACACCCGGCCCACGGGCCGGCAGTTTGACACCCCTGCCATAAGAAAATCAATGGGGAAACTGACAAGATCACAAGTTGCTCTGGTAAGTCACTCTGACTTTTCTTTTGCCCAGAGTAACCCCCTCCTCCTGTGCAGACTTTGCTGGTTCTCCCTTGACTCGTGCATGTCCTGCACTGGCTCTTCCAGGTCTCCCATACCCATTGCATGTGTACTTACCTGAGATTCCTGCCTCTTCCCTCTTTAAGAACCCATGGGTCTTGGGGTTATGACAGCAATCGGGAATGTCCAGAATTGCTGTCACTAAGTGGTGAGGTCACATGATGTTATGCTTTATGACTGCACTGCTCAGCGATAGCAATCCTAGTCCAAATTGCTGTCGTAACCCAAGGACAACCTGTAACATTTAACACTGAGAGATGTTTTATTGAAGGTGGATAAATGAAAGAACTACAAAAGAAAGAATAAAAACAGGACATACTAACTCATTTAGAGTATCTTGAAACTAGAAAAGATTATCATCATCATTACCTCAGAGATGAGGGCCCATACAAGCCTCCGTGCCAACATCACTGTGATGAATGCAGCCAGGTGATAATCAATGAGGTGAAAGTTCTAAAGGAGAAAAGAAGAGGGTATTCACCAGTGTGAAGGGGAGGCTAGAAAAGCAGGAGATGCTGAGCTGATATAGTAGAAGCATGGAAGTTCCTATAGGGAAGAATCAGGAAACATTGTGAATAACTGCCAGTCAGCCAGAGAAGCAGGGAAGAGAAAGGGTCATGTTAAGCATGTTCAGCAAAGAAAGCATTAGACTTACAAATACTACACAGAAAGGAAAACACAGAAATGGGCATTCTATACTTACATGTATACTTCCATTCTTTAAGAAGCAAAATAGCTAGCATAGACAAAAGTGCCCCGATAAGGATACCAGTCTCATGTAATTGTGTGAGGAGAAGGGGCTCATTCCCCCTTCCCAATCTCTAGATGCTACAGTGAACTTGCCCAAGATAAAAAGTAAAAAATCCCAATCAAAGAGTCATTAAACTGCTATAATCTGATGAACTCATTCCTACTGCAGGAAAACGTGGGACAGACACGTGAGGAAAGAAATTTGTTGAAGGCAGAGTGAACTGCCTTTACTTTTTTGATAAGCATAGAAGTTGACAGATCTAGAAGAAAAAAACCAACTGAAAAATTGCATGGTTATATGGCAGAAAAGCTTCACTGTTGCTCCAAAACTATGTAGCACGTCATCTTTGCTTGTTTATTGTTTCTGCTTTTAGAAAGTGTTTCAAACACATCATTTCACATTTCATCTTTTTATTATCATAAAAACATTTTATTATACTATTGTTTGAAATGTTATGGTGCATATAAATAAATAATAATTCTGTGTGCATTTAAGGGTAGGGATTCAAGGGTAACTTTACCTTTAGCAAAAAAAGTAAAAAAGGACCTTAATAAATGATTATTCCAGAATTATCTGCCCCATACCTGTTATTAGCCAAAGGCTGTTTGAGGAAGAAAAAGGTTTTTTAAAATAATATCTCATAAAACAAATTCATAACAAACATATCTCCTCTTGTAAATGCCTCTCCTAGAAATTAACACAATCCTTCCCCTGATGAATGAATTAGGAAGCCTCTGGAATTAACAAATTGCTCAAAGTTTTACATGATGATTTAACTATTACAGTTTTGGTCACCCTCTGCTCTAAGCCAGATTCTTGAAAAAGAAAACAGTTTTGCTGGAAGAAAACCTGGAATACATTCAACTTTATATAACTGGAAACCATTCAGCATCTGCCATCTCATTCAAAAGCAGAAAGAAATATAAGGTTGTTTCTTTTAGAATGCAAAATTGGGGCATGAATATATTTTTTTTCTCTGAGTCAATAACGTTCCTTTTCCAGAGGGTCATAAAATTATGATGTATTTCTGCATTAGTAATGAGATCTCTAATACTGTATTTAAAAATGAAGACTCATGAAATTTTAGACGTATATTAGATTTCTATGCAGCATTTCAATGCACCATGGGCAGTTAGAAAAAAAATAAAAAAATGGAAAGAATTTGCAGATAAAAAATTCAGTATCTAATGAACTGAAATTTAGAATGTTCAGGATGTAACATTATATGCAAAAATTTAGACACTCCATAGTCAAACTGTATGTTTCAATAAACCCTTAACTAACAAACCAACAAAACCATTACGTGATATATTTATCTGCAAATTTGAATGCACATTATTTTTTGTCTACACTGTTTGAATAACTTGTACATATGTTCACAAACTCTTTAAAAATAATATGATAGTTTTCAGAAATTTTCTAGTCAATATTTTGTGATACCTCCTTTATAGAAATACATTTTTCAAAGGTTTCCTGTAGTCAGTTAAGAGCATTTTTCATTGCACTCTTCACTGTAGAGTTCTTCTTTCTCTTGGTTCTTCTTGCTGACATTGAATGTTTGAAATCCCCCATGTTCAAGTCTATGGACTTGTCTCTTTTTTCCTGTAAATACTTTATGGTATGTTTTAGATTACTGTCTTGCTGAAATATCCAACTTATTTTCAGCTTCAATCTCTGATTCTGAGCTATTAGCTTTTAGGACGTGGTGATATCCATGGTGGAATCTATTCTTCCTTCTTCCTGCACAGTATTTCTTATGACACTGACTACCATACAGCCCCAAATTCCCATCTTCATGCATAAAGCTAGGCAAGGGGTTCATTTTTTTCAAATTCTTCACCCTGCTTTTTCCAAATACATTTCTCCAAATATATCAATTTCTGTTTCACCTCTCCCAAGTACTTTATTCTAAAACCTTTCAAGTTAATCAAGGGTTATTTTTGCAGACAATGTTTGTGATGATGTTAGAGAAAAGATTGTCTTCTCACCACTGTGTTGGTGATCAATGTTTGGAGTCTTTTTTAATAGCCTTCCTCTGCTTTCTAAAAGTTATTTTCATTTTCAAATGGCCAATTGCCTAGAGAATACCATCATGATCATGGTATCTCTCCTGCCAGTAAATATACTATCATTGTTGGGAGCTTCAGCTGAAAGCAAGCAAAACCATCACAACCTGAGAGGTTAGAAGTTGTATGTTTACATAACAGCTCTGGTTCTTTAGCAAAAGAAAGAGACAATATGGAACAATAAAAAGGCTAGGTGATTTCTAGAAAAGTCAAAAGTGTGCTGACTGGATTTATCAGCTCATAAAAAATATGTATTCTAGAAGCAGAGATCACAGAGAACTTCCAAAAATTTTGTTCTGCAGATCTTCTCACCTTTCCAGTTCATAAAATGTGACTAGAGAAGGAAAGTATGGTGATACTGTAGAGAGCATCTGGATTAAAATAAGTAGAAGAATGTCTAATGACAAATTATTCTGACACTCATAGCAATAATCCACCCTAACAAATATCCTAGAGAACAGATTAAATGCCAGACAATTAGAAGAAATGAAAATAATAGCTCCAAGGAATTCCACATCTCTCTGCACTGCCTTTCTGTCTGCAGCAGTGATGCTTCCAAACCAGACTATAATGCAATATGACAGGATGCTCTTGATCGTCCCTCTATAAAAAGTGGTAAGGATAGGGGAAGGAAGATGTACTTTTCTCATGCGATGCAGAAAATGCAGGCGCTGCTGTGCCTGCTTCACTGGTGTCTCGCTGTTGAGCGATCAAGCCAGCCTACTCATTAGCTGCACACCCAGAAATTTGAGGCTGCTGACCATCTCTATAGGTGAATCATTAATACACAGAGGAGTGTGACTATGTCTGCCTTTTCTGAAATTGACAATTATCTCTTTAGTTTTTCCAACGTTTAAAATATATGTATTGAAAGAAAACTTTAAAGTAGTTTTGTATTTATAAAATGAGTTTGTAAAAGGGGCGTTGTCTTACCTGAACGCCTTTTCTCAGCAAGATAGTGTAGAGTCCACAGAATGGGTTAATTCAGTCTTCCTGCTTAGCAGACTAAGACAAAAAAACTTGCCACGCCTCTCTCTGGGTGTGTCTTCCCAGTTTTTGGTACATGTCGAGGCGAAGAATGCAGACGCAAGGCCCCAAACAAAAGTTGAAAGGAAAAAAAGGGGCAAAAAAACTCATGCCTAGACCAAGGAAATACAGGGGGGGATGTGGACTCTACACCATCCTGCTGAGAAAAGGCGTTCAGGTAAGACAACGCCCCTTTCTCCAGCAGAGGATGGTGTAGAGTCCACAGAATGGGACATACCAAAGCCGCTCATGTCCCTGAAGGGAGGGAAGTCTAGGCTTGGTCAACATGAGGAGTAACAACTTGTTGCAGGACCCGCCTCCCGAAGGCCGCATCTGCAGCAGCAAACCTATCAATGTTATAATGTTTAATGAAGGAAGAAGGGGACGACCAAGTCGCTGCCCTGCAAATCTCAAGCGAGGTCTGGGTAGACCAGGCTGCAGAAACCGCAGCACTACGCGTAGAATGAGCTGTGACCTGAGAAGGAACTGGAAGGGACTGCAAAACATACGCCTTCGTGATACAGGCCCTAATCCACCGTCCAATGGTGGAAGAAGAAACCTTCCTCCCCATCGTAGAAGGATGGAAAGAGATGAATAAGGCTTCCAATTTGTGGAAGGCCGAGGTACGTTTGAGATAGTGACGCAGAGCCCTGCGCACATCCAAGGTGTGCCACCCTCTCTCCAAACGATGGGAAGGGTTAGGACAGAAGTTGGGAAGTACCAGGTCTTGAGATCGATGAAAACCTGTATTAACCTTGGGAATAAATGCCGGATCCAACCTGAGGACCACCCTGTCCTCGTGGAACATACAGAGATCCTTCCTAACAGATAGAGCGGCTAGCTCTGAAATCCTCCTGGCCGATGTAATAGCCACTAAGAAGGTGAGGAAGTGAGGAAGTGGAGAGAGCATGAACCGAGCGGTTCAAAGGGAGAAGATGTTAACGCTTGTAGTACCATGGGCAGATCCCAGGACGGGTAACGATGGATCGTAGGAGGACCTGTGTTGGCAGCTCCTTTAAGGAAAGCACCAACCGCTGGGTGTTGAGACAATGGATCATGGTTCTCGCAAGTGAGAACAGTCGATAATGCCGCTACCTGTCTACGTATTGTGCTAACTGACAGACCCCTATTTAGTCCCTCAAGCAAATATTCTAATATGTGCGGGATAGTGACCGATAGCGGAGAGAGACGCTGTTGCCTGCACCAGGAACAGAAATTTCTCCAAGTGGCATCGTAGATCCTATTGGTGGATGGGCGTCTGGAGGCCTGGATAACAGATATTACCCCAGGGGAATATGCTAACCTAGTTAGACCTTCCCGCTCAAGTGCCAAGCGGCTAGTTGGAGCCACTGAGGGTCCGGATGTTGGATGCTCCCTTGACTGAGAGCTATTCGGTCCGGAGGGATTCTCCATGGTGGGGAGAGCGATAGATCGACCAGATCTGCAAACCACGGCCGACGTGGCCAGAAAGAAGCAATTAAGATTAGCTCTGCTCGCTCTTGTAAGAGCTTGCGAATAGTCGTTGGGAGCAGTGGGAGAGGAGGGAAGGCATAGAGCACGCCCTTGGTCCAAACGCTCCGAAGGGCGTCCGTCCCCTCCGCCCTCTCTGATCGGAATCTGGAAAAAAACCTGGGAATCTGAGCATTTTCCGGGGATGCAAAGAGGTCCAGGACTGGTTGTCCGAACCTGAGGGCTGCCTCCCTGAACAAGAGTGGATCTAGTTTCCATTCTGAATGATCTATGGTGGCCCTGCTCAGGGAGTCCGCCTGTCGATTGTCCTCCCCCGAAATGTGTTCCGCTCTTATGGATTTCAGGGTGGATTCCGCCCAAAGTCCCAACGCCATGGCTTCTTGCATGAGGGACCAAGAGTGGGTCCCTCCCTGTTTGTTTATGTGAGCCTTGGCCGTAATGTTGTCCGTCAGGACCAGCACATGCCTCCCCGTCACTAGGGGTGAGAACTCCTGAAGGGCCAGGTGAATGGCCCTGAGCTCTAGCCAATTGATGTTGTGGGCCAGGTCTGACTTGGACCACCGCCCCTGTGCGAGATGATTGTGAAGATGCACCCCCCCAACCGAACAGACTGGCGTCTGTGGTCAGGGTGATCCTGTTTGGTTCCTTGAAAAAGGTACCTCTGGATAGGGCGGATGAAGTCCACCAAAGCAGTGAAACCCGTGTTAGGTGTGGAACCCTGACCTTGGTTTTGGATGCACTGATGTTGCGTCTCTGAAAGGGGAGGAGGAACCACTGGAGACTCCTGGAGTGGAGCCTGGCCCATGGAACGATGCCTAGGCAAGAGACCATCTTCCCCAGGAGTTGTGAAAGACGCACCAGGGGCACCCATTTTTCTCTTCGGACTTGTCGGGCCAGCGTTCGAATGCTGGCCTGGCGCTCTGAGGAGAGATAGACTTCGCAGAGATTTGAGTCTATCAGCGCTCCTAGATGGATAAGCCGTCTTGTGGGGGTTGTGTGACTCTTCTTGAAATTTACGGAAAACCTGTGTTCTTGAAGAGTCCGGAGCGTGATTTCCAGATCTGACTGGGCTGAGTGGAGGGATCTGGACTGCACGAATATGTCGTCCAGGTAACACTGTACTCGCACTGGTCTCATCCTTAGATGAGCCGCCAGTACGGCCAAGATCTTTGTGAATACCCGGGGGGCTGAGGAGAGACCGAAGGGGAGGGCCCGATACTGGTAATGCCTGTGTGCGTAGGCAAACCGGAGAAATCTGCGGTGTTCCTGTAGGATCGGAATGTGGAGGTAGGCCTCCGTCAGATCGATGGAGGAGAGGAAGTCCCCCTTTCTGATGCTTGCTAGGATGGACTTTAGGGTCTGCATTTTGAACTTTTTGTAAATAAGAAAGCGATTTAGACCCTTCAGGTCTAGTATCGCCCTCCATCCTCCCGAGGCCTTGGGGACCACGAATAGAATGGAATAAAATCCGGTTCCTATCTGTTCTGGAGGAACCCTTTCTATGGCCCTGATGTCTAATAAGTGGGCGATTGCTGTTGACACTAAAGAAGCCCTTGAAGAATTGTTCGAAACCGGACACTGTATGAAACGATCTGGGGGTAAAGACTGAAACTCTAGTGAGAGACCGTGTCTTATGGTCTCCCTGACCCAGGCGTCCGTGGTAGTGCTCTCCCAGACGTCGTAAAACAGGGCCAGCCGACCCCCAATGGGGCAATCCCCCTTGGCGTCACTTGGACCGTCTGAAAGGCCGGCCGCCTGAGCCCCTGAAGGGACGCTTGCTCTGGGAATGACCCCTGGCTCCACCACCCTGGCGGTCTTGTTGGCGATCCTGTCTAGGAAGATAGGACCGTGAGCCTCTGGGCCAATCCCAGGACTGCCCAGCTCGAAAGGGCTGCCTCCACTCCCAAGAGTCGCTGGAACGAAAGGATGACCTACGGTAACCGAGTTGTGGTCGCCTATCCAATTTTTTGGAAGGGTGAGCCAGGATTTTACGCTTGTCCTTGCCCTCAATGACATGAGGGTCAAGGACCGCGCCGAATAAGTTCTTACCACTGTACTTGGAAGTAGACAGGCACCACTTTGCCTTTAGGTCCGTACGCCACTGTTTCAACCAGAGAAGTCTGCGTGACGCCACCGTGGCAGCAACTGAACGGGCCGAGCATCTGGCCGAATGCAGAGAAGCATCAGCAGTGTACTCTGAAGCAGCTATAATCTTGCCCAGAGTTTGGTGAGCTCTGACCTGATCTGGTGGAATGAGGGCCTGGAGATCCTGTAGCCACATGATCGCAGCACGGGCGAAGAAGGAGGATGAGGTGGCTGCCCTTATTGCCCAAGCCGAAGATTGGTGAGCCCTGCGGCACGAGAACTCAAACCTTTTATCCTCTGCCTTTAAGAACTCTGCCATGTCCCCTGGAACAGCAGTGTTCGAGAACAAAGAAGCCAACGGGGCATCCACAGTTGGGACTTCTAAAAGAGATGCAAAGGAAGAGGAAACATTATAGAGCTTTTTATCCAGACTACTTGGAGGAGGCGTGGAAGCTAGTGACGACCACTGCTTTTCCACCGTGGTTCTGAACACCGAAGGACATGGGATTTGAGGCTCCTCCTTGACCTTTTCAAAAAACAGAGGACTGGTCTCTTGATTAGAGGAGGTAGAAGGTGTCTCCTCGTGAGCCGAGGTGAGTTTAACCGTGGCAATGGCCTTTAATAGGATGGACCGGAATATGGAGGGATCAAATAGACCCGAGGATGTCACCTGCTCAGGAGCTGGTTCCTCATCCTCCGACAATATGTTGTCAGGTGTCTCTATGTCGAATGATCCCCCCTCCCCTACTTGCGACGAAGTCTCTGAAATATCAGAACGAGGCCCTATATACTGCCCCTCCTGGGAGGGTGGAGCGGGTGTAGCAGGGGAGGGATGTGCCTGATCCTGGTCTCGGCCGGCAGATGCCATAAACTGCTTGAAGGCATGGTGCATAAAGGCCTGGAATTGACTCTGGGACCACATTTCCTCTGAATCCCCGGAGCTGGCCCCAACCCCAGTTGGGACACGTCTGCTCACTGGCGCCTGCTGGGACGGAGAAAAGGAGGAGGAGGAATGATGAGCACCAACCTGCTCAGTTTCCCTGAGGAGACAGAGATAGTGGATCATCCTGTGATGATGCAAAATGGGGTTCTAGCGAAGGTGCGTCCAATGGGGAGGGGGAAACCAATCCAGCCCCAGTGGACCTCAGCCTCTGCGCCTTAGAGAATTCTCTTTCCAATGCTAGGTGTCTCCTCGAGGCCTCTCGCTCGGCTGTTTTAGACACATCTTTTGTAATTAAATGTTTGGTTTTAGCTTTTTTCTTTTTTTCCTCCACTGCTACTTCCTCTGATCTGCGTTTTGTTTGCGCAGGAGGGACACTGGTCTGAGTTGCCTGGGGCGAGGAACTGTCTGCCATTGCGGTCTGGGAACTCCTAGGCAGTCGTACCCAGAGGTGGGGGAAAATTAACACGCAGATCACGCAGTCAGAGATGGAAAAAAACAGATCCTCGCTCTGAACAGCTAACAATGGCAAGATCAGCCAGACAGCGTTCTAGTACTGTCTGTACAGGCCCTGTGACTAAAGGTCACTGACTAATTGGAACAGGTGGTCAAAAAACAGAAAGACTCTTCACTCCTCTCCTTAGATATAAAATCAAAAGAATACCCTGAGCTGAGCAAGGCAGTCAAGTCCCAATGCGAAATAACACGTGAATTTCACAGCGCCTGAAATAAGTACTTTTCCCCCTAAACAGGCCTGCTCACAGACCAAGGCACTCTGGCAGTACACAGATACAATAGAGAAAAAGGTGTCAAGTAGGCCTTCAAAATGGTGTCCGCCACGTGGCCTTTGTATAACAACCATAACTTGAACAAAATAAAATATCCTTTATTTTTTCTATTATTATTTTTCTTATTTTTTTTTTTTTTAATTCACAAGGCCTGCAAAAAGATCTTCCGTGTCCAATGTACTATCCCCCCGAACAGGCAAAGAAGAAGAAGACTAGGCCTGCAAAATGGCGGCAGCCACGTGGCCCGGTGAAAAAGCGCTCTCACTAAAAGCATGCGCTTCAAAATGGCGGCCGCGGGAATATAGCCTCGCCCAAATCGGGTCTAGAGAAATTTGAGGACCCTGGGGAATGACCTAGGGACAGGCAAGGACTCCTTCCTTACTTTCCCCCTCCCTGGTCCCAGTAACTTGCGTTTTGAAGCGCAGCAGCTGCTGCGATCGAAAAGAGGCTGGAAGCGAGGAAACGACCAAGGAACCCCCAGTGGTGAAGACAAGGCCGCTTCAGCAATCCGAAGGCCGGAGCTTTCACCCGCGACCTCCGCACAGTGGGGGAAACGATTTCCAAAGTCCCCTGCAGCTGATCTCGGCTGCCTAGCCGAGCCTCGGAATCGT
Source organism: Protobothrops mucrosquamatus (assembly GCF_001527695.2). Classification (NCBI taxonomy): domain Eukaryota; kingdom Metazoa; phylum Chordata; class Lepidosauria; order Squamata; family Viperidae; genus Protobothrops; species Protobothrops mucrosquamatus. The sequence goes on from NW_015386291.1 coordinate 1,284,511, forward strand.
GGAGGCTTGCCGTCCGGCACGCCCTCGAACGGAGCCTGCAGTCTCCCGCTTGCGAGCCCCGAGGGGCAGCAGGGAAACAGAGACAGAATCCCTGTCACACAGGGTAAATTCTATAGTAGTAGCCAATTAGGTCAAATTTCAAGTTTCTTTTAAAATTTGTAAATAAATCCAATGTAATCAAAAAAATTCAATCTAATCTGGCCTAGCCAGGGAGCCTTGCAAAAAAAGGTCTGCTAAGCTCGAGACTAGGACAAAAACTGGGAAGACACACCCAGAGAGAGGTGCGACAAGTTTTTTTGTCTTAGTCTGCTAATCAGGAAGACTGAATTAACCCATTCTGTGGACTCTACACCATCCTCTGCTGGAGAATGTATATTTTCTGTCATTTTATGTAATGTTGAATAATCCCCAAAGTTTATAAAATACTATTGATCAAATTTGAAAACAAGAGAAGAAAAAGTTTTATTCCTTGAGGATAATTATATATAATATTTGAGTAATTTTTAAAGTTTGTAAAATGTCAAAACTAGAAAAAGCTTCTCCCTTCAGGGTTAGAAATCTTTTTTGAAATAATATAGGGAATTCTTCTAAAATAACTTATGATAAAGATTAATGAGTAAACAGAAGCATATATTATTCCCCACAGCAAGGAGAAGCAGAGATGGTCAAATTGATTCTTTTATCCAAAGAAGAGAATATAGTTAATTTTGTTTTCATTTGGAAATTGCTTCCGAATTTTGAGCTTGCAATGGAAAAAAAAATGAAACTTTGATTTTGTTTTTGCTAATTAGATAGGTTTGTTGTTATAGAAATGGCTAGTATACACTACTGTGTAAAAGTAAAAAGGTGAGGTTATAATGTTGTTATCTTCTACTGTGCTAAAGAGAGTTGGAAGTCGGTGCCTTTTTCTTTCCTTTTTCTTCTTTACACCATGTTTTTTTTCTTTTTCCCTCCCCCTCGTTTATTACTTTTTTGAATTTCTCTTTATATTTTAAATTTTGATAAACAAAATGTGAGATTTAAAAAAAGTACGAGACAAATTCTAATCTAATCACTTCACAAAATCCTAACTATGTGTATGTGTGTACATAATACACACACACACACAAAATCAGTTAGCATTCTGTGTTCTTTTTTTCTATACATATACATATAGTTAGCATTTTGTGAAGTGATTAGATTTGAATTTGTCTCATTGTACAATTTTTAAAGTGGTAAAGCGGTTTAAAAGTGGATGAGAATGAACAAGCTATTAGCTCAAGTGAGATATAGTATACTCAAAATACTGTATAAATTTTACAACCATGCTGTCCAAAATATGAAACTCCTTCAAATACTTCCTTCTGTAAGATTCTGAATTATACCGATGTCAAGATTCAGAAAGTAGAGAAGTTTGTTGTTCCAAATGCCAATCCTCATCATTTATTCAATTTAGTTTAACAGATTCAAATACATTTCTGAACCACGTATACTTAATAGAAAGGATATGGCATAATTTAACATGAAGAATCTTTCAAGAAAGAAATACTTCCAGGTCTGCTATGTCAACAATTTGTTTAATGTGACAGGGAAGACAAAGAAGCAACTGCAACTGTACAAGTTGCCCAAATCTTTTAAAAGCAACAAATATTCATTATTTATTATTTATTTATTATTGTTGAGAGTGTGGTTGCGCAGCAGTTCCCTCGACACCTGGAGGAAACAGTCTATCTGGACCCGCTCCAGTCGGGCTTCAGGCTGGGATACAGCACGGAAACGGCATTGGTCACGTTGGTAAATGATCTCTGGAGGGCCCGGGACAGGGGTTATTCCTCTGTCCTTGTTCTTTTGGACCTCTCGGCGGCTTTTGATACCGTGGACCACGGCATCATGCTGCGACGGTTGAGTGGGTTGGGAGTGGGGGGCACTGTTATGCGGTGGTTCTCCTCCTTCCTCACT
>NW_015386291.1:1287107-1291093 GCF_001527695.2 Protobothrops mucrosquamatus
GGGTTTTTTAAGGGTAATTTTAAGGATAATTTTAATGATTGGCCTTCTAAAATATTTTCTTTTAATTCGGTTTTTAATATAGATATTATTGTATGATTGTATTGTGGTTTTTATGAGGCTGTTAGCCGCCCTGAGTCCTATGAGGAGAAGGGCGGGGTACAAATTAAATTATTATTATTATTATTATTATTATTATTATGATTTAAATATTTATGAACCAATAAACTAAGCTAAAATAGAAACAATTAAAATGTTACATTATTATAAAATAAATTTGGAAGCAAAATCAAAGTTTTTCAATTAGGACAAATTAGTGTGTGTGTGTGTGTGTGTCTGTGTGTGTGTGAGCACAAGATATATATAGACCAGTGGTGGCGAACCTATGACATGCGTGCCAGAGGCGGCACTCAGAGCCCTCTTTGTGGGCACACACACTGCTACTGCCAGCAGCTTGCGCAGGTCCATTAGGCCGCTGCTCCCACCCGGAGCAGCAGCCCCACCCAGCACAAAGAAGGCAAAGCAGCCAGCTAGCAAGCTTGAGTAGAGGTGGTAGAGCACGCCCACGCCCAGCAAGCCAAAGGCCACCCCTAACCGGAAGTCCAGTTAATAATGATCTTAATGATTTGTTTCAAGAGTGTATGTTATTATTTAAATTAATTAATAAATTGGTTTATGTCTATTTTTATACTACCGGGAGTCCTTGAGTTATGACCACAATTGAGTCCAAAATTTCTGTTACTGAGACATTTGTTAAGTGAGTTTTGCCCCATTTTATGACTTTTCTTGGCACAGTTGTTAAGTAAATCAGAGCACTTGATAAGTTAGTAACATGTTAGTAACATGGTTGTTAAGTGAATCTGGTTTCCCCATTGATTTTGCTTGTCAGGTCACAAAAGGTGATTACATGACTCTGGGACACTGCAATTTCATAAATATGAGTCAGTTGCCAAGCATCTGAATTTTGATCACATGACCATGGGGATGCTGCAACAGTTGTTAAGTGTGAAAAACAGTCATATATCAATGACATTGTAACTTTGAACAGTCACTAAATAAACTGTTGTAATTCGAGAACTGTACTCTAAAATTCATTATTCTGTGTCTTACGTTCTAAAAAGGGACAGAACAGATTTTGAATTAACTGAAAGAGTACTATCATGCCTTTCATTATCTTTTCTTCTCAAGATTAGAAATGCCCAAATGCTTTAATCTTATTAAATGAGATTAAAGACTTAGCTTTCAGTCTTTTTGCTCTGAACCCTGCTGTTTGAGTCCTTCATTGAAGTGTGATACTCAAACCTGTACATAGTTCTTGATATGGGGCAGGACTAAATCAGATAAAGGGACACCAATACATAGAGTGATACAGAAATTGTGCTTAAAAGAACTCAGGCTGCGAAAGAAAAGGGATGATTTCAAACACCACTAACCAAGAGCAGTGGATGTCTCAGTGCTAGCCTTACCCGAGAAAAAGATATCTAGCCCTTTAGTTTTGCCTTCTGGGAACAAGAGTCAAACAACTCACAAAATCCATTCATCACTCATAAATGAAGGTGAACACCTTGCTTCTTCAGTTTCTAAGATTCTGAATTCCAAAACACTATTTATTGACATTAAACTTAATTAATGGAACTTTATGTGAATCTTTCTTCCCTGATCATATTCTGCTGTCAAGAGATGATAATATTCTCTGCTGATACAACCTAAAAGTTTATTTGCCTTCTATCAACTATATTGCACTGCTGACTAATAAGGAATCAATATTATTCCAGGACATTTTTTACAAGTACATTACCAAGTCATACATACTCTCCAGATAATCCCACCATTTGATTCCTTAAGGGAGGAACTTTGGATTTCTCTCTCTTTATTCACTTTATGAATTTTAACCAATTTCTCTATTCTACCAAAATCATTTTGAATTTTATTTCTACTTTTTAAGATATTAACTCTCTCACCCAATTTCTTGCAATATGCATATCTGAGAGAACAATCCAAAACACTGAATATCAAGACATTTTTACCTATGTTGGTAGAGAGGTATTTTTCAGATCAAAATGAATTCAATTCTACAAAGTATCAGGGATAGTCTATAGATTGCAAGCTTTCTTTTTATATCATATGTTGATATCGTAATATTAAATGCCATATTTACCATAACTCTCCCAGAGTGGAATATAAGAAAAAGGTTGTGTGTTTCAAGAGAAAGAACCAACAATCCATAAATGCTGTCTGCAAAACTGAGATACAAGTTCCTTGCAATTCCTTCTTTTTTCTACCATATAATTATTGACAGTATTGATTAGTGCTTCATGATATACATATATTAATTAATTAACTACAAGAGACTCATTAATCCTGGGATGGGTAAGCAAATATGAACTCACCAGTGATGTACAGGAGGCAGGGTGGTTATATGGATACCACCAGACGGTCTTGTAAATATTAATATATTGAATGAAAAGAGACACCAGCAAGTAGGTGAAAAAGAGGAATTCAAATAGAAGGTTTCCATCCACAGGGAGCTCTGGGATTCGGCAGTGTCTCACAGGCTCAGGTGTAATCAGGGCAGTGATAGGAGGAGCAGAAAGACTGAGAGTACTACCATTCCTGAAATCAAAAATAATTGTTACCACTGGTTGAACAATGGTACTTAGCATCTAGATGTTAAATTGTTTATTAGTTTGATAACATAGATTTGCAACAGATTCTTTAGAACTCAATAACATAGGTTAATGCAATCAACAGAGATTCATATGGAGATGTAAAGATTAATAATATTATGGCATAAGCTTTTATGGACGATATACTACATCATCTGATTAAGTTTTCCATTACACAATGCATTAATTAGAGATTTAGGAATTCCATTTTTTCCTAGTAACAATAGTTACTAGGTTTCAGATGCTTAGTTTAGGTTTAGGTTTCAGATGCTTCTATTGCATCAGGCCCAAACTGTTAAGTCAGAAGATGCTTTAGCTGAATATAAAGGCATTTGGCAATTGCAGGCAGCCCAATTTATTTTTGCAAAACTTCAAATGTTTTAAAAGACTGATTAACAAACTATGAAAGTTACATAAATTTTCCTCCCTCCCCAAAACAGAAATAATTTGAAAAACTAAACTGTTCACTTACATTACTGCCTGTCTATTGGAGCCTTCAATCCCTTCAAAAAAATACAAGTTAAACCCCAGACATCAAGGGTGTCCTGCTCTGGTCATACTGAGATGAATAAGGTGTCAAAACAATATGCTGAACACAGGGCAAAAGCCTCCCTTAAAAATCAAGGTTATGGGAAATTATCAACGGCTGGTACTCTTTTCGATGTAAAAATATCCAATGATAATAGGGAATAAATAGATTTAGAAGCACAATGTTAGACTTAGATTTACCTATTTCTCAGACCTGTTCCGTTGCCACAGTTCCCACCAACTAATGTCTGAAGAGAAGGCAAAGCTGAACGGCTTAGTTGCTGCCGGCTGGGTCCCCTCCTTCCACCGGGCATGACCAGGAAGCAATCCACCTCTTCCACCTCTGGCAATTTTTGCCCTGATACTTATGTAACAACGTGAAAAATTTCCCAAATCTACAAATGAGAAGGAAGCAAATTAAACGATTGGTCCATTAGTGGGTGAAAGTGGTAAGAAGGTGACTAGTAATAGGGAGAAAGCAGAACTATTTAACTCGTTTTTTGCATCTGTCTTTACACAAAGGGAAAAAACAGACCAACCTATCAAAAATAGTGCCATAAAAAACAGTATAGAAACACAAGTTAAGATAGGCAAGAAAGTGAGCACCTGTCCAGCCTAGACAAGTTCAAATCACCAGGACCAGATGGATTACACCCCAAGGTTCTCAAGGAACTGGCAGATGTGATCTCAGAACCACTGAACTATATTTTTCAAAGATCTTGGAGCACTGGGGAACTACCAGAGGACTGGAAAAGAGCTGATGTAGTTCCCATCTTCAAAAAAGGAAAAAAAATG
>NW_015386291.1:1291350-1333764 GCF_001527695.2 Protobothrops mucrosquamatus
TGGGCGCTATCTAACAAAATGAAATTCAATGGTGAAAAAAGTAAGGTTCTACATTTAGGCAAGAAAAACCAAATGTACAGGTATAGTATAGGGGGTACCTTGCTCAATAGTAGTAACTGTGAGAGGGATCTCGGAGTCCTAGTGGACAATCACTTAAATATGAGCCAGCAGTGTGCTGCAGCTGCCAAAAAAGCCAACAAAGTGCTGGGCTGCATTAACAGAGGGATAGAATCAAGATCACGTGAAGTATTAATACCACTTTACAATGCCTTGGTAAGGCCACACTTGGAATACTGCATCCAGTTTTGGTCACCACAATGTAAAAAGGATGCTGAGATTCTAGAAAGAGTACAGAGAAGAGCAACAAAGATGATTAGGGGACTGGAGGCTAAAACATATAAGGAACGGTTGCTGGAATTGGGTATGTCTAGTTTAACGAAGAGAAGGACGAGGGGGGACATGACAGCAGTGTTCCAATATCTCAGGGGCTGCCACAAAGAAGAGGGAGTCAAGCTATTCTCCAAGGCACTTGAAGGCAGGACAACTTAGAACTAAGGAGAAACTTCCTGACAGTTAGAACAATTAACCAATGGAACAATCTGCCTCCAGAAGCGGTGAATGCTCCAACACTGGAAGTTTTTAAGAAGAGACTGGACAGCCATTTGTCTGAAATGGTGTAGGGTTCCTGCCTGAGCAGGGGGTTGGACTCGATGACCTCCAAAGTCCCTTCCAACTTTTTTTTTATTATTATTATTATTATTATTATTATTATTATTATTATTATTATTATTATTATTATTATTATTATAATAATAATAATAATATAAAAATGAATTGTTTATCAACTGAGATTAGCAGTGGTGGTAATCAGTCTATGCATTTGAATATGATCTTATATCATATATACTTTCCACAGACAAAAGCAATAATTAAAAGTAAATATACTTTTAGAAAAGTTCATAAAGGAACAATTTTAAAAAGATGTTGCATGATTTTTTAAGTATTATGCTTTAATATTAATTTGTTAAAAACAGAATACATCAAAATTTCACTGAACTATTAGAACAGTGGTTTCAGATTATAAAATTTATAATTTGGAACACAGGTTTAAACTATTTCAAATTGCAAGTTTGTAAATCTAAAGTTGCATTATTTAATACAATAGAAATATTTCTGTATTATAAGAGATTTTTTACAGACTTTAAACTGAAGATTTAGAGTTGAAAGCAAGCTTTGTCATATTACAATCAAAGCATATTTTGGAAATGCACATTGATCTTAAGATTTGCATTCATACAGCTTACTAGCAATGGTAGGGTTGGCTATTTTTGCAGTAAAACAAAGTTTGTACAAGTCACACGATTAGTACATTAGTGAAAAATTGCATTAAATAACAAAAAACAATTGCAAGCTAAACTTAAATAACAAATTAGAACAAATAGATGACTTTGGGTACCATGGCAGATAGAAAAATGAGAATGTTTAAGATAGGATGGTAAATGGCAGAGTGCTCTTTTTCAAGCAATGAATGTTTCTCAGCAGAAATAAAAATGGCCCTAAATAAGAATGTGCTTCTGTTCAGTTCGATCTGTAGACAAGAGATAGTATATCAAGAGAAATACTTGAAAGCTGAATAAAGTAGGATGCACTGCGACCAATACAAAAAGAAGTTCATTGAGTTAATTGGTCATGCAGAAAGAATGAATGAGGAATGAGCAAATATTTATAAATTTATTTTACAGTATTTATAATCTGTCTAAGTGAATCTGGGCTGTGTACAATATCATCAAAAAGAAAACTAAACATGTCAGTCAAAATAATATCAATCAAAAACAACAAATAATCACAAAAACCCAAACAAAACCTAAGATAGGTACTCACAGCCAGCCAAAAGTATACTGAAATAAAATTTTTAATATGTTTCCAGATTGCAGCAAGGAGGGGGCTGCATATATTCTGGGAGAAAACATTTTACAAGGTGGAAGTTATGACAAAGGCCTGTTTTGTCAGCCACAACCTGCAAGCCTCATGAAGGCAGGGAACTTTTACTAGGCCCTCTCTTGATGAGCAGACTGGACAGGCAGATTCAGTTCTGGAAAGGAGCCTCATATATCCTTGCACCATTTTACAGCTTTACAGATAATGGCCAGTACTTTTTATTTTTTATTTATATTATTTATACAAATAGCTCAAGGCAATGAACATATCCAACACATCTTCCTCCTACTGTACCCAGAACAACAATCCTGTGAGGTAAGTTGGCTGAGAAAGAATAACTGGCCCAAAGTCATCTAGCCGGCTTTTATGGCTAAACTTTCTACTTTCTAGCTGCCTGACTCTGAAATATTTTTTCCTAAGGGAAAAAAATGGACTCAGGAAGCTACAGACCAATCAACCTGATATCAATACCTGGGAAGATCCTGGAAAAGATAATCAAGCAACAAATCTGCGAACACCTAGAAACAAGCAAAGCTATTACTAAAAGCCAACATAGGTTTGTCATGCCAGAGAAAACTTATTCCATTTTTTGACAAAGTGACAAAATTAGTAGGACTGGAGAAATTCTGTGGATATAGTACACTTGGACCTCAGTAAGGCATTTGACAAAGTAGTCTACTTTGGTAAGACTGAAAAATGTGGAATAGATTGCATCATTACAAGATAGATTCGTAAAGAGGCTAACCAATCACACTCAACTTGTAGTTCTCAATGGAACTACATCAACATGGCGGGAAGCATGCAGCGGAGTATCACAAGGCTTTGTCTTAGCCCAGTACCCTTCAACATCTTCATCAATGATTTACACAAAGGCATAGAAAGGGAAACTCATCAAATTTGCAGACGACATCTATCTGGGGAATAGCCAGCACTTTAGAAGGTAGAATCAAGATCCAAAAGGATATTGACAGACTTGAAAACTGAGCCCTATCTAACAAAATGCAAATCAGTGGTGTGAAAAGGAAGATTTTACACTTTGGCAAGAAAAACCAAATGCACAGATATAGTATAGGTGGTGCCTGGCTCAATAGCAGTAATGTGAAAGGGATCTAGGAGTCCTAGTGGATAATCACTTAAGTATGAGCCAGAAGTGTTCCACAATGGCCAAAAAGGCCAATGCAGTCCTAATCTGCATCAACAGAGGGGCAGTATTAAGATCACGTGAAGTGTTAATACCGTTTTATATTACACTAGTAAGACCACATGTGGAATACTGCATCCAGTTTTGGTCATGATACAAAAAAGATTTGAGACTCTAGAAAGAATGCAGAGAAGACCAACAAAGATGATTAGGGGACAGGAGGCTAAACCGTACGATGAACAATTGAAGGAACCAGGTATGTCTAGTCCAATAAAGAGAAGAATTAAGGGTGATATTACAGCTGTCTTCCAGTATTTGAGAGGATCACACTGAAGAGGAGGTTGAGTTATTCTCCAAAGCACCTGAAGCAGGACAAGATGCAATGGGTAGAATATCATAAAAGAGAGATCCAACCTAGAATTAAGGAGAAATTTCCTGTCAATGAGACCAATCAGTGGAATGGTTTGTTGAGATGGAGGTTTTTAAGTAGAAATTGGACAGCTATTTGTTTGGAATGGTATAGATCTTCTGCTTGGCAATGAGTTGGACTAGAACAGGGGTAGGCAACCTTAGCTCTTTTATGACTCATGGACTTCAACTCCCAGAATTCCTGAGCCAGCCATGCTGAGGGGACAGGGAGAGGTTTCCAAGCTGAGCCATGCTGGCTCAGGAATTCTGGGAGTTGAAGTCCACGAGTCATAAAAGAGCCAAAGTTGCCTACCTCTGGACTAGAAGATCTCTAGAGTCCCTCCCAACTCTATAACTTTGAATCTTTAAGCCTAGAAGCCTATCAGCAATCAATATTTAAAACTAATATAGCTGTAATTCTATATTGGCAGGGCCAATAATTGTGCCACTACATTTTGTATCAGCTGCTGCTGTTGTATCATCTTTGCAGCAATCTCATATAAATTAGTTCAATCAAGTGATTTAAGGCACGAATTACTGAAAATATGAAGTGGAAATGGAGTAAGACAAAAATGAACATCAAGAAAGTGTGATAGAATGTGCACCTGGAGAAGCTATCCTAGGGAGGACGTAGTACATTCCAGAGAGAAGCCCAAATTAAAAGACTGCCCAGTCCTGAGATAGATAGTTCAGGATAGCCACATCCTAGAAAAAAATCTGTTAAGGTACAGTGTTATAGCTGTAATATTGACAAGATCTATCCATTAAGTATAAGCAAATACAGGATTGGACTCAATTGAATTTTACTCTGTTGTCCTTAGGCTTGAGCTTGATAGAAAGTCATGGTTGAATGAAGCTGATGAGATCCTCAAAGAAATTAAGGAATTTAAAGAACAAAAGGCAAACCATTTAGTTTTTTTCTTTAAAAAATCTTTGAAAATGGCTTTACTGAAATCCGGACTTCATGTTCAAATATGCAACGTTCACATCCATTGCAATCTCAATTTTAAAGATTCTGTATTGTAATATTCTGAATCCCATAATTCTTTCCTGACATGTGAGGTTTTGTTTATGTAAACTTATGGAATAGAATAGAATAGAATAGAATCTGGAAGGGACCTTGGAGGTTTTCTAGTCCACCCCCCTACTCAAACAGAACCTATATCTATACCTACTTTATCTATATGCCATCTCCAATTGCTTGTCAGTTCTATACTTTTAAATATGATACACATTCAAGTGTCATTTCCAGTCATAATGAAAGCAACTATGTTAAGCCAATAGTAGTAAAAATTGCCTATACTTTTGTTTTTGAAAAGGAAAGCACATTACAAACAGGATTTGCTTCTAAAAATAAAAATATTTATAGCTCTTTTGTTAATTTGATGATCATTCACAATACAGTAAATGTTATTTTAAAAAGCACTCATGAATATTTCTCCACAGAAAATAAATAGCTCCTTGTAACTTCGAATTGTCACTAAACGAACTGTTGTAACTTCAGGACTACCTGTATTCAAAAGAAAACGTCACACTCTTAAGATGTGTCCTGCCCAAATGTATACAGAAGTGCAATTTATATAAGTCACATAACTGTTATAGAAACAATTAAATGCATATGTCGCACTACTCAGTGGAACAACATCTTGCAAGTTTGGATTTCTAAGAAGTTAAAGCAGAGTCCAACAAAAGAACAACATACAGTAACAGCAACATTCTTCATTATCAACAATAAACAAAAGTAAATTCTCCTTCAAATGGAACCCAAATCTTAGCCCGTAGCTCTCGATTTCATCCATCCAAGTAGTGACCAGGTCCGATCTTAGCTGCCTGAGATTAGGTAAGTGCAGCTAGATGTTTCTAGGTAAGATAGTCTACTTCCTACATAAGTATTTTATTCTTCTTGAATGAGAGCTAATGAAACACAAGAGGGGAAGAAAGAGCAAGGAAGATCCTAAAATGTTTGAGAAAAGGAAAAGCCCTGAAGAAGAAAGTGGGAAGGGCCAGTAACTGAGTAGAACTGTTCACTAACCCAACGCGATGGAAAAAGGGGCAACGGGATAAAGCACAGTTCTCTTAGCCGAGCAGCAACGACAGAAGCAAAGCACGACGGTGGCCTCCACTACTCCAAGCCCCAGGGCCGTGCTTGGCTACAACGGGGTGTCTCGGTTACACACCATACACTACGGAGAGAGATGAGAAGGAGGCGGCCATTCAAATCCGACTCACCGCCTCTCCAACAGCACCATGAGCGGTTTGCCTTCACCACCAGCCCGCCAGGTCGGGGAGCCCGCCAGGTTGGGGAGGGGGCATAGCGCAGCCCTCCCAATTCCCTCCGCGTCGCCCTTTCCCCGCTGTGTCCGCGGCGACTGCTGTAAACGCTGATGTCCTGAAGAGACGTGGCAATGAGGATTGATGCGTTCATCAGTGCGCGACGGCAGGGAGAAGGCGGTATCTGCAAACGCGCTGACCAACCGGGGAAAGGGAAAGGGTCAAGAGTTATGGCAGCCATCTCGTAAGGGGCAAAAACTCCGAAACGCGAGAAACCGTGAGACTGTAGTTGCGTCCTCATGATGCATTAAAGTACAACTAGCCAACCCTAATTTAACCTGGTCCACCTTGAGCACTTAGTCCGAGGGGTTCCCAGTTCGTGGTTCATTGGAAGCCAAATATGTCTTAACGAACGTACCCCTGCCTACTAGTATCTCAGAAACTTATCTATGTAATATTTTTCACGCTCACGTAAAGTATTTAAAATACAGTAAGTCATAATTGCACAAGGGACCAGATACTTTCCCGATTCATAGAGAAGTGTTTATACCGTGGTTCTAAATGAATGCGACAAGAGGGAACGAGTTTGTTATATACAACCTTGTACTCGTCTCTGCGAGGCCGAGAATTGACTCAAAAAACCACTTTTTAGTGTGCGCGCCCACCCGGAGACATCTTGGTGCCAAGGGACAAACGCAAGCCCCGGTTTCCCCACCTCCATGCAGCGCAGTCGCGATTCGGGTTTACTTTTTCAGTGAGGCGTTCGGACGTAAAGCAAGCGGAATGGAACAGTTGAGCACCAGATTTTTTTCACCCCAACATGGGGAGAACAGCTTTAGAAACGCCGTTACAAAAACGGTGTTACCTTATTGAAGACTCAACTTGGCGTCCAGTTACCTGTAAAGCAGCGGTGAAACGATAAACGAACCCACGCTTCCGCCCAGTTGGAGAGCGGAGGGGAGGGGGATGGGGGGGAGAGAGACTCAAGTGTTTTTTCTATTCTATTCTTGTTTCATTTTGGAATTGTTTACTTTCAGGCACTGTTAAGATGCCAGTATGATCCTTGAAACCTGCTCTTTAATGTGACAGTTACTTGTTCAATCTCACTGCTCTACAATTTATGTATGGTATAAAAATGAAGCTGACTAGCCAAACACACTAGAATTAATGTTGCAAGTCAATGAATACTTTCTTCATTGCATTCAAGAGTAGGCAATAAAAAGTCATCCCTTTCATTGGTTAACTTTGTAATCATTTTTTATAGATTAATTCCCAATCAGTTGGGTTATTACACAAAGAGGTAAGGAAACCCCAACAGAAATATTGCTATAGTTTATGTAAGGTTAGTTTATGTAATAGTTTATGTAAGGTTTTCAGTCTTTACGTTTTATATCCTTAATTTATTTCATTGTCTTATTTTTTTATACCCTACCTTTCCTCTAGGGAACTCAAAATAATATACATCACATTCCCTTTTCCAATTTTTCCCAATAATGCTAGGAAACAGGTTGTGCTGAGAAGTGACTCGCCCAAATCAACAAATGAAGTTTTCCTGTTGAAAATGGATTTTGAATCTGAAACGTCCTGGTTCCAATGCAAGATCTTAAACCATTATGCCATACTCATTCTCATTGTAGCAGCAATCTAAGAACGTTTAAACACCAGCTCATCAACACGGTTATCACAGTTGAGAAAATTGCCCACAATAGAGATACACAAAAATATCTTGAACATCTCACAGAATTAGTCGTGACCCATGATGAGAACTAATGGGTCACAATATTGAAAACTGCCAGTATATTCTGTTCTATAAACACTTTCTTGTGCTCAGAATTCCATCATATTAGGAATTTGTCCATCTAAAACATAGTAAATAAGTTATGAAGGGATTTTATTATGCTTAAGCTTGATATTAGTAATATTGACAGTAGTGATACTTTGTAATATATACATACATACATACATATATATATATATGTTTTTCAAAATTTGGAATGCTAACAAAGAATTAAGGGAGTACTGAGATAGCTATTTCTAACCTTATTTGGTTTTCATCAGTCAGACATACCCTTCCGAGATTCGAACCTGGGCTGTCTGCATGTTAAGCAGAAGCATTAGTCCCTTATGCCACAGGCTCTTGGCGACGTTTCGACGAAGTCCCATTCGTCATCTTCAGGCTGATATTTTCAGCTTCGTGCTTCTAGGAGCAGTGTGTGATAGCAGCTGTTTCTTCCTTTTAACTGCCAGTGGGGGTTTGAACTGATTGGGTGGGAGCTTGGCTGTGTTCTGATTGGGTGGAGGTGTGTTCTGATTGGTTAGGAGCTTGGCTGTGTTCTGATTGGATGGGGGTTGGCTGTGCTCTGATTGGATGGGGGTGTGTTCTGTTTGGGTGGGGGGCTTTGTGCTCGGGTTAGTCTGAGTAGCAGGGGGATTTGAGATGGTGGGCTGCGTTGCTGCTGTTTGGCTTCGCGTTCGTGGTCGTGCCACCTCTTCATGGTGGATGTCAGTTTGTTTCATGTATGGATTAGAGAGGTTTAAAGTGGCTGATGATGCAGCTGTGGTCTGGCTTCTGGGACGGAGAGACCTCGATTGAAAGAAGAAAGGGGGGGGATGGAAGGTGTGGGAAGAGGAGGAGAGGGAGAACGACGGGGAGGAGGAGGAGAAGGAGAACAACACGGTCCCGCCTTAGGGGTGATCACACGTCCTCGGGCGGCCGCCTCACGAGTGTGGGAAATGGCTTTGGCGGGGAGAGAGAGGGGAGAGATGAAGGGTATGGGAAACACGGAGGAGATGGAGGGGGGGAAAAGGCCGAATGGATGGAGAGATGTGCCTGCAGAGCAAGGTGGAGGGCAACGTAAGGGCAGATGTGTGCTCCCGACCAGTTAATGGGGATGAAGTATGCAAGTATGCAAGTTGCGCAGGGATAGGAACAGCGCAGGTGAGTTAGCTAAGTAGAACGAAAGCGGGGTGGGAACGGCGATTGGCTGGTGGAGCTCCGTGGTAGCGCCCATGGGCCGGGTGCAAAGGTGGCTTGATTATAAAAAGCGTGCTCCCATTGACCTACATAGATCCCTGAAGATGCCGGCAGTGAGCCGGTGAAAGCTTGGGTCGTTATTTATTAAAACTTTTGTAGTTTTTTACTTTCCTGGTGTTCACTTTTGTTTATATTCTTATCTCATATATATATATATTTATGTGCAAGCAGCTTTGTAGGTGCTTTATATTGGGAAATTAGTTATATAAAAGCAAATGTTTCATGCTCTAGGTACAGGTGATTGCTTACATGAAAAGAGCGTGGTAAGGGGAGGGGGAAAAGGAGTTACGGATGGAGCCTGGGTTGCTGTGTATGAGTCATCATCTAGGAATTGTTTTTTTGTGCTATCTTATACCTGGTACCAAGACCTGATCTTTTTATTCTGGAAAGGTATAAAAGGTGGAAGACATCCTTCCTGGTTGTTGCCTTCATCTCTCTACCACCCACGAAGAGAGATGGGATCACCCAACTCTATTTTAATTAAAATAAAAGTTGTTTGCTTGCTGAAACTCGGCTCAGGAGTTTCTTTGGCTCTTTTAAATTCCTGAGTAATGCTGGGACAATTGTGAGGCTAGGTGGAAAACCTTACAGTTAAGTTCAGCAATTTTATACTGAATTTAATGGAAACATCCAGTTTCTGAATATTTTTTCAAAAAAATCAATAAACCTGCAAAATAACTGACTGATTGCAATAACTACTATACAGTATTACAGTACTCTCAGGAAACCGATGCTATAATTTATGCAAAGAAATGTGATGTATGCAAAAACACACATATTGCTATGGTATATTTGCTTTTTTTGTAGAAAATATTTTGTAAATTTTGTAGAAAATAGCAATCCAGAGTGAAATGCCAATTTTTTAAATTGAATTTCCAACAGTATTTTGTACAAATGGAAAACAAAAGTTAAAAAAGACTGATTTTAGTATTTGAAAAGAAAATAATTGAAAGAAAGCTGAATTTTTGGCCATTGAAGAAAATTCAGAAAAAAAATTGTAATGAATCATCCATTTCTCTCCTTAATTTATACTGTTGAAAAAAAATCATATTTTTTAATCAAAGCAATGCTTTGGTGATGAATAAATTAATTCAATTTTCTGGTGTCAAGTTTCCAAGCACCTGTTAGGTATCGAAGTCGTATAAAAAGCAGGTCCCTGCCCATCTGCAACCAACTCCAGAAGGGAACCAACTTAGAACCTATGATTATTAAAAATAATAAAATTTATGTTATACATACATATATAAGGCAATTATTTCAGAATCACTAATTTTTAATTTGCTCTGAAATATATTAAATTTATAGTTCTAATGTGAAATGTAGCAAAGGGGCACAAAATTATAATCTCAAGTGAAAATAGACAATATTCAGTTGTATTATTTTGCTAGCAGATTATTGTTCCCTAGTTTTCCCACTTCCTAGCACTTTTGCTCCAGAGAGTTGGGACACTCCAAAGCACATCTGGGAATGCATGGGGCAATGTGAAGAGGCTGTAGAAGCAAAGATCTGCTTAGGTATGGTAAACATATTCTATCTTTTCAACATTTGCTACCTAAAAATAGGATAACCAATTTTTGTATCCTTAGAGGGGATACAAGAGGTTCCACATAGGTTGGGGAGGTTGTGCGTAGGTGTGTGAATAGCCAGCACAAGTGTAGAGGTCTGGGGAGGGTGCGTGGGTGGAGAAGACTTTACTCCAGGGACTTGCAATCTGCCCTGTCAGCTTTTGCATTGACTTTCTGAGGAAACAGGTAGGAAAAGGTGCAAATGGTAATCATGTGATCAAGAGTGCTTGGCAATTGGTCATAAGTGCGAATGGGTTGCCAAGTGCCCAGATTAAGATCATGTGGCATGCTTGTAACTTCAAAGCCAGTTGTAAGTCTCTTCGTGCAGCAGTGTCATAACTTTGAACAATTGCTGAATGAGTGGTCATATGTACAATGGGCTATCTGTGCAGAACTGTTCTTGTTAGATGGAGTACTTGTGGACTGGAATCATCTGAGCAACCCAAAAAACAAAGCTCTTGGCCCACTCAGAAGTCACTGTGAAATTGATTCTGCTAATTATAGGGGAAAATAAGAAATGCTAAAAAACTCCTAGAATTTATTCCTGCAGTTGGAAAGTATGTATCTTATCCCTTCCTTGCAGCAATCTCCAGATATGTATTTCCAATTTAATGTAATTGAGCTTTCCAGTTTAATTTGTTTTTAAGTTTTACTATTAAAATTAGTTTTATCAGGTGGTTGAAGGTTTGATATATATATATATATGTATTTAACTGTTGATTCTATTGATAAGCACCTTAATAGTGCTTGCTTTTATTTTGCTGTTATAGTACCAATACATGTTATTGATACAATAAATAACAGCTCTTTTTTGCAGCCAATACAGCAGTACAGAATCAAGTCATGCCACAGAACAACAGTACATGACACCTTCAAACTAGCAGATGGTAACTAAAGAATATAAGAACATTACTCATTACATTAGTGTTAGCCTAAGGATTAAAGTTCAGAGTTCTCTGTTCTATTTCAAAAATTAGGAGTTACAAACTTTAATAAGAGGCTAAACTTTTGTGAAGTACAGTTTACTTTATAATTTCAAATTATTTTGAGTTTTATTGTGTTGAAATGCAGTCAAATTGGAGTATACAATGGAGTGTTTTGAAATTGACACAAAATTTGTTTTATGTTGGTAAAATTTCTGGAATAGTTTAGGAATTAGTTTCTCTCAGAATCATCACCCAGTAGGGATTCTTTTACCTCCCATCACACCATAATCTTTATTAACTACTAGGAAAAAATGATAGAAATCCACTGAAAAATAAACAGTTTTGTAATATATTGACAGTGAGGAATATTAGGAAACTAAAGAGCAGTATGCAAAAGACCTTGTGTGGGGGAAATGGCTTAATTTTCTTAATAACTATACAGGTAGGCCTTGATTTATAACAGTTCATTTACTGACTGTTCAAAGTTACAACGGCACTAAAAAAAGTAACGTATGACTGTTTTTCACACTTATGACTACTGCAGCATTCCTATGCTCGCATGATCAAAATTTGGACTCATATTTATGATAGTTGCAATATCCCGCAGTTATGTGATAACCTTTTGCAA
This sequence comes from Protobothrops mucrosquamatus, assembly GCF_001527695.2. NCBI lineage: Eukaryota > Metazoa > Chordata > Lepidosauria > Squamata > Viperidae > Protobothrops > Protobothrops mucrosquamatus. The sequence goes on from NW_015386291.1 coordinate 1,303,262, forward strand.
CCTTCTAACAAGCAAAGTCAATGAAGAAGCCAGATTCACTTGACAACCATGTTACTAACTTAACAACTCCAATTATTCACTTAACAACTGTGGCAAGAAAGGTCATAAAATGGGACAAAACTCACTTAACAAATGTCTCACTCAACAACAGAAAGTTTGGGCTCAATTGTGGTCATAAGTTGAGGACTACCTGTATTAGAAAGTTTTGTGGAACAATGATTTAATCTTTGTATATTATCATGGGGAATAAGACCACTGAACTTGTGGAACTCACCTGATCTCTAGAACTGATCTAAAATGACACAAAACGTAAAATTTTCAACTGACCTTCAATTTCTGTCCAGTTGACGGCAATCTCTGTTATTGGGATTTTAAAGCTTTGAGCTATGTAAAGAAGTTCCACATCAAAAGCCCTAAAACAGAAGAACAGATTATTTTCAAGATTCTTCTAAGTATAATAAATATCCATAACCAAATGACAATAATGTTGCCAATTTTAATTTTTCTATGAAATAAAAAATAATTGTGATATATGTTTCCCATTTTTCCAACCGTAAAAGCAGGTAATTGAATATTTATTCATTTTAATCCTCTAAGCAACACTAGGCAACTTACACCATATTAAAAACATACAAATAGTAATAATAAAAAACTTAATTACTCTTATCAGTGAAGCCAAAAACAAGAACTGCGAGTTAAAATTCCAGTTGTCTACCTCAGGAGTTAATGAAAGGGCCACATAGTAAACCTATATAGTAAGACCTATAAAGATAAGAATATATCTAATTAAGATATTGAGGCCTTTAAAACCAAAATGTATGTATACTTTTAATTAAGAATTTTGATTATAATAGTAAAATTGTCAGAGGTAATAACATATCTTCTTTTAACTTTGATCAAATAAACCAATTATTTCCTTTTAAGGAGATCAAATCAGCCAATCTTAAAGGAAATCAACCCTGACTGTTCTTTGGAAAAACAGATACTGAAGCTCAAATACTTTGGTCACCAATAAGAGAGTTTTCATTGTAAAAGACACTGATGCTGGGAAAGCAAAAAGAGAAGGGGATGGCAGAGAATAAGTAGTTATGCAATTTCAATTTCCAAATGTGATTAGAAAAGTATGCTAACTTTTAATGCCCTTTTAAAGGCACCGCAGTTTAAGCCAATAGTTATTATGTTGACCGGGACTTAGAGGACAGTATTAATTGTGAATACGTGCAAATGGCCCCGCTATCTCTGGCCACTTGCAGAACCATGGATATAAGGTCATAAAAGGACAGCATAGGAAACACCCAATATCCTAACCCACCCAGGAACATATGGTGTCTTAGGGAAACACTCCAAAGGGCATATTTTTAGCTACTTCTGCTTTTTTCCTTCTTATCTACAGTGTGCCAGCCTTAAAGGGTGAAGTCTTTATCTTATGTGTGTCAGCTTTGTTGGGTGAATTGCTTATGTAATCAAAGAAAGTATAAGAATAAGGCTTTTTTGATATTTGGGGCTTTTTCTTTCTTTTAGAGAAGCCTGTCTTTGTTCAGCTGAATAAAAACGTAAAGCTTGAAGGTAACTTCTGGTTTCCTCTATTTTTTTTTATCAAGCAAAACCTCAGAACCTGCATAGCATTTTTGGCAAGCCAGGCAGGAGGGATGCTTGGTTCTAGGGAGGCTCGGGAAGGGGAAGGTGCCAAGCGTGCTCTGGGGTTTACTGGAGGTACCCCCCCTTCTTGATTCTTCACTGTGGTTTTTGAACAGGAATTAGTTTTTTCTTTTTTGTTGTTGCCTTCACTTGGTTCCTGCATACTCAGGAGGGCTGAAGATAAGGTAAGCTTATATTGCTTTATTGCACAGGCTTGCCTAGGGGAGTATGTGTGTAAAAGTGTGTTTGTTTCCTTGAATCATTTCCCACTGTTGACCAGAGCTGGGCGGAAGGGTTTGCCTCAGCCGCACCTAGACCCCCCCAAGTTGGGGGGGGGCGTTTAGAAAGCAAGGGGGGCTAACCTTGTACTCTCGTGCTCCAACGGATTGTGAGAGTTGAACTTTGTGGTTTGTGGTTGCTTCTTATACATTTTCCGCTGTTGACCAGGCCTAGGCGTGATACTGATCCTAGCCACCCGTAGCCCCCTGCGAGGCTGTTGTGCCGTTAACCGTAACCATACCACTGGTTGAAAAGCCCTGTCTTAGACCACTTGTTCGTGCCTGAAAACTCCATTGTCGCCACCTAGGATCAATTCAGCTTACTGTGAATATTTTCTTACAAAGGCATTATAAGCAGCTCATATGTGGGAGGGGCATTTCACAGGTTTGGTAGTGAAGGAGCTCAAATATGCAATCCTCACTAGAGTCTACACTAAACAAAAAAGATGGAAAACGTAGAAGGGCTGCTTCTCCTTTGGAGGCTACTACTCTGGTAGAGACAAGTGTCCATCCTAAGTCTGTAGTAAAAGAAGGCAGTCAGAACAGTCAGAAAAAGGCCTAGGCACAGATACTCAGGTCAATATCATATCTGAAAAGTGGAAGCAACAGCGAGAAGAAAGGCTTTGGTTAATTAAAAAAGAGGAAGAACAACAGATCTGGAGGGAGACAGAGAAGAAGATATCAACATCTTAAATTAGCCCTGGAAGAAAATATAAAAGCTTATTTTGCTACATTTGAAAGAGCACCTAGTTTAACAGGAAAAGTTGTAAGGGCTTGATATATAGCAGACTTCCAGCTAGGGAAGTAACTGATTACTATGTTAAAGAAAAAGATAATCCTATACCAATACTATGTACCTCCCTTATACTGAGGCAGTTTAGGAGCTACATTTATGTCTACAGTGACCATATTTTCCTGAGGAAAATATAAAAAAACCTTAAAAAGGAACAAATCTGAAAAAGGTCCATAAACATAAAAAATGCAATTGTTTATATTTATAACGTTGCTGTACAAAGGAAAATTTAAGAGCAAAAGCAAGAAAAACTTGCATATTTTTAATTTTTCTTTCTTTTTGGGAACTGCAGAGAACTCAAGATTTAACAGAATGATTTGACCATTACAGGCAACATCTGGTTATTCTCTCTCAATTCTAGGTAATAATGCCACTATCCCAAGAAAAAAAATTAAGTCTAATATGTGACCATTGATATGAGTTAGGCTTGTAACAACTTGAGTTAAGTCCATGGGTGTCATGAAGTCCCAAGTGTCTGTGCCCATGGAAGACAAATGCCAATCCAGCTAGAGCTTCAAGCAGCTCAAGTGGGGAGGCAAGGAGGTTAGTATAGTCACAGAAATCCCATTTGGCCCCCCAACTCACAAGCAGCTATATAAAAAACACTAGTGTCTCTTATGGCCATTCTATTCATACATGAATTTACATTATATAGAATCAGAATCATAGTGCTAAAAAGGACCTTGGAGATTTTCTAGTTCAAACCCCCTGCCCAAAGAAGTAGATCTTATACTATCCTGGAGAAATGGATCTCCAATATTTTCTTGAAAACCTCCAGTGATGGAGCACCTACAAGTCCAGGAAGAGAGCTGTTCCATTGTTTTCATTGCCAGGAAATTTCTCCTTAATTCCAGTTTAGATCTCCCTTTAACAAGCTTCCACTTCTGCTGAGCCCTGACAGCCGTGCAGAAGCGCAGATCAGTGTCAGGGCTCAGCAAGTGCCAGGATCAGCACAGGCAGGCAGGCAGGAAGGAAGGAAGGAAAGAAGATGGGAATGAGAAGGAGGGATAGAAGGAAGAAGGAAGGAAGGAAGGAAGGAAGGAAGGAGGGAAGGAGGGAAGGAGGGAGATGGGAATGAGAAGGAGGAAGGCAAGGTGGGAGGGAAAAAGGAAGGAAACCCCCCCCCCATGGTAATCACAATGCTAATGTGACCCTCAATGAAATTGAGTTTGACACCCCTGATATAAAAGGTTGTTAAGTGAATCTGGTTTCCCCATTGACTTTGCTTGTGAAAAGGTTGCAAAGGGGGATCACATGACCTTGAGACACTGCAGCCATCATAAATATGAATCAGTTGTCAAGCATCCGAATGTAAATCACAGGAACCTGGGAATACTGAAATGGTCATAAGTGTGAAAAATGATCGTAAGTCACTTTTTCTGTGTTGTTGTAATTTCGAACAGTCACTAAGCGAACTGTTGTAAGTCGAGGACTACCTGTACTTTATCACTTTTTTCCTTTTTTTTTGGTCATCAAGTTTTTGACACCTTGCTAGGCGATTGGTGGTACTTGGATATTGCCATATCCTAAAAGTGGTACAATGGGTGAAAAGATTGAAAAGCCCTGCTTTAGAGAATAGGTCTACCTCCTCTTCTCTGTGACAGGTTCTCAAATACTGGAAGACAGCTATCATGTCATCCCTAATCCTTCTCTTTTAGAAATACCTATTTCCCTTAGCTATTCATCATATGGTTTAGCCTCCAGAACTCTTATTATCTTTGTTGCTCTTCTCTACACTTTTTCCAGGGTCTCAGCATCTTTTTTGAATCATGGAGTTCAGAACTAGATGCAGTATTCCAAGTGTGGCCTCACTACTGAAGTACAGAATGGTACTGTTACTTCTTGTGATCTTGGTGCAGCCTAGGACTCTATTAGCATTTTTGGCAGCTGCAGTATACTGCCGGCTCATATTTAAGTGATGGTCCACTAAGACTCCATCTCAAAGTTATTACTGTTGAGCCAAGTACCACCTATTCTCTACTTGGGCCTTTGGTTTTTCCTGCCTCAGTGCAAGATTTTACTTTTCTCACCACTGAAATGCATCTTTATTCAATGGTCAAGTCTGTCAAGATCCTTCTAAGTCCTGAGTCTATTTTCTAAAAGTGTTGGCAATTCCCCCCTGCTTGATGTCATTTGCAAACTTGTAGAGCTCCCCTTCTATCCCCTCATCCTGATCATTTATGAAGATGTTAAAGAGCACTGGGCCCAAGACAGAGCCTTGAGGTACTCCACTGCATGCTTCTCGCCAGTGCTTTTTTTTCTAAAAGGTGCCGGAACTCACACGTCATACAACCCGCCTTGCCTACCCTACAAGGTTCCATCCAAAAAAGGTGCCGGAACTCCGTTCTGGGCATTCTATGAGAAAAAAAAGCCCTGCTTCTCGCTATCTAGATGTAATTCCATTGAGGAATACACGCCAAGTGTGGTTGGACAATCAATTGTGAATCCATTTGGTGGTAGTACGGTCTATTCCACACTGTTCTCTCTTATCAAGAAATAGGCTGTGGTCTACTTTGTCAAATGCCTTATTGAAGTCCAAGTAAGCTATATCCACAGCATTCTCTTGATCCACTAATTTAGTCACTTTATCAAAGAAGGCAAATAAGGTTTGCCTGGTATGAACCATTTTTAACAAACCATGCTGGCTTGTTTGATTGCTTTGTTAATTTCTAAGTGCTCACAAATCCATTGCTTATCTTTTTAAGGATTTTCCCAGATATTGATGTCAAGTTGATTCATCTATAGTTTCCTAGATCCACTTTTCCCCCATTTTTTGTAGATTGGAACCACATCAGCTCTTTTTCAGTCCTCTGGTACTTTCCCCATGCTCCAGGAGCTCTGAAAGATGTTGTTCATTGGTTTGGGGGATCACATCTGCCCTCTCCTTCGGTACTCTGGAAAGTAAACCTTCTAGTCCTCTAAAGAAGAAAGGTGTTCTTCTATCAATTTTTTACCTATTTATATCAGCGTTCCTATTCTGTCTCCTACTATGCTGGTTTTAATAGATTGGAAAGTTTTTTCCTTTTGTGTAAAGACACATGCAAAGAAGGAATTAAGTAATTCTGCTTTTTTCCTGTTGTTCTTTAGCTTCTAGCCATTTTTCCCCATTAGTGGAACAATCATTGACTTTTTTCTTATTCCTTACATATTAAAACTTTTTTTTGTTATTTTTGGCATTTGTTGCAAGTCTTAATTTATTCTGAGCCTTATCCTTTTTGGCTCCCTCCCTGCAGATACAGGGTATTTGCTGGTATTCTGTTTTAGTTATGTGTCCATGTTTCCATTTTACATCTCCTTGTTTTCTCAGTTTGTCAGAGAGCTCTTTATGCATCCATACTGGTCTCATCTGGTGCCTTTTGTTTTATTTTCTCTATGGTATTATTTCATTTTTCAAAGTTTTCCATGTTTTTCCTTTTAGGATTTCCATCCATGGAATCCTTCCTAATCTCTGTCTTAGTTGGTTGAAATCAACTCTCTTAAAATCTAAAGCACTAGTCTGTTCAGTCACTTATGCTTGCATTATGCTGAATTCTAATATGACATGGTCACTCTCCTCCAAGTTCCTACAGCTTCCACTCCCTTAACCATTTGATCCCTATTAATTAGGATTATGTCCAGTATAGCTGACCCTCTAGTTCCCACTTCCACCTTTTGGGTGACAAAGATGTCAGCTAGGCAGTCAGATACTTGTTTGATCTCCCACTTGTTTCCCAGGTGATGTCAGGATAGTTAAAGTCTCCCATTACGGCAGTGTTGTTGTTTCCTGCATACCTTGGTTCACTGATTAGCAAAAAAATTCATCTATTTCCTCCAGTGTAAATATATATGTAAAACAATTTTTGAAAAGGGGCACCCTTTTTCTATTGTTTTTTTCTGTTGATTAAATAAATAGTATTTTTTAAAAAAGTAGATTTGCACTTCACTGGGACAGGAATGCACCCTTTTACTAATCTAAATGGTTCCCTAGAGCAGGCCTGTATAACATAAGATCCGTGGCGCTTTTGGAAAAGTCAACAAATCCACTGCTGCTAAGCATCATTGCCACAAGAAAAGAACTGTCAATGCCTAGCTCTTTGTAGTCATCTCCCCTCTAAAAGACATGCTGCTTAGCACCTCCAAGCCTCACTGACTGCTGCCATCAAAAGACCTAGCAGCTACTCTATTGTAGCCCACTATTATTTTTAATTTATCAGTGTGGTCCTTAAATGCATTATATTGGTCTGTCCTAGAGACTAAAAGTAACTCTTCTAATTTTGATAAAAGCATGAAGAGCTAACTTCATAAATTGAAAATAAGAAGCCCCACTGAATATACAAAAGTCTTTGCAAATGCCTGAAAGCTCTTACATTCTAGTCATAAAATTATTTAGCATATATATGTACATAGTGGATTATGCATCATAATCTTGCATACATTACCAGCTTCCAATTAACTGAAAGAAATATACCAACCAACGTTCTATATGAAGAGCTGAAAATGTCCGAGAAGCAGCCTCCCGGGTCAAGAGTTTAAAACCACATTGCGTGTCTCTGATATCCTTAACACAAAGGAACCTGACTAGAAAGTGGAATCCATGCATTAGAAAGGTTCGGAAGTATGAACGCTGCAAACAAAATACACGAAGTATTAGGTCTGAAATGAAGAAAACATTTAAATGCATTCCAGAACTTTTCTGTTTCCATAATCACCTTACTATAATAAACTTACCATGATAATCTCACCAGAACTACATATAAACTACATTCTCTGTGACAAGTATAAGAAGAAAAAATAAGAATTTTTTTACAAAACAAATATACAGAAGTGCAAGAATAGCTAGAGCAGCACTTATATTTATGTCAGCAGTGTTACGAATGTACCAACAAAAACTCTGAAGCACCTTTCTTTCTTTGAATGTATAGTACCACCCAGTACTATTGAACACTTCATGTTCAACATAATTCTAGAATTATACTTGAACAAGAGATCGCCATTTCAAATAAAATGTGAAATATTGTATTTATAACCCTGCTTTTGCAATGTGGTCCATCTTGAACTAAATGATCTGAGATACTATTCAATAATGCAGAAAATACACTATCAATATGTTTAAACCATAAGAATTTAAATTGTTTACTACTAAGTTACTAGGCCTCTCACACCTGAGGCACATTTTGCTCTGCTCAATGATCAAATCAGGGAGAGTGTCATGGTTCTGATAGATGAAACCAGTAAAAGAACTTCAAGGCAAGAATTCTTCCTTAAAGAACATTTTATTTGGAAACAAAATATCGGCACTTACATAGTTGAACCCTCCCCTCAGATCTACATTCCCTCCCCTCAGATCTACATTGTTATGGCTACCTAAACCCTCAAGCATTCATCCCATCCCCCTTTTACATCTGAACTCTAAAAGAATAGAAAAGGCACGTTAAAAGCAAAAGTAAAAATGGCTGCTGATTCTCAGTTGTCAGAGGGGTGACATCCATTGTCACAGCAGGGGTGGGGGTCATTAAGTGTGGCAATCACATGGGTGCCTTGCTTACTGACCATCCCAACCAAATGTAAGGTACAGAATAGAGGTACCTGGCTCAACAGCAGTAACGGTGAAAAGGATCTAAAAGTCCTCATGGACAGTCCCTTGAGCATGAGCCATTAGTGTGGTGCAGCTGCCAAAAAACCAGTGCAGTCCTAGGCTACATCAACAGATGGATAGGATCAAGATCACGTGAAGTGTTAGTACTGCTATATACTGCCTTGATAAGACCATACTTGAAATACTGCATCCAGTTTTAGTCACCACAATAAAGAAAAAGATGTTGAGACTCTAGAAAATGTGCAGATAACAATAACAAAGATGATTAGCGAACTGGAGGCCAAACCATACAATGAATGGTTGCAGGAACTGGGTATGTCTAAGTCTAAGGAAGAGAAGTACTAGGGGTAACATGATAGCAGTTTCCCAATATCTGAGGGGCTTTCACAGGGGTCAACCTATTCTCCAAAGCACCCGAAGGCAGGACAAGATGTAACAGATGGAAGCTTAACAAAAAGAGATCCAACCTATAATTTCCTTTCAGTGAGAACAATTAATCAGTGGAGGTTTTAAAAAGAGATCTGTCATTTGTCCAGAATGATATAGATTCTCCTGCTTGAGCAGGAGGTTGGAACAGAAGACCTCCAAGGTTCCTTCCAACTCTGTTATTTTGATAATTTTACTTGTGATAGGCCCCATTGCAGTCACAACTGAAAAATTATCTGAAATCAGTTGTTAGAGATACAAGTCAGGACTAGAACATTAACTAATTGGATCTGAACCTATTCTATTGCTCCATTTTGTAATGAAATCAACACTGCATTCAATATTCCTGAACTGACTTCTTTTACCATATCTCTTATAATCTTCTAAGATATCAGATATTATAAATTTTTTGTGTATGGGAATCAACAAAAACAAATACCATAAAAATGGAAAGATAAATCTGCACCTAATATGCAATAATGATCTACTGATATGTATTGTTTGTTAACATTTGGGGTTTTTTTCAACAAAGGGCAAGGAAAAGATGTGGAGGGAGTGGGTTTTAATTTGTTCTATTTAAAAGGAATCTAGGCATTCCCTTCTTACCTTAAGTTTTTATCGTTATCATTTCATAGTAGTGCTTACACAATATTGTTAATACTGCTGTATATATACTTTTTATTCTCTTAATTAGTTTGATCTAATAAAAATACTTTAAAATAACTCTCTTAAATTTAAAGACTAAAAAATAGAGACTTTGGTAATTATGTTAGAAATACTCAATAGTAATGAGTACTTTGGTTAGTTATTTAGACTGGCTGTATATTGCTGAATAAGAGCCCACATACTGCATTCCAACGAGGCATCATGCAAACTAAAGGAGGATAAGATTTGATCTTAAAAAAGAAGGCATGCTCTTGATTATGTCTGTCTATAAAGAATAGTCTGTCAGACAGTAGGTGCAGAAGAAAAAAAACAGAGGCAAGAAAAGTATACCTGTGCTATGGAATCTTTCTCCAAGTGAGCACGAGAGCCACAGGCAATAGCCATCATTTCCTAGAAGGAAAAACATTAACAGCTTTAAGGGAATCAGAGTAAAGAACAGGTAGTTTCCAAATTATATTTGCATAAGCACTCCTTTCAATTCATAAAACCCACTGTATTTTCTTCCAGATTCATGTGGCGAGTTTATAAGCCGCTCCTGCTCTGTTTCTTTGAGACACAGTGATTGCCATGTACATGTGTATAGAGAGACCTGGAAGCAGCTTCTAAAGCAGCTGGCTAGGCCTGGAAAATGATGCAGCTGCTTTCATTATTCAAAGGGAGATGCTTTGTACTCCCATGAGATGCAAAGCATATTGTTTGAAGAAGCAGCTCAGCTATAATATCAAAACTAAATTAAAAAATTAATCACAACAAGAAATAACATTTTAGGGTTTCCAAAGGGCATGCAAATAGCAACAGAGGGGAAAAAATAGAGTATCACCTGAGAATGCTCATTTTACTTTTCCATCAGCTCCAACATTGAATTTGTTGAGCCCAAACTCCCTTGTATGTAGAAAAAAGGGATATTTTGCAGTATTCCCAAACTACAGATCTCAAATTAGGATACAGCATTCCAAAATGTATGCTAACCTGATAAAAGGTTTTGCTCTAATCCCACACAATTTAAGAAATTAAATATGTTCAACTTTCTCTGGATTGTGTTTCAAGACTTAAAAAAGGAAACAACATTATAATTATCTTCTTACTAATCTAACAAAAAGGAGAAAAAGTAGCCAAATAGAACCTCACAGGCCAGGGTTGGAGACTCTCAAGACCTTTTTCTACTTTTTCAATATCTTTAAATTTTGTAGCTCCATCAGCATCTGCCATCAATATTCTTTTGCCTCGTGAATAAAATACACCCTGCAGTTAAGAAATATGTAAGGACCTAAATTAGTTAAGCAATTATTATGAAAAGACAAAAAAGTCATATTTTGTTTTAATAGAACAATCCCATTCCCCCAATTATTATAATTCAGGTATTAAACTTTATGACCAGAGAACATATTTGATAGCATGAACACAATATTGTTATTGATATGGGGAAGGACTGCCTGTTCACAAAATGGATGCCACAATGGACATGGCCAGAAAGCAAAATGATGAGACTGCTTAACAGAATACTGATTAGGAATTCTCCCAAACAACTGTGGTGAGCCACCATTTTAATTATGCAAGACTGTTTGCACAACCTATGTGAAATCAATACCTCTGGAGACTAATGCTTTGCTTTGCATCATGCCAGATTCCTTTTAATTATTTTTAAAATTAGAACCATCTATTTAAAAAAAACTAAAAGCTAACATGATACAATAAGCTTTTCATGTACCAATCGTCACATTCAAGACTAAGGTCAACTTCACAAAGCTCTGTTTGAATTATGGCTACAAACCCTGGCAATCTGTAGTCAAGAACAAGGGTGCTAGACAAGGGTGCTACTAGGCAGCTCAATCAGAAACTAAAATGAGGATATTTATCAAGTCAGCAGGTCTATATTTTATGTAGTCATTATTATGATTATATTTTTATAGCTCAACAGGGTGAAATTCCTCTCATTTTCCCATTTGGTTTAATAGAGATTCCCTCCCCTATTAATCTTATTAATCTGTTAAATGAAGCAACCAGTGTATGTTCCACCTTAGCAAAATAAGCGCTATATGTTCTAAATATAAAAACAGCTAAGTTTGCAGTACCTTCAACAATATTTTTCAATTTAATTTAAATGTTCAAACTAAAAAGTAAACATTGAATCATTTGTTTTCTCTGAGAAAATATGCAACTTAAAGGAAAAGAGGTGAGTTTATTACCCTTCTAACAGCTCCCCCCTTTCCACGATTCCTCACCAGAGTGAGTACTCTCACTTTGTTACTACCGTACTTCTTAACGTACTTCAGTGCAACCTACAGAAAATAATACATCAGAATAAAACAACAATAATCACAATTTGGAATGCTATACTTGCTATTAATTGATGGTCAAGACAGTTTCAAATATACATATATCAGGCAAAAATATTTTTTGTTTAGAAAATGCCATTTGACTTTTTCTAATCTTTTTCCTGTTAAACAACTCACCTTCAATTCCCTAAGTTAAAAACAAAAAATTGCATTTGCTTAACTGGATATTCAAAGGGAAATATACTGAACTATTACATAATATCCCTTAGTTAATATTTTAGTTTTTACATTTGTAGTGTTTTACATTTATTGTTTTACTTATTAAATTTATAAACCACCCCTCTCACTAATAAGGCAACTCGGGGCCACATTTGTTTTAGGGTTCAAATATTTAATGACTACATTTACCTTTAGAGAAAATATTATTCTCTAAACTGAAAAAGTTAAAATGCATAGGAAATGATGTAGTGAATCCTAAACTGTAAGTAACCTTAAATTGACTTTATATAAAACAGGGTGTGAAATATTACAACTATAATGAAATTAACAGGTTTGGAGGGTTCAGGTAACACTGAAATATGATTAATTAAAAATGAGAGCTTTTAAACATAAGAGAGGAAGGGAAGCACGATTCTATGGATTTGAAGAGTAAAACAGTATATAACTTCCAGCAACCTTCTACTTATCTTTTAATTTTACAGTTGCTGTACAGTAGTGATTGTTTTCCATGTCGCAAAGTAAAAGATAAATTGAAAACAATTTACAAAGGCAGAATTGTTGAGAAGAAAAATGTAATGCATCTATGCATTCAGGGAAGAAATAACTGATGATTGATGAAGAAGAAAAAGAAGGAGGAAGAGAAGGAGAAGAAGAAGGAGGAGGGCTCTGAGAGTAATAGGGGAGTTGGGAAGCTGCCAGTTGTAACCTGAGAACTTGGGTTGAAAAAGCAAGTGGAGAGACAGCATGCTGTTTTTCAAGACAATATTTATTATTATTATTATTCATCAATCAGCCAGATGTTTAGACTGGATTTGGCATTTTTATTCACCTAATGAAATCCTTCCCAAGGACCTGAGATAGGCAGATGTTGTTTGATGGTGTTATAGGATGTAAACTATTGCAAGTAAAGCTGCTTTTTGCAATTGACTAATGGTGATTTTGTCAATGCCAATGGTGTTCAACTGGTGCTCCACGTGTTTTGGGATTGCATCCAAGGTGCCTATTGGGACTATCTTGGTTTCTTTTGCTATAGTTGTTATACTATTTGCAGGTCTTTATATTTTGTGATTTTCTCCAGTTCCTACTCTTTCATTCTGCTGTCTCCAGGAACCGCAAAGTCCACTGTCAAGACTTTTTATCTTTCTTATCAACAATTGCTAAATCCAAGGTGTCATGTGGCAGATGCTTTTACTGTTTTAATTCTGAAGTCCCAGTGTACTTTAGCTTCTTCATTTTCAATTACTTTGTCAATTTTATGATCCCACCAATGGTTGTTGGCAGGCAAATAGTAATTCTTTCAGATATTCCAATGCACCATTGTTCAACTTTGTCATGCCATTGTCAATCCATCTGTGCAGTCTTCTTGTAGCAGTTAACTAAGTGGTCCACTATTTGTTCAGCTTCTTCGCAGAGGTGGCATTTGCTGTCTGTTGCTCCATTCTCAATTCTGCTTTTTGTATGCATTTATTTATTCAGTAAGGGATTTGATAAAGTAGATCACAACCTACTACTTGATAAGATAGAAAAATGTGGGTTAGACAGCATCACCACCAGATGGATCCGTAGCTGGCTGACTGGCCGTACTCAGCGTGTGGTCCTCAATGGAACCGCATCTACATGGAGGGAAGTGTGTAGTGGGGTGCCCCAGGGCTCTGTTCTGGGCCCAGTGTGCTTCAGCATCTTCATCAACGATTTGAACAAGGGGATAGATGGGGAAATCATCAAATTTGCAGACGACACCAAGCTGGCAGGAATAGCCAACACTCCAGAAGACAGGCTTAGGATACAGGAGGATCTGGACAGACTTGAACACTGGGCGCTATCTAACAAAATGAAATTCAATGGTGAAAAAAGTAAGGTTCTATATTTAGGCAAGAAAAACCAAATGTACAGGTATAGTATAGGGCAGTGGTGGCGAACCTATGGCACGGGTGCCAGAGGCGGCACTCAGAGCCCTCTCTGTGGGCACGCGCACCATCACCCCAGTCCTAGGCCTTCAGCTGGGTTTTATAAAACCTTTTTGCTTTAGGCCTCCGCCGCCATGTGCAAAAAAAAAAAAAGTTCAATCAGTCAATTTCAACTTCTCGCGGGGAAAAAAAAGATCTTGCAAAGTTGGAACTGATTGATTGAACTTTTTAGTCCCACCCAGTCTGCCATTACCACCGCAGCCACGCCCATCCAATTGGCCATGCCCACCCAATTGGCCACACCCAGCCAATGGGCCACACCCACCTGGCACTCGACGATGCCTAAGTGGGTTTTGGGTTGCAGTTTGGGCACTCAGTCTCTCAAAGGTTCGCCATCACTGGTATAGGGGGTACCTTGCTCAATAGTAGTAACTGTGAGAGGGATCTCGGAGTCCTAGTGGACAATCACTTAAATATGAGCCAGCAGTGTGCTGTAGCTGCCAAAAAGGCCAACACAGTGCTGGGCTGCATTAACAGAGGGATAGAATCAAGATCACGTGAAGTATTAATACCACTTTACAATGCCTTGGTAAGGCATTGTAAAGGCACACTTGGAATACTGCATCCAGTTTTGGTCACCACGGTGTAAAAAAGATGCTGAGACTCTAGAAAGAGTACAGAGAAGAGCAACAAAGATGATTAGGGGACTGGAGGCCAAAGCATATAAGGAAAGGCTGCTGGAATTGGGTATGTCTAGTTTAACGAAGAGAAGGACGAGGGGGGACAGGACAGCAGTGTTCCAATATCTCAGGGGCTGCCACAAAGAAGAGGGAGTCAAGCTATTTTCCAAGGTGCCTGATGGCAGGACAAGAAGCAACGGATGGAAACTGATCAAGGAGAGAAGCAACCTAGAACTAAGGAGAAACTTCCTGACAGAAAAATTAACCAATGGAACAACCTGCCTCCAGAAGTGGTGAATGCTCCAACACTGGAAGTTTTTAAGAAGAGACTGGACAGCCATTTGTCTGAAATGGTATAGGGTTTCCTGCCTGAGCAGGGGGTTGGACTCGATGACCTTCAAGGTACCTTCCAACTTTATTATTATTATATTATTATATTTCCTAGTGCTTGGTCTTGTACAACCAAAATTAACCCATCAGTCTTTTCCTGGAGGTGGGGCTTTTCTCACCATTTCAAGGAAGGTCTTCCTCCTCTGTCCTCCTGTTGAGCTGAGCTAGGAGGGTGATATGCATTGCTCTGAGAATCCAGTCAAGCCCCAATGCATTAGTGGTGCCCTAGGAAACTTTGATGTTACAAAATATCATATTAGAGACACTGTTCTTCAGCCCCTTGTTGCACCCTTTCAAAGTATTGTTGAATCCTAGGGTTGGAAGGGATCTTAAAGATCATCTAGTCCAAATCCCTGTCCAGGACAGGAAAGGTTGGGAACTTTTTTCTTGAAAAGCTGCAGGGGTAGAGCCACCACAACTTCAGGAAACAGGCTATCCCTTTGCTGCATATCTTTTCTTAAAAAAGGTACCTTCTTTAAAATATATTTTAGTGGTATCTAGAACCAGTTGGATAATCTAAATAGGACTAATGTGATGGAATGGAGCCTGTTCAATTTTGAATGCCATGAATGTTTTGTATCTTGGCTGCTGATTGTAGTGGTTTTAATATGGTTAGATTCTTTTTCTTTGTAATTCTTAAATTGTTTTGGATATTTTAATTGTTAAACTGCCTAGAATTAGGAATGTGAGATAGGTGGTTATACAAAGTTATATGAATGAATATTCAGCATGTAATGGTCAAATAGTTCATTTTTTTAAGTTTTTTATTAATTTTCCAATATTACATTTACATATTTGAAAAGTAGTGTGGTGGTTGAGCATAGTAATTCCATTACACTTGAATATCATCAGTACAAATCTCAAAGTATTACGACTAATTCCCTCTCTTTCCCCCATAGTATCTACTATCATATTCAGATCAATACAGTTCTTATTCTATCAATCAAACAAAAAATATCTTTCTAGTATTCATCAATAATCTTCAGTCTATACATATCTTAATTAGACATTCTATCTTTTAGACAATAACCTAATAAGTTTTTCTTAACTTTAATTTCCCATTGATATTTAAATTTAACGTTTAATCGTTATCATTTCCGGATTTTAAATGATCCCAATTTCTAAGTCTCCTATCTCATATTTGGGGATAATATTTTTTTTTCTTTTCTTCCTTCTACTTCCTTCCTTTCTTCCCAGAAAAATAAAAAAAAAAATAAAAAATAAACCATCAGCATTTGTACCACAAACCTATATACAAATTTAATTATTAGTATTTATACTTCTAAGTTTTACTTAACCAACAATATCTTAAATTCAAATCTTTGTAAACATTCAAACTTTTAGCACAATTCCTTTTACATTTCCTCATACAATCTAATATTTAAAATACAGACCTTATATATACATTCTACCATCTATCTTAATAAACTAATAAAAAAATATAATATTCTTATTTCAATATTTATATTTCTAGACTTTATATAACCAAAATTTTCTTTATCTCAAATCGTTACAATATCTTGTGTTCACAATACATATTCTATCCATTTAGATATATTCTATTTTAGATCTCATATGTAAATCAAAACCCCAATCCCTTTCAGTCTTATTCTAGCTTTTTTTCTCTGCCAAGTCATCTTTCGTATCTTTGCTTTTAAATCATCAAAAAGATCTCCTTCTATTGTTGTGGCTATTGTTTGATATTGATAAAGGCATTCAGTTGATGTTTTCTTGAGAGGGCTAGCTGATTTAGCAGGTTGTCTCTTTGTTTTTCCAATTCGATGCAGTTGTCCTGAAGTATTTATCTTCTCTTTCATCTGTTTTTCTTTTTTATCTTCAATTTCCTTCTGGTTTATAAGAAAAGTCTTTTCCTTGTTCTCTATTATCAGTTTCTTTTTTCTGTTTTCCATTGTCTGTATTTGTTGAGTATCTAAATCTTCTGTCATAGCATTTGGTTGTTTCACTTTATAGAATTCTGTATAGATGATTCTTTGGTTGAAGTCATAGTTTGAGTTTGCATATCCAGACTTATACGGAGAGTTTTTGCTTTTAACATATAAAGAATATGCTTTTAACATATAAAGAATTTGTTCCTGTACTTCCTCTGTAGGAGAAATCCATTCCTGTTCTTCTTCCATTGTAGTATATTAAACTAAAAAAAACCTTACAATCAGAAAGTCCACCAAGGAGCTGAGCTGAATTTCTTGCAAATGGTGCTTCAAGGTTGCTTTATATTTTATCTATTTTCAAAGCTGTCAACGTCTCTCTTAAAGAATAGCAGGTTACAGTCTCAAATTTAGCCACCAAATGTCATCTCAATTACTGTAGATCTTTTCAGTTTTCCCCCCCCTCTGATTTAAGGGGAGAAAAAAGAACCCAAATGTTCAATAACAGTTGAAGTAAAAATCAGAGAAGAAAAAAAGTAAGAGAGTAGAAGTCTTATAATCCACCAGTTTTAGGAAATAGAATTCCAATTAGGATCGCAGTATTTTTCCAACATTTTAAATTCCCGAGTGATTGATTGCCACTGTTTCTGGAGGGAGGGCTAAAATCCCCCTTCCCTCACCACAGGGGGAAAGTACTTTAGCAGCTTATGCAGGTAATTACGTAATTAGGATGTAAGAGAGGCAGATCTCACCCAATCCTTTCCACGCTGCTTTGAAGTTGCCAGATGGTAATGTGACTTTGGCTGTTAGCAGCCTAGGGACGAGCCATATTTCTATGGTCGGTCCTTTCATCCGCTGGTTTGGAGGGATTGCCAGTTCTAGCGGGAGAGTTGCTGCTCTCCTGCGATCCAGCGAAAGCCCCTCCTTGCTGGTCACCTCTTCGGGGCGACTTTCGGCCCTTTTCAGGGGCCCCCAGAGATGCGAAATTGAACGGGGGAAAGAGAGCAAATCTCCCAGCCATCCATGGCGGCTGCGTGATGAACTGGAAGCCCGGTCAAATAGTTTACTAATAATTACTATAATTTATTTCCCTTCCAATTTATTTTGCATGATTTAATTCTTGCTTATGTTTAATTTCTGTTACTAAACAAATCATGAATAACCAAATCCTTAAAACAAGTACAATTGTAGCCTAGCTAAAAACTACTTTTCTATCCAAGAACTTTCTATTTCAAAGGTTGTTGACAAACAATACATGCATCATTTCCTTTACTCATTTCCATAGAAGTACCATCTTAGAAAATTATCTCCAGTAAGACCACAATAGATTGTCAGTTATTTAAAATATTTTCTAATGCCCTTTGTGAATTAACGCTAGAGCTTCATATAAATCTATGTAATACTTGAACACAAATGCACATAATGAAGGAGATAATTATTTTAGACAAATATATATCATCACTTTGACAGATATTATGCTTATTCTGGCAGAATCAATTCTAGCTGTGAATTATTTTACATATACTGAATTGCTCTTTGGGCTTTGCTAGCACAATGTAACATATAAGCAAGAGAAAAGTCAAGAAACAAAAAAAATGCATATGTGCAGTATATACAGAAAGGCTACTTGGGCATACATAGCCAACCATGATCTTAGTTGAGTTTGCACTGAAGAGAAAGATTTTCAGTTCTCTATCACTGAATAAAAATAGCAGCTTGCAAGATCGAACAATCACTGGCTAAATAATAAACACTGTAAATATCTTGGAGTCGGACCCTCAAAATAACAACATCAGCAATAATAACAGATATGGAATAGATAAAATTATTTTGTATGCCTTTCTGATATTGTTTCTGATGCATGTATTGTTTCTGGCATTGTGATTTTAAACATTAACAATGCAATGCAATGTTGCTATACAATGTAATAATAAAATAAAATGTCATGTGACTTCATTGCTTAGCAACGACAATTTTGGCAATCTCAGTTGCAGTCATTAAGTGAGGGCTATGCAGGTCATTTAATGCTGCAACAGTCAAAACTCCAAAGATTCATTGTAACCCCATCTTATTCAGGACCATCACAAATTTGAACAGTCACTGAATGACTGGTCATAAGCATGACGACCACCTGCACTGTTGACAAGTATCTGAAGTTTGTAAAAGAGTCCTTTATCTCCTACCTTTGTGGTTTTATCTGTGCTGCCATCATCAACTACTATGATCTCGTATGTGAATGAAGGATCTTGCTTCTATAAAAATAAAAAGAACCATTTTTCATTTCACAGGGTTTTATGTTTTTTTACTATCAGAAGATGCTACTTTCAAAAATGTTATTGAAGTATTGCAAATATGTACCTGTCTCATCTCTAGATAATCTAGTGCTTCATTCATCATTGATGGTACTGTAAGAAGATGTGGAAAAAAATCAAAACTGCAGATCTTGTTTCATTTAAACTACACTGAGGATAAAATAATTTATAAAGCAAAATATATATAAATATTTATTCTTACATCGTTCTTCTTCATTATATGAAGGTACAACTACAGAAAGTTCATGTGTTGCAGGGTCATGAAGGCTAGGCACAGATTTCTTATCATTCAGAAATAAGTTCTCATCTTCATGTTCATAAATACTTGGAGACTGTCTTGCAGTTATATGTGCAATGACCGCAATCTGGGAGGGAAGTAAAAGAGGAGTGGTAGCGGGTATACTGTAATATAATAATAACGCAATGCCATTCTTGCAAGATTAAAACATTCATGTTAAAGTTTTTAAGGTGAATAGAGAACAGGTAAATAAAATTAAGAAAAAGAAATAAATTTGATCTCAATCTCCAAGATTGTGTGCATTGGGGGAGAATCTGCACTAACCAAAATGTAAACATAGAATAAATTATAGTATTAAACATTCATGTGTAATAGATGAAATGAAGACATACATAGAGGAATATATTGTATGTTGAGAAAAAGGATGTGAATCCTTTCTGAATGAAAATAATATACATGAGAAATTAGGAATTGGTGTTATTTCAACTGTTGTGAGAGCATATGAAAGTAGGAATTCACTGGTTGATGATAGTTACATGTTATGGTTTAGTAAATAGTTATAAAAAAAAATGTGACCAGGACTAAAAGTGATACCCTGAGTATTTTGTATAGAGAAAATAAATGAAGACGGAAGCACAAAACAAACATGAAGAGAATATGTGGATTGAGAGGAAGCTGAATTATGATGCTGATAAGCTCCTAAAAAAGAGAGATTAGAGTTTAAAGAACAAAAGGCAATATATAAATTGCAAAAATATGACAGGATCATTTGTAAAGATAAATGAACACATAAGAATACTGAATAGTGTTGATATGAATTAGATTAAGTCATATGTGTTTTTCTTTTGTCCCATGCTTTTAATTTTGTTTGGTATATTTTTTTCTGCACTTTGCACGATTGGTATTGATGTATAAACACATTAGCATTTAAACAAAAGGTACTCCCACTACTAAAATGGGTTTTAGTTTCTAATTTAGGAAATGTTGAGATCTATTCCTTTAAAAAAAATACTTCAAATTTCTGAGTAAAAACTAGCCAAGTCAGCAGCCCAGCCTTCTCTGATAAGTTAGTAAGAACATCTCAAAGGGCAGTATGCACCAGAAAGACATCGTTCTAAAAAAAACCAGAAGTGATTAAAATAATTTCAGTGAAGCTATAATGTGAAGAAAGATGAATTCATGACTTGAACTGCAAAATCTCAGAAAAGGTGCACAACTAAACGTTGAAACCCGCACTCACACCCCTCAACCCGAATGTCTCAGTTTAATTGTAGTCAGAGGCATGTGCATTTCCATATTCACACATTTTTCTTATCGTCTGATATTACTCAAGTTTTACAATGCAATTTTATTTTTATATTTATAAACCGCCTGAAGCCTGTGAGGAATGAGACGGAGAACTGCTTATTCCGCAATCTAGGAAGGACGCATTGCATGCATTCTGAGGCATTTTTGTTAAATTTGCTGATATAAAATTGAATCTCGGATCTAATGAAATCCCTACGCCAAATTTTCCTGAAATGTCAGGAAAATGACAGAACAAAAAAGTCTGGGGGCCGAGATGGTAAAAAAGCAGAGCCGACTAGGAGGAAGAGTTTGCCATTCTGCCCTCATTCTCTTGGCCCTCGCAATGCTTTAGGGCCAGTCCTGATCCCTTCTCACCAGAGCCAGCCCTGCAGTCGCTAACATCACGATCCCTTCGACCAGCAACCCCAGTTCCATCATCAGCTACTTTAGCACTTCGCTTTTTCGCTTAGGCGCACTCGGAGCGATTCATCGAAAGAGACACGAAAGCGGAAGGAAACAATGACGAGGACCAGAAAGGCTGAGCTTCCGGTGTGTGGAGCAACCTATTGGCTCAGATGATTAGACATTTAGGAAGACAGCAACTAAAATATCTTTTTTGAAGTTCACGGAGATAAACACATTCATATCATGTGAAAAACACATGGGGTTATTATAAATACGGTCATAGTAAAAGAGAGCCTAAACCTCCGTAGTCATGTGAGCGTAGCTTGCCTGCAAAAGTCGTGGATGCTCCGTAAACTGGAGGCTTTTAAGAAGACATTGGACAGCCACTTGTCTGAAATGGTATAGGGTCTCCTGCTTGAGCAAGGGGTTGGACTAGAAGACCTCCAGGGTCCCTTCCAACTCTGTTATTCTATGTTCTATGCATTGAAGTTAGTCTGAGTGGGTACTTATACGGCAATGAAAATCTTTGGCAGCAATCTTTGAACAGTTTTATATTGGAGAAGCTGTTTTGTATACACTTTTGTATTCTGAAGCTCATCGTCGGTTCGTTTTCTAAGGTACAAAATTAATTGTGCACCTATTTTCAGACTACCTTAAGTCTGGTCTATAAAGGGCCAATAACTTTAATAAGTAGCGGTTTTATTTGCACTGGCAGGGCATTTTTAAACTGTTTAAGAACTGGAAAATCGCTAATGTGAAAGAAGACAGGTTTATACTGACGGTGTCCCTGTAGACCAGGGGTAGGCAACCTCGGCTCTTTGATGACTCGTGGACTTCAACTCCCAGAATTCCCGAGTCAGCTATGCTGACTCGGGAATTCTGGGAGTTGAAGTCCACGAGTCATCAAAGAGCCGAGGTTGCCTATCCCTGCTGTAGACAAACTACGTTTCCTTCGAATCGATTCGTGATTTGACATTACGGCTCCTCTGCATAATAATCTTAGCAACAATCACGGAAGTAGCTTTTCATCCGAGAGATCATTCTCCATCCAAGTATTATCAAATTAATTTTAGTGTTACCATAACTATGGAGAAATCCTGTATTTCTTTACTAATGTTTATAAGAAAAACTAAGACTCGTAATATTGAATTCAGAAAATTAGGCGAACTATTTTTTTTAAATCTCTAGCTACCAGTACCATTTGGGAGACTGCGAGACCGCTCTCTTTGGTTTTTGCCGAAACTGCCGACAACGTGCCAATCTCACCTTTTCCTAGTTTTAGTTACATCGCAGACTCGATTTAGTAGCGCCTTCCGCAACTGGATTGTTTTCAGTCTCTCTCAGTTGCTAAACGAAGAAACCAGTGAAGTGACGATGACGGCGACCATAACGGCCGCGTTCAGGTAAATGTTTGTTTCCCGCCGATCGGGGAGCGCCGAGTGTTTCCCCTCGTGCCCAAACCGCTCCTCGTTCCGGAGGGCCTTGGGCGCCCGCGCTCGCGTCTAGGTGTTCTCGCAGCTCGCGATCAGACATTTTCGGTTTCAGGAAGTTCTAGTCTTGTTTAAAGTTCTATCAAATTTGAACGTATTATAATGGTACCTTCATTAAGTTCTCCCTTGGTTCTCTTACTGTTAAAAGGGGAGAAAGTTGTAGTTTTCTTTACCAGGAAACGATCTGCAGAAACCCTTTCTCCTATGTATTGAATCGTTATTGCCCTCTACTGACAGTTTCATCTTTGTGCGAATACGTATTTTTGAATTACACCCTCAGCCTGCTGTATTCACTAAGTTTAGGACACATTTAAACTGGCAGAATTTATGCATTCCTGCAGTAGTGAAAAAGAATAAGAAATTGGCTTAATTAAATTGCCTTTTTTTTTTGAGAGGGTGCTGTTTAAGAATGTCCCCTGATCCTTAACCAAAACCTGTGCGTGCGTTTTCCTGTTTCACTGAGTCTAACCGTTCTTGGGGCAATTGAAAATAATTTTTGTTCTCATTTTTCAGTTATTTCAGTGCTCATATTTCC
Organism: Protobothrops mucrosquamatus; assembly: GCF_001527695.2. Lineage (NCBI taxonomy): Eukaryota > Metazoa > Chordata > Lepidosauria > Squamata > Viperidae > Protobothrops > Protobothrops mucrosquamatus. Next base: position 1,326,263 of record NW_015386291.1, read on the forward strand.
TCCAGGATCAAAATATATACTCTACAAAAATTAAAGTAATATTCATATAATAAAGCAATATAACAGTAATCTTAAAGACTAGTGTTGAAAAACTTGTTACTTCACAGGTGAATAGGTACATGTTTTAACTTTTCTAAAAGAAAACATTTTTGAAAGCTAGATGAATTTCCCCTAACAAGAGGGGTCCAGGGGCGACACCTTTTAGGAGGCCTTACTTTTGGTTACTTTTGCCTTGAATCTTTCTGATTTGGTGGTCATGTGTTCTAACAATAATAATTGTTAGAACATTGATGATGCTATGTTTCCAATCTTTAGATTTCCCCCAGTTCAAACTCCAAATAGCTAGGGAGGGGAAAAAACGGAACCCTGTGGTACCCTGCCCTGCTCAGAGAATCTAAGTCATTGTGTGAGGAATAAAAATTCAACTCCAGGGGTGTTGGAAAACAAAACAAGTTTTATTAAAGCTTTTGCAAAAGCTGGTGGAACTCTTGGTAATGGCAAATCCCAGAGTCCACACTTGAATCAATTTTTGCATAGGTTTTTATACCCTGTCCTATGCATCACGCCACATCCTTCCAAAGTGAGCTCAGTTGATAGGCCCACCCGGTCACATGCTGCTAACTAAGGGTATATAGCCTTATCTACAAAGTGAACTGTTACTCAAACTGGATAATTGCAATTATAAAAGATTTATGTCTTTCCTTGTTTATCTATAAGAATGCCTGCTTTGCATCTAGAAGCTATGTGTGTAACAGATAATAATAACAACAACAACAACTTCATTGTCACTTTGAATGTACACCAATCGGCATACATCAAAATGAAATTTCGTTGCATACAGCTCTCAAAGGGCCACCACCTCTGATATACACTCCTTGTTTGTGGCCAGCTCAAGTTTCAGATCGATCATTTTAATCTCTAGGGAGCGAACGATGGCAAACAGGACAGATGGAAACGGAGCTCCATGTGGATTAGCCCTCAAATCAGCTTGTATTCCTGCATGACAACCTCGCCTCCTTTCCTTTTTCTGATCCTGACTCTTCCACCTTTTCCTTAAAGAGGCCTTGCTTCTTTTCGCCCCTGGAGCACACTGCCACCGTCACCAACTCCTCCAAAAGCCTCTCTCTCTTCCTCTGGGCCTGTTGACAGCCTCATCCAGTTCCTTCGCTCCATAAGCACCGGGACCTCTCCTCTGCCTCCTTTGGAAACAGCCCTGATTTGCAATAGATTCCATTGCTAGGCCAGCAGTCAGATCTTGCTGCTGGCAGAACAAATTCAAACAGCGCCAACGACTTAACGGTCTCACCAACAGTTCCGAAACAGCTAGAAACTCGCCATGCCAGCAAAGATTGTCGGTTGTATGTTACCTTAGTTTCACTACATTGCTCAAACACATTAAAACCTTCCTGATCATGTGGCCTATATCCTTTAATATCCCTCCCCAAACTATTCACCTTCGAGAGCTAATGCAGCCGCAGCCGATCCAGGCGCCGCCATCTTAGAACTCAACTTAGAACTTCGGTTAAACATGGCTGCACTTTGGTTCATAGTTATACTTTAAAATACTAACTCTAAGCAGTTTTTATAAAGAATAAGCCTTATATAAATTTAATAATATGTTATTCATAAGCTATATGCTATTCTACAATAGTGTGCACTATTCTAAAAGTATCCTTTAAGTCAGTATATATAATTCCTCTCTAATTCTTCAGCTTATTATATCTCGTTTCCTAAAAGTATCTTAGCTAAGTGCCTCTATATGCCTATTCCTTTAACAGAAATGGAAAATTACAACATGTACTGTACATTCTTGTGTACCTCACAATTGCCTTATTGACTATTGTTACCTTGTGGAATAGTCATCAGACAGAAATGAAACCACCATAATACTGTGCTTCTAGTTACCAACCTACCAATTTGCTCTAGTAATATCTCATGATTGCTGAATTCATTCTTTGCATCTATTTTCACACAAAAGAAAAATAGTCCAAGTGATCAAAAACAGCACCATAGGATACATAGGAGACAGAATAGGAATGCAAGTCAAAATAGGCAAGAACACCTATCCACTCTAGATGAATTCAAATCATGAGATAGATTATATCCCAGGATTCTGAAGGTATAGACACATGTGATCTCAAAACCAAATTGCTCAAGACTCCTGGAGCATGGGGGAACTGCCAGAGGATTGGAAAAGAACTGAAGTGGTTCCAATCTACAAAAAGGGAAAAAACTGATTATACAAAACTATGGACCAATCAACTTGACATTAATACCTGGGAAAAACCTGGAAAAGATAATCAAGCAGTGCATCTAGAAATTAGCAAAACAATTTGTCAAATGATGCCAGACAAACCTTATTGTCTTTTTTTGACAAAGTGACTAAATTAGTAGATAAGGGAAACGTGTGGACATAGTTTACTTAGACTTCAGTAAGGCATTTGACTAATTGTAAGATAAATAGTGACAATGTGGTATAGATAGTACCACCATCAGATGGATTTACAGTTGGCTGACCAACCGCACTCAGCAGAATTATGTCTACATGGAAGGAAGCATGCAGTGGTGTACCTAAGGTTTTGTCTTAGGCCCAGTACTCTTCAACTTCATAAATTATCCAGATGAGAGGAAAGAAGGGTAACTCATAAAATTTGCAGACAACATCAAGTTGGAGGGAATAGCTAACACTTTAGAAGATAGACTTAAGATTCAAAATGACCTTGACAGGCTTAACTGGGCCCTATCCAACAATAAGCAGTTCAGTGGTAAGAAAAGTAAAATCCTATGCTAGGCAAGAAAGCACAGATGTAGAAAAAGTAGTACCAGGCTCAATAGTAATAACAGAGGGATCTAGATGTCCTAGTGGACAACCACTTAAATATGAGCCAGCAGTGTGCTGCAGCTGCCAAATTAGGTGGAAGCTTATTAAAGAGAACTACGGTGAAATTTCCGGATAGTGAGAACAGTGGAATGGCTTATCTTCAGAAGTTGTGGGTGCTCCATTACTGGAAGTTTTCCAGCAGAGACTGGCCAGCCATTTGTCTGGAATGGTATAATTTGCTCATATAAAGAAGTTTTTACTGCTCCTCTGACCCACCCAGTTGTACTAGATTTTAATGGCCTCAGTGGGCAAAGGTTGAGAGAATAGTTAGCCTAATAGCCACAAACATCTTATTTGCTTCTTTTGGAATGCAGTAATGCTATTAATCCTACAAATCCTAATCAGATGGCATCCCCATAAACAGTTTCTGCTGCTTTGGAAATTCAAAATTGCTATCCAGTTGGGAATGTAATTTTTATCCTAAAACGTTCAACTTGATTTTTCTATTTCTAAAATATTTTATTTAAATTTCTATTTGTTTTAGAACTGTAGAACCTTTGGAATATTACAGAAGATTCTTAGTGAGTACAAAGTGTATATATTTGTATATATTAAATATGTTTTTGAAATCTACTTCTTGTATGAAGATAGCCATATCTGGAGGCTCTCATCTCTTGCTCCATAAAAGCAGATTGCATTAAAAATATCTATTACAAGATTTCAGTGGAACAAGTTCACATTGTAGAGATGCTGCCAGATCTACACTGTCACTAAAGTGGCCCTGGTACCATAGAGTATCTTTTAATAGCTGTGGCTGATTTATCAACTGCAACCATCTCTCTGCAGAGGCAGCTTTGGAACACTTATTCATGAACTGTAACTTCCCATTAGATTATTGTGATTCAGAAATGCACTTAAGTTCAAAGTAGAGTAACTAGGCTACTCACTAGGGCTGGCTGATAAAAATTATGTCAGTTCTTCACCATCTATACTGACTCCTAGCCCATTTCCTTCTCCTGGCTTTGACTTTCAATGGCTTAAGACCAGGTTATCTGAAAAATTACATTCTCCTATAATGTACCGTGTTTCCCTGAAAATAAGCTCTATCCTGAAAATAAGCCCTAGCCTGATTTTTTACGTGCACACCTAATATAAACCCTATCCCTAAAATAAGCCCTAGTTAAAAACCTGTCCACTCTGTCCCACCATATGGTTGTTTGCTGCCGCAACGGGGTAGGAGAGCACACGTCGCACTGGTGCCGCCACGAGGCGAGGCAGGTGGGGGAGTGAAGCTGCCTCACGTGCCCCGCACCCCCACAGCCAGGCCACCCACACCCTGCCACCTGCCTCACCTCACCTTGTAGTACGGAGTGGGCAGCTGGCCATGCGGGCTTCTGCCCTGCCTCACCTCGTGGCAGTGGCAACGGCTCCCCTCTGTGCTGCTTTGAAGTTCACTCCCGGCTGCCCCAAGCAGACCCATCATCAGGAGAGGCCCAGGGAAGAAGGGGCTCCCCCGACACCCCCAGCTCTCCAGTGCAGCACCCTGGTTTCTGCAACCTGCGCCTTCTGCATCCCTGGGCCAGGCAGGTGCTCACTTTCCTGTGAAGGCCCCGAGGGTCTCCTCTGTGCCCCTCCCCACAGTGCCAGTAACAGCAGCAACATCAGCATCCCTTCTTTGCCCCCACTTCGTAGATTGCCTCCCTCCAAGCACCGTCTGTTCCTAGTCCAGGCACTGAGGCAGGTCCTACCCAGCAGGCAAACAAATGAGCCCTGGCCTTCTTGCAACCGTCCCGGTGTGTCTGCTGGCTGGGCAGCGGGCGAAGGTGGAGCTTGGGAGGCAGTGGCGGGGCATGGCCCAGCAACAACAGCAACAGCAGAATCCCCTCCAGTGCCAGCTGCACGCTATTTAAACCTAAGCACCCAGACCGGAGCCTCAGTGGGCTTAAAGGAGACGGGTGCTGCCTTGCAACTCCAAGGAGTAAGTGGCAGTGGCAGCAGAGCGCTCCACTCGTCGCCTGCCCTGTCCTGTTGTGGCCACCCAAGCTCGATCTTTGCCCGCTGCTCAGGATTTTCATGAAAATAGCAAAATGATTCGCTATTTCCAAGAGCCCCATAGACACCCAAACACTTTTTACCTGGACGGAGAACTGATGGAGACTGAAAGCTTCATCTGTTTGCAAAAGAAAAGGTGTGGCAGCCGGAGGTAGGTGGCAGGGGAGGCTTGCTCCCCGGTCCTTCGGCTTCCTCCACCTGTCCGTGCCGCTCTCTTCCTCGCCTGAAGGCACGTTCTGCTGGCACTGCCCTCGCCTCCTGAGTGTCTGGTCTGGGAAGCCCTGTAAACAGTTGTGGCCGCGGGCAAGCAGACAGTGGGATGGAGTGGGTGGGCGGCCACAAATTAAGACCTCCCCCCAAAATAAGCTCTAACAGTCTTTTGTTCCCCCCCAAAAATATAAGACCCGGTCTTATTTTCGGAGAAATATGGGTACCTACCTGGGCCTTAAGCAAATATTTTATAGTAACTGTCCAAAGAGCTGCAGTTATTGGGTAGTTTACATTTTTTAATAAATAAACTAGTTTATCTTATTTTATTTATACTTTTGGCTCCCATATTGCCTATGTGCATATGGCCAAAGAACATCCTTCTCAGTTTGGATACTAGAAAGCATTAGCATTTAACAGCCTTTCCTTGGGAGTCTATGGCTTCAGTGTTCTCCACATACCGTATTTCTGCAGCCTTGAAGAGCTCCATGTTTGTGCTGCTGAAATTCACTGGCAAAATTCCTAAGTCTTAATTTCCTGCTAATTTTGGAGGAAAATAATAAAAAAACTTATCAAAATCTTCCCAATTCTCCAAATGTAGAAAAGATACACTAAAAATCCTATATAAGTAGTCCTCGACTTATAACAGTTCATTTAGTGACCATTTGACATTACAACGGCACTGAAAAAAGTGACTTATGACACTTTTTCACACTTACGACCCCATGATCATGTGATCAAAATTCAGATGCTTGGCAACTGAATCATATTTATGACGGTTGCAGTGTCCTGGAGTTATGTGATCACCTTTTGCAACTTTCTGACAAACATTGTCAATGGGGAAGCGAGATTCACTTAAAAACCATGTTCCTAACTTAACAACTGCAGTGATTGACTTAACAACTGTGACAAGAAAAGTTGTAAAATGGGGCAAAATTCACTTAACAAATGTCTCACTTTACAACAGACCGGTACGCTCCCACAGAGCGGGCCTCCTCAGGGTGCCGTCGGCCAAGCAATGTCGGCTGGCGACCCCCAGGGGGAGGGCCTTCTCTGTGGGTGCCCCCACCCTCTGGAACGAACTACCCCCCGAGATCCGGACGATTCCGGATCTCCTACCTTTTCGCCGCGCCCTCAAGACATGGCTTTTTCAACAAGCGGGNCCTAGGGAGAATTTTTAAACAGGGACAATTCTTAATTTAATTTTAACTAATCATACAGCGAAAAAATATTTGGTTTTTAACAGGTTTTTATGGGGGGATGATGTTTTAAGTGTTTTAATATGCTGTAAGCCGCCCTGAGTCCTATAGGGAGAAGGGCGGCATATAAATCCATGTTAAATAAATAAATAAATAAATAAATTGTAGTCATAAGTTGAGGACTACCTATTGTAAGGACCCACCCCACTTTGCATCTTAAGAAGACAGAACTCCTGGAATATTTCTTCCAACAGGCATCTTTATTAAGAGAAAGCTGGTTGCAGGCGTTCTAGACAGGACTTGGGTCCAAGCTCTCCCATTCAAGGTTTTAAGGGATCCCCCATTAGCCACACCCCAGAGAAGCAGAATCCCCCTTTGTTCACCCCCTTCCCTTCATCGTATGACAGAATCCAGAGAAGGCAGAAATGTGGTTTTCCATAGTTGATAACTAGAGATGGAATATATTTGGATTCTGACATCCTGCCCCCTTAAAAATAAGAGAGATCCACCTGAAAGAAAACAAAACAGGTATAAAAGTTAGTCAGGCTTGTTAGGATACTCTGTGTGAAACTCCTTTAATAGCTTCGGGGCTCTGACATGACGTTTATGGACCCACTCGTTTTGTGAGGCAGGGAGGTGTTTCCATGCAACTAGGTACTGAGTCGCTCCATGATATCTCTTAGAATCTAAGATTTCCTTTATCTCGAAGTGTTGTTTGCCCTCTACCATGATTGGAGGTGGGGGTGGGGGGATTTTAGGCCGTAACGATGACTGATGCTCTCTTTTCAGCAAGCTGCAATGAAAAATTGGGTGTATTTGCCTGAGATTTTTTGGTAATTCTAATTCTACTGTTATTGGGTTTATGATTCTTTTAATTGGAAAAGGCCCTATATATTTTGGTCCCACTTTTTTACAGGGTTGTAGGGACTTCAGGTATTTTGTAGATAAGTACACCATTTCTCCTATAATGAATGGTGTAGGCTCAATCCTTTTTTTATCGGCTTGTGCTTTGTATGCCTGCCTGGCTTCATCTAGTGCTTTTCTAACTATTGGCCAGGTGTTTTGTAATTGTTCCATCCATTCTTTCAGTGATGGGATCGTTGGTTCGTTTGGGGTTAATTCTGGCATGGGGTTGAAACTTTGACCGTTGGCTATTTGAAAAGGAGTGTAACCTGTGCTGGAGTGGACTGCATTATTGTAGGCAACTTCTGCGAAAGGTAGTA